>NC_055997.1:73025149-73371826 GCF_018446385.1 Zingiber officinale | reverse complement strand
CATTGATGCTTTTAAATGAGGTCTTGTATCTTAGTTGTAATCCTATCAATGTAATCATTAATACCCTCATACCATTAGGATTGGAATTTAGGATGTTCAAAAGGAGTCTTGACACCCAAGCAATGGTGCAGCGGCAAGGTGGTTGGCAGATTAACCAAGCACCCAAGGTTCGATTCCCGGCTACGGTGGATTGTAGGATATTTCCTCCAATGGAATGAAAAACCTAGGGTGTTGGCAGCTGGGCAAGGAGCCGCATGCGCTTCCGGATTTACCCTAGTGGCCAATAGGAGCTTTCCGTGGGGTGAGACAGATCACCTCTAGGACTTTAGTCGGTTCAAAGAATTGGATACCTGGATTATCTTTAAAAAAAAGTCTGACAGATTTTATTATGATGCATGACCATCTAAAAATGCGTGAAACAAAATAGTTATTGGTTTTTGGTGCCATATGTTTTTATTGAAGAGAGTGATGGCCTGCATGGATATAGATGGCTCCATTTATCACATGGAACTATCTGTATAGGCTCTTGTATTTTCTATTTATCTAGTTATCTTAAAAAGATTTGGTAGTTATATCAATTGGTTTGATTAAGTATTACTGGACCAGAAAAGAGGGTATCATTAATAAAGCACTTTCAGTTTCCAGTATTTTGGCGTTGATAAAGAGTTCTAGACAATCTTACAATTTGATAGATAAAGGATTGCTATGTTTTAGACTAATACTATTACCAGTTTCCCTTTACCTCATTAATACAAAAATTTATCAAAGAAACTGTTGTAGTGGGCATCAAAGTCCTCAGAATGGACATTTTTTTGCTGGATTTTGCTTTTTGATAACATGCTGGATTCAGCCCATTTTCTGCAGAACTTTAACTTGTGAGCTTGTTAGTGCATCGAAGTCATTGATGATTACTCATGATCTTTATTTTGGTCTTGTTGTAACTTTGTAGGACTTTAACTTCTCCAGTGGAACTTATTAAATGCTTACGATCCATTAAGGAGCATGCCTTTTCTGCATCCCCTTATCCTGTCATCATAACTCTAGAGGACCATCTTACTCCTGATCTTCAAGCTAAAGTCGCTGAAGTAAATCTGCTATCCCCTTTTTTTATCATAGACTGTCAAACTTTTTATTTCCCTCTGAATGTAACTTCACTGTCAAATAAGGAAAAATGCTTTCTTTAGATGGTTGTAGAAACATTTGGAGACTTGTTGTATTACCCTGACTCAGAATGTCCAAAAGAGTTCCCATCACCAGAATCTTTAAAGAAAAGGATTATTATTTCAACCAAACCACCAAAAGAATATCTTGCAGCTAAGAATGATAAAGAGAAGAATGGTAACTCCCAAAATTTGGATGATGATGAAGCATGGGGAAAGGAGGTACCTGATCTTCAAACCGTGCTCGACAAGGTGTCTGCATTTGCATTTGCAGTATTCTAATTAATTTTGCTATATTTCTCTTTATTGCTATGTATATCATTTTTTTGTCATATTTCCTCCATGATAATGAAAATGTTCAGACACAAAACAATGATGATGATGTGGATGATAGCGATGAGGATTACCATGATGACAGTGATGATGGTAAGAGTCTGTCCCAGAGATCACCACCCAATTATAAATCTATTATCACTATACGAGCTGGAAAGCCCAAGGGTGAAATAAGTGAAGCACTAAAAGATGATCTTGATAAAGTTAGACGTCTCAGTTTGAGTGAACAACAACTTGAAAAAATAGCAGCAACTCATGCGGCAGACCTAATAAGGTATATATATTCAGCCATTGTGTTTTAAAACTTCTTGGTATTTATGAATCTTGCCATCCCTTGTTAGACAATAAAATTCCGTGATTGATTATATCATTTAGGTGTATGGAAATGGAAATTCTCAATCATCTTATGGTGGCAATTGCTGCCATCTTTTTATTCCTTCTTTTTTTCTATAGGTTTTCTCATAGAAATTTACTCCGGATATATCCAAAGGGTACCCGCTTCAATTCTTCTAACTACAATCCATTCGTTGGCTGGATTCATGGTGCTCAGATGGTGGCATTTAACATGCAGGTAAGCTTGACATAGTTGCTCTAACTAGTGTAGTAATGTTTTCATCATCTTAGGTCTGAAAGTCCATGCATTACATGTCCATTGTAATTATTTGCTCAAGAAAAATTTATAACTCATGATTATTAGGTAAGACTTAGATGAATGGATGCACAATTAACAATTGCGCTTTGAAGAAATGCTGATTAAATTTGACTAAGCAATGCTATTTATAAATAATATTCTAGTTATTAATGGCGCATTTAGTAGGGTGGAATTGGAACAGAGTGGAATGGAAACAATTCATTTCCCCCTTTAATTCCATTCTAATGTTCATTCCCTCTTTGATTCCATCCTAATGTTTGGGCAAACAGTCTGAAGAAGTTACTCATTCCATTCCACCCATTCCATAATTAAGATACGTGGAAAGTTCCATTCAGTCCATAATCAAAATGTAAGAATTAGATGGAGGAAACAAAGTTAAACATAGAATGAATGGTTCCATTAGTTATATCATTCCATTCTCATAACCAAATACAGGCATAAAATGCATTATTCTCTTGATTCCATTACATTCCCATTCTCATCTCAGTAGTTAGTTCCATTATATTCAACCATAACAAAGCCAAGGGTCCTATTACTTTGATGAAAGACATGTGAGAGAGAAAGAAAAGTGACAGAAAGTGTACATCATTCATGGAGCTCCATGTGTAATTTTATAAGCTTTTTCCTCCCTTGAATCTTCTATCGAATTGATATGAACCTAAGGGTCGTAAAGGTTGGAACTTCATTGTAGCACTAGAATACTCTATTAAATAACTGAATAATGATCCATTGAACTTTGAGGATATTCATTTTCATTTACCTCTCTACCAAAAACTTCTATTTTCTATTGGATCAAGAATTTCTGTTTAAACTTGTTGAAGTGTTCTTTCCGCAGGGATATGGAAGATCACTATGGTTGATGCATGGATTTTATAAATCAAATGGTGGAAGTGGATATGTAAAGAAACCTGATTTCCTGTTGACTGTTGGCCCAAACAATGAGGTTTTTGATCCTAAAGCAAGTTTACCCATAAAGAAAACCTTGAAGGTGACTCAATTGTTGATTTTAGTTGTTGTCTGTTATTTATTTCTGTGCTTTTTTATTTTTCATCTTTTATTTTCACTTTAAAGGTCTGATTATTTGGACAAAAGAGATGAAGGAAAGGATCACAAAATTACATGAACTGTGGAAGTTCTCTGTGTAATTTTGTATCTGTTTCTTCCTATCATTCATATCTTCCATCCAAGTAATCCTCCCTTAACGTATCTACTTGAGGGAAAGGAAGATAAAGTAGAGGGAAATGTAAGGGTAAGTCGTCTCATTCAATTGCTTATTTGAGTAGAGAGAAAATTCATGGGGATTAAGGAACAATTTGAAATTCTTTCATACTTATTGGAGCAAAAGGTGATATTGCTCACCCCAAACAGTCAGTATCGCCGATCCTATGGCAAGATATAGGCAGACAAATCACGAGGGACATTTTTCCCTAGCGCAACAGCTCTTTGCATGGGGAAGGATAGATACCTAACGAGGAACAATTTGAAGTTCTTTCATACTTATGGTTCTATCTAAGGGTGTGCTTCCTAGAGTGGAAGAAGAGGGGGAAGGAAAGGAATAGGGCTGCCAAGGTAAGAGGAGCAGGAAGAGAGAGGAGAGAAATTTCTTTTTGTGAAAATGTCTTTACTATAATGTTACTAAGACATGCAGTGTTAAACCACTCATTTCACTACTATGCTTTTGCTCATCTTCTATTCACCTTTAAACAAAACCAAAATTGGTAAAAAAAGAGTTCCAAATTGTTCCCTTTCACTAGTTTTAGCTCTCCTTTTCCTCTTTTTGAGCTCCTCCCAAATAGACACACTGAGAAAGTCAACTAAATAGAGGAAGAAAAGAGGAAAAGTGATGATAGGATTGGCATGTTGGGGTAACAAAAAATCAAAAGTCTAACTTTGTTTTCCCCCCTTATTTTCCCATTTTTTTCCTTTTTTTTTCAAGTAGACACAAAAAAAGAGAAAATCCTGCTACTTTCTTTTTCTTTCCTTCCTTGCCATTGTTCCTTTTGCTCTTATTGTCCTCCGCTCAAGAAAACAATGTGTGTACTGATCTAGTGATCTGCAAATTGTTTCTTGGATTTTTGATATTTGTAACAGGTTAAAGTATACATGGGAGATGGTTGGCGTATTGACTTCAAAAAAACTCATTTTGATTCCTACTCCCCTCCAGATTTTTACACAAGGGTAACAATCTCATATTTACATTCTTTATTTTCTTTTCTTAAAGGTTTCTTTTAAAATCATCATATTCTTATAAATGTGAAACACATCAAGTAAAAAATGATTTAATCAATCAATAGGTGGGAATAGCTGGTGTTCCGGCAGACACAATAATGAAGAAAACGAAGATCATAGAAGATAATTGGACTCCAGTTTGGAATGAAGAGTTCATCTTCCATTTGACCGTGCCTGAATTGGCCTTGCTACGTATTGAAGTCCACGAATACGACATGTCAGAGAAGGATGACTTTGCAGGGCAGACTTGCTTGCCTGTATCAGAGTTGAGACTAGGAATTCGAGCAGTGCCACTCTTCGATCGCAAAGGAATCCAATTTAATTCTGTAAAGCTTCTTATGCGGTTTGAATTTGTCTAATTAGTCGAAAGGGTATATAAGTTGGTTTCCCACTTTGGAGTTTAGATTTCAATGTAAATATGTAAAGGATTTTATCCAGGTTGGCTTTATGTGAAGTATATTATGCATTGGAGCAAATATTATCTTAAGAAAGAAATTTGAGTGTAAATTTACTTTTGTTACATATGCATGTATTTCTTGTGAATTTTTTCCCACCTAAATCTTGAAAACCTGTAGATATGCTGGGGGGATATGAAGTATACATAAAATTTTAATTTATATTTATCTCTGTATTGATAATATTTGTTCTCCTCCTATAGTATTCCGTGATATTAAGTTGGATATATGTAGTTTATTGCTAATTTGTCTCCACTTTTTAATAATTTTTTGGGGTGAAAATAGGGGGTATGAATGAGATCAATTTAGTCGTGTTCAAATTTATTTATTTTTATTTAAATTGGATAGCTGAATTCAAATTTATTCATCAACATTATTTAAGCATTTAATTGAACTCAATTATTTATTATTCTTATAATTTATATTAAAATTTTATTTATTTATAAAATTTATATGTTTTATTTTTAAAATATTATGAATATTCTCTTTGAAACTAACATAATTCTTTTATAAAATTATCCATATATATAATATTATTTGATAATTAAATTTTATATATTAATAAATAAATTTATTCATAAATGTTCAAATTATTCATCCATATTAAGTTCATTAGTATTTAAATTTATTTATTTTATACATTCTTTTACAATTAAATGAATATAAATGAGTTTTAAATTGAATATTGAATTTATTCACGGACCTCATAGTCATTACTCATTAACATCATGTGATATAGTTGGATTTTCATAGGGTGAATTCAGTAAATTAAAAAATTAATACAACACACAATGTATAATAAAAAATAATATATTAGCTTCATATATTCTTATAATAATACTTTATGAGATTTTATGTTTTGAAACTAATGAATAATAGTTTCATTATCAACTATATTAAACATAACTCACTCAATATATAATATCAAATAATTATTTATTATATCATCATCCAACCGATTACGAAGTGAGATTTTGACTATTTTCATTGTTAAAGATATTTTCTCTATAATTGTAGTTGCAATAGAAGTAAATATATTAAAGAATATAATTGATGTTTCTTCAATTGAATCATCTTTTTAGCAAACTTGCTAATCGCCATAACCTCAAAGAATAATTGCTATTTTGCATGTCAAAAATAAAGTTAACAAATTGGTGTTCAAAATGCATTAACTTTATCCGGAAGAAATCAAATGTATAAAACTAAACAAACTAAAATAATTCTCTTTTCATAAGTAGAGAATGAATTTGATGGATCAAGACAAGTCATACATAGCAACAACTCCGTGTTCAACTCCTTAAAGTGACTATTCAACCCTTGAAGTTGTAAATCTATCATTTCATAAAACATTTTCAATGTGATGATAGTGAAGATTTGTCCTTCCTTCAATATTTCATGACTACCTCATATTTAACACAAAATAAAGAAACTTCATTCAGTAATAAATCTCAACCATCATCTCTCATGGTTTGTAGTTGATGTTTACTTGATCTTACAAGAATGACATTTATGATGTCTTGATCTTTTCTTTGCAAAGTTTAAGACAAATCATTTGTGACTCTCAAGATATTCTTCATTAAATGCATCTGAAATATGAATTCATATTTTTCCCATCAATTCTAACAGATTATTTGCTTAGTCCTTTACCTGCGATCTTTTCCCTTTTCTTCAATAATTAAACAGACATCGATAACTAAATGATACAAGCATATCAAACTCAACAATGTATTATAATGTGAACTCCAATGTATTCTCCTACTCTTTTCTTCTCTTGATTCATACCTCGAACAGTGAAAATATTTTGGTGCCCCACGCTGAGTAAGTCACAGTTTTGATATAAAAGACAACTAGGTTAAATTAGGCTTTGTGGATTTGATATTTTGTATATAAGTATACAAGGACTTAAGAAAACATAAGGAGTTGAGTAGAAGATATAGCAAGCGAGAAGGAGTGCACATAAGTGAGTCGACGGGCTTAGTGCATATGAGGGACGAGGAGCTACGGAAGAGTACTTCGATGGTGCAAGAAGGACACGCGAGGCGCATTTGAGGGACGAGAAGCCGTGAGAAAGCCTACTCAAGCAGAAGGTCAGAGTTGGGTTCGAGTAAGCTCAACTCCAGACAACCAGAGCATCACCTAAGCAAGTGGAATGGGGAATGGTCAACTTTTGAGGTTGACCATTCCAGGCACCCCGAATTACTCAAGGCGCCTCAGATGACTTGAGGTGCCTCAAATGACTAGAAGGAGCTATTGCGGAGCTAATAAGTAGCAGAGTCCATGTCAACCAACTTGAGGTGCCTCTAATTGGCCAAATCAACTAGAAAGACATTGCAATGTAGATCACACTCAGTCGAACTGAGGCGTCTCCGATCAACTAAAGCATCTCAGATGTGTCATGTTAGCAAACAACTATTTTCCACCATAAGGCTATAAAAAGAGCTTTTGAGCTCAAAATTAATATACACACTCTGTATTTTGATTTTAAAAAATTGTACTTTCAACTCTTGCTTTCAAGCACTATAAGGAGTTACTCCCGCCTCTAACCTTGCTCGAAGATGGAGATATTAGTACACTTCCATTGTCTTGGATTAGCAACTATCTAGTTGCAAACCAAGTAATTTCTTTGTCTCTTCTTTTATGTTATTTTATTCAAACTTCTAGTGTGTGTCTTTGCTAAGTTAGCTAGCAAGAAATAAGTTAAATTCCAATTGCAGGGTTATTCATCCCTATTGGGACCTTGATGCCTGGCTAGAGGAGGTGAATAGACGGTCTACCCCAAATCGTTTGTTTGCTTTCTACACTCATTAGCACACAGCAGAAATACAAATATACAGGCTAAACTAAAACAAGAAAGCAAACCTAACATGTTGATTTACATGATTCGAATATTAGAGCTTCTACTCCACGGTTGTCCGTAAGGTAGACGATCTCTCAATCCATCGATGGATTAATCCCCAGAACTTCGGCTAGCTTGATCCTCCTTTTCGGTGGATAAACGTCACTACAATCTCTTGATCACACATAAGGATCACACTGAGAGCTTTGGAGACTCTAATAGGCTTAAACCAAGTCTATTGTCATCACCCAAGCCAACCATCCCAAGCTCCATTATATAGATCTTGGGGGAAAACATCCAAGTTGTTTCCCCACTACAGTCAACTGGTAAAGTCACCAGTCGATTGGCCTCTGTGGAAAATCGACCGTTACACCCTAACAGCTCGATACTAATCGATTAGTGTCAGGACCAGTCGACTGATCCACTTCAGTTTTGAGAATATAAACATTATGTTCGCTCCCACCAGTCGACTGGTAAAGTCACCAATCGACTAGTAAACCCTAAATCTAGGATTTTACCCCGAGTACAATCTCTTATGTACGTATCCTCTGCCGCACAACCTCGAGCTTGCATTCTAGCCTCCTCTATCATCCTTGTGTACTTCGAATGTTTTCCCATCCTTCAGGTCTTTCCTTCAATCTTGTCCTTTGTTGTCGGGTCTTCTATTGCCAAGAGCTCCATGCTCCGGGACTTTAACTTTGCTAAGTTAGACTTGGACTTACGTTGCTAAGACTATACATTTGGACTTACACCGCCAAGCCTTCACACTTGGATTTTATCTTGTTGTACCTGCATCCTGTACACTCACAAACGCATATCAAATATAACAATAACCTAACTTAACATTTGCCTAAATATCAAAACCTAGGGTCATACCGATTGCTCTAATAATCTTCTTTTTGATGTTTGGCAACTCATTTGAGTTAAGGAAACATATAATACAATAACATGCAAATAAATATACAATCTACTCATGCATATATCATGAAACCTAATCCTAGGCTTCCCCTTGAGCTAGGATTTCTCGCAAAGGTATTTAGGTTTCCCACTTAAACTTAAACTTCTCCCCCTTTGCCAGACATTAAAAGGAACTCCAACAATATTCCAATATTGGACTCTTTAACCTCTAATGACCATAATTATCATGTCGTAATCCCCCATAAGATTACATATATATAAATCATCGTTTTAGTCATTTTCTATTGTTGAAAAATAGTTTCAGATTGTATCAGTCGACTGACCTCATCAAAACAACCTCACATAACCATTTTATGTTCAATGAATAGTATTACCAGTCGATTGGATCTGAGCTAGTTAACTGGCAGCTATTTTTAGCTCAAACTACATTCTGAACCCGATTTCATAAATGCACTAATAATTCCACAAATCTTTAAAAATTTCTAAATTTTGTGGAGAGATCTGTTTTACCCTTGTCTACTTGGAAAAAATATATTCATTATGGATCCCATGATTGACATAAAATCTAAAATCATCTAAATGGTTCTATTAAACTTTGACTTAAAGTCTTAGTTTTGGCTCTCTCTTGATGTATCTGCCTATACTAAATCATAATACATCACTGGCATTAGTTAATATGACATATATACATCTAAAATCAATTATCATGCAATATGAACTTCATTCATATTCTCATGTATGAATCTCATCTTTCTATGTGCCAACTAATTAGATTAGAGACTCAAGTCCATCTCTAATCCATTTGGCATATTCCATGACCCCATATAATATCACAAGCAAGGTCCACTTGAGATCCATTGACCATGGATCCCAATTTGAGTCTTTGAGCTTTTGTTGGAGCTCTTAACCCTAGCCACCTCCTTATGTAACTCATCTAAAAATATGAGGTTACAACGGTGCACCTCAGGTGACACTTGGCCTATAAACTTGACCTTCCTAACCTTACATATCATATCCTTGGTTAATTTTTCCTCATCCTTAAATGACTTTCCTTTGTCATTTCTTAACCATTTCTTGCTATAGTCATATACTGCCCTAGCATATGACTCTTTTCTAATCTTGGAGGATTCCCCCTTGTCATTTGCAGTTGCAATCATTATATATGACCTTCTTTTAACCTTAGGGAACTCTACTGTGGCATACCCGCCAAAGTGCTCCATGGGTAACTTCCCCTTACCCTTGTTTGATGAAGACTAATATGTTGGTGAAATTTACACTAATGGTCTAACTCAGGTTTTGATAAATGATAAGTGAGTTAAGTTAGGTGTTATCATAATTTAACCTTGTTACCAAATATCTAGGGTTGACTAACTTGACAGGGCAAGAGGACTTGAAACCAAGCAAGAAGTCTAGTCGGAATGTTCGATTCCCAAGTGGTAAAGTCCGGATGTGCGATTTCGGCAAGATCGTGATGTGCGATTCCCGAGTGGCGAAGTTCGGATGTACGATTCTGATAGGAAGACTGCTAAACATAAATTTTGTCGCAAAATGGGTATCAAAAGAATTAAGTGACCGAATCCATTCTACACTAATGTAGCATAGAGATGACTCGGGTCGTCTCCCAACGAATGTAGCAATGATGGTATCTTAGGATTAATTTGTTTGTGATCTTTGGGTTTTGATAGGGTAATGGGGGTTTTGGGTTTTGATACTAAACCTAACAAATGATATAGCAAAACATGTATGAAATTTAATCTAATGAAATGAGCCACATCTTATATATCCATTAATAGTGATCCCACGCCCCCACGGGCGGGATCAACCGGTTATGACATGGTATTCTTGCAACATGGGTCGGGAGGTCGAAGGTCTGCGGCAGCAATTGCGATAACATCAATATCTGTCCGTGCTAAACACCTTCGACCGCCATGTCATCGCCGGGCCCGTATTCACCGTGATTTACTCCCTCTCATACTCGTGGGGCAGGGGTGAGGGGGCCGCTGGGCGGCGGGACCCGCCTTTTGCAACATTAATAGTGATCCCACAACACATTGTCACTCTACACTATGATTTCACCATAAATGGAGCTAAACTAAGGAATGAAATACAAAGACAAATATAAAACTAAACTAACCTAACTACTGCATATTGACTTGAAAAGAAGCTAAACGTAACAAAGCTAAAACATGAACAAAACTAGAGAAAAACAACATGTAATAGAAATCCAACCATTTGTCACATGGAAGGAGATCTACTCATATATGTGAACATGAACAGATAAGAAGTAACAACAACTGAAAATTGAAATTAACTAAAACTAATTCAGATTTATGAAACTGAACAGCAACAAGAACAGATAATCTCAGCTAGAAATTAGAAAGAACAGAAACAAAATTGTGATCTAGGGAAGGAGATAAACCCAAGTGAGCTAGGATTATCCCAAGCACTCACTGAATTGGATGAAGATGTTTGGATCTTCAAATGATCGGTTCTTATCCAGTGACACAGCAAGAACAAGAAATTGATGCAGCAACCGTGAAAACCAATGGAAGTAGAAGCAAACACTCCTAACCAATTGGATGCATTCAGATCTTCAAGGAAGACGATCGCTGGCTGGAAGGAGAGGGAATCGAGATCAAACCTCTAGATCACTCCACTTCACGGCCTCTTCTTCTTCGCTCAAGAATTGCGGCAGAATTGGCTTCCAGATCTGGATCAGAGGGATGAAGTGGCGTCGTTGGCGGTAGAGAGGATGATGACCAAAGGAAGGGAAGTGCCCTTGACCTCAGAAGATCGCCAGCGGTGGAAATCGGAAGAAGATCGCTCTCCTCTGCTTCGCACGATCACGCTCCATCTATAGCAAATTGATGAACGAAGAACCCCACTGTAGCTTCTCATTTGAACTCATCTCAGATTTGAATGGATGGTCTAGAATGCTTCAGATCTTGATCAACGGTCGGATCAATTCAGATCTGGATCAGAAGCTCTAGATCTTAATCGATGGCTGTGATCTACTTCCCCTTGGTTTGGATGGACCAGATCTTTGATGGATGGCTCAGATCTCTCTTAATCTTGATGGACGGTTTAAATGGCTCTAAAGCTTGATCTCCTTGTTTAGTCTTAGATTTGAGCCCAAATTTAGTTTGATCTGATCAAGTTAATACCCCTTTGATCCTACAAAGATCATATTTGAATATTAACATCAAATATCGTAATAATGAGATAGTTTGCAATTAAGTCTAAGAATAAATGCAATTCATGAAATGTGATGTAAGTATGAGTTTAGCTTATGAGAAGATCATAAAAGAATGCATTTATGAATCAAAATATTGTAATAAAATCATGGTTATCAAATCCCCACACTTATTCTCGTTCTTCCCGAATGAGCAAACTAAATAGAAGAAAACAAACTAGAAACCATCTTCCTAATATTTTCCTAGCAATACTTAGAAGATGGTAAAAAGAATTTAACTAAGATCATCTAAAGATCATAAACAATCATGAATTCAATCCAAACAATAATTAGTAAGTATGATGGTTTCAATTCAATTGAAAAACTAAGTAAGATGCAATCTCACAAGGTATTCACCTATTCTAACTCTCACACTCAAACATGTATATAAATGGGGCTCAACTCAATGCCACTCATAACATTTCATTACCATAAGCTTGCTCATTTTCTACTTCTCCACCAATATAAAGCATAGCATACATGAATCAAAAGGATTTATTGTGAATTGCAATGGAAATAAAAAGAATTAAGTGAAGTGAACAAAATGGCAAAAGAAAGGGAATCAATGAAGAAATGAGAGTATTAGAGGAATACACTTGATGAGTTGACCAATTTGAGATGTATCAAAGAATTTATAATGGGGAATAAAGAACACCATTTGTCGATGCCAAAACAAAAGATCAAGCTAAGCTCTTTTTCAATTTGATCACTACCATAGAATCTTGGCACACTATCCTCTCTATTTGATACTCTTCATTGCTACTTTTTTTTTTACACTTCAATTTCAGAATTTGGAAACTCAAATAATCTCACATCACCTTATGAAGAAGAGTCCCCCCCCCCCCCCCCCCCAACACTTAAAATATTGTCTATCTCGAACAATGCAACATATCATACTATCTAATTACTTGATACTCTCTCCACACTTGATACTCTCTTTATTTGCCACTGTTTTTTTTTCACACTCCCCCCTAACACGTCTCAGCCACAGCAAATATCAAGTTCTTCCCCAGAATGAAAAGAGACTGAATTCATGATGTTACTAATCAAAAACATCATAGAGGTTTGGCACTAAACATGCACTTGGTGGTTTCATTTCTACAATTCTGCAAAATTCCAGAACTTCTACAATTCCTGTTAACATCCCAAAATTTATCAGAGGAATCCACAAGACAAGCTCAGAATTCTAGAAATCAGATTCAATTTTAGGTTCTTGTTCAGTTCAACAACCACTTGATCCAACTAACTATAGCCAAATCAGTAAGCCCATAATGTGAATTTCATTGAAATCAATGAATTAGAACCAAAATTTTCAGAACCTTGAAATTCTGTACACTTTCAACCTCTATTGTATAGAGCTTTCATTTAAAGCATCCTCAGTTAGTAGCAGCAAGAAGAAAGAAAAGGTTCTAACAATTCAATTAGTATTCAACTTTTGCAAACAACCTTACGAATTAGAATTCAGTTTCAAAAACTCATTTCCATTTCCTCTGTTTTCTGATTCTTGCTGAATTTAGGGAGCTCTCTAAGATGGAATTCATATATTCAATCCCTGAGTTAAAGTCCAGATTTAGGAGTCACTTTGAAACTAGAAGAAAATATCACAGACTAGCAACTTCTTCATTTGAATATCAGATTTCATAACTTGGAGAAGCTATCAGAAGTGAGGCTGGTTTTCTGAAATGTGGAGCTAGATTTTAATTCTTGACTTGGAACCACTACAACAAAAACCCTCATAGACATCGGTGGAACAACAACGGTTTTAAGCAAAAACCGATGTCTTTGAGTATTTTACACCGGTTTTTCCAAAAACCGGTGTCTATGAGCGCAGATTTTCGTTCATAGACATCAGTTTTTTTAGCTGATGTCTATGAGCGTCTTTTTTCGTATATAGACACCAATTTTAACATCGGTTTTTAAAATCCGGTGTCTATGATAAATAAAATAATTTAACTTCCCCTCCAATACTTAGCCAAAATTTGTAACACTTCACTCTTCCTTCCAAACCTAAACCTATATTGCGTCGTCCTTCCCCTTCCTAGATCGACGCCCCTTCCTCTCCCGATCAGGATCAACACACGACTCCCTTGCTTCTCCTTCCAACCACACCGCATCTCCTCCAACTCCTCGCTTTTGGTGAGAAGAGGTTGTCTGTGTGCCTTGGAGTCGTCGCCGGGTCGCTAGAAGTCGTCCTCCTCCACTCTTTCTCAATCCCATATCTGGTAACCTTGATTCCTCATCTCCTTCTTCCGATCTGATCCCTCCTTGTCGATCCTCGTGTGGCCATGACTGATCGGAGCTCCTTGCTCGTTGATTTTGTTGCTCGGTCGACATGGTGAGGGGGAAGATGCAGATGAGGAGGATAGAGAACCTGAGCAGTTGGCAGGTGACCTTTTCCAAGCACCGGAGAGGCCTTCTGAAGAAGGCCTTTGAGCTCTCTGTGCCCTGCGATGCTGAGATCAGCCTCATCGTCTTTTCATCCCGTGGGAAGCTCTACGAATTCGCCAGCTCCAGGTCGACCCTCCTCCTCCTCTCTCCCTCTCTCTCTCTCCATCTCCTCTTCCTGCTGTTCGATTCAGTTTCTTTTTAGCTCGCTCTTGTTCAATAGCTATTTCCGTTGAGATTTCTTCATTTGGCCATCCACTTGCTAATTTTGTCGTGGTTTTGATTTTCTTTTTAAGGTTGTCCAGTTTTTTTTCTGTTTGTTTGCTCTTTTTTACTTCTCCACAGCTTACTAGTTCGATGAATATAGTGAAGTTTTACTTTTTTCATGAAAATAATTTCTGTTTGTTTGCTCTTGCTGCCAACATCCTCCGCAAGCTTCGCAAGTAGCACCCTCGATGTATTCTTTGTTCTCGTTCTACTTCTACTATTCCATTTTCCCCCTTTCCTCTTGATTTCCAGCCTTGTAATCTACTTCTACTCTTCTTTTTGCCCTTTTTACCCCTTTCCTTTGATTGCCAATCACTCTTCAAAGAATTGAAAGTATATTAGAATAGATTATCGATTCACTCCTCAGCTTGCTTTCACGGTGAGCAAGAGGAAAGATTAATTTTGCCATAAGAAATAATCAATATTAATTTTAGAAAGTTAAAATGAAGTTAAAATATCAGAAATCGGTTAATTTAGTTTTTGATAAAATTAATCCATATTTGTTCGGTTTAGTTTATTTGATGTTTATCCTAAAATTCAATCAGTTAATTCAAATACATTTAATTTATTCTTTTTTTCCTGTGATAGGCAAGAGCAGGTGTAATTTTTTTACCTGTACAACCCAAGAGAGCTAAAGGATGCGTGCAGTCACGTCACGCCGTATGGACACACAGCTGGAATTAATTAAACAAAATATACTTTGTTTACACTTCTAACATGCTAGCTTTTATCTTAACTACATATCAAAGTTCTTTAACATAATGTTGCCTTGGCCTTGAGGTAGGCTCCACGAGAATGTACAAGATAATTATTGAACTATCATTACTTTGTAGGTTCATGCATGACTGAAATTTGCTCATGCTGTTATAGCTAGCACTATAGATTGCTTATCATCAGATTAGTCAATATAGTCAATTGACTAATCTAGCAGTTCTAGTCCAATGACTTTGTATTCCTAGGAAGTTAGGATTTCAATTGAAACATGATCAGTCATATCACCTATGTATAACCTTAGTGTTCTCACCATCTGTTCACTGCTATAGGACAGTCATTTCATGATGTTTGCTTGTGCAGAAACTACTGAATCAGTCATATCACCTATGTATAAGCTATTCATTTTCTTGGAATTATTTACCAAAGACCTGATGGATGTTTCTATCTTCTAATATGTAAATTTGCTGTTTTGTGATGTGACGTTAGCTAAGTATGGATTTTTTTTTCCCTCTGATACCATATTACTCCCCCCTACAATTATTGTACCAGTTCCTAATATATCATTCTTTCACATGGTCTACTTTTCATGTTTGCCATGTTTTGTGGTGGCTCTTATCTTTCAAGGAAATTTCATGCCGTTTGACAACATATAATTATAAGAGACTGTTATCATATCTAATTTAACTATCATTTCATTCTTGATGAGCCAAGGAAATCAAATCGGTTGCAAGGAATAGCAGTACAAAATCTAAGATATATAAAATTTTAGACTTATTTGATTTCATTTTTTAATTAGTCAAGACCTTGCCCAACTCTTCATCACAGCACAGTCAATTTCATTCTTGTTGTCATTGGGCAACATGTGTATTCATTGTGGTATTTTTGTGTGAACTTTTCAGACTGGCAAACTGCTGAAGGAGGCAGATAAAGAAATTGGTCATCAGAAAACGATTACCTCCCTATCAAAATCTACAGATGGCTCTCATTTTCTAACAGGTTCTTCAGATAAGTTTGCCAAGGTGACAACCACTTTTATCTAGAGTTTTTTACCTCACACTTCAATTTTTTGTTTACTTCATAAATTTCATTTATCTCACACTGTTACATCTATGCCGAATTTAGAAGAATTAGTGTTGTTTGTACGTTTCGACTCCACTTTTTCTTTGTCCATTCTATCGCAATCAATAAAATCTTAGAAATATGAAAGGAGTTTTATGTGCTAGTGTATGCATAAGGTTTACTTTATTTATCCATTACCTTTCTGAGCAATTTTGGTTCTTTTCTTCTCATACTCGCCCATCAGAGTAGTCTGAGGATTGAATTTTGTAACTTAATGAGGGCATTTCTAGGATGTTGTTCTGCTGTAGATAAATATCTGGAATTTCTTAAGATGACCTGGGGGACAAGTTCTTGTTCTTTGTTTGGTGAATTAGTGTATTTTTCTTTGATCATATTTTAAGTGTTGCAAATTTGTTGTTTCAGAAGTTCCAGGTGTTGAAGTTTTGGTATCTGTTTATATTTTGGGTTAAGTTTCTAATATGTATATATGTATTTTGCCAAAAAAAAAATCTGAAAGACATCTAAAGATTCTTGTCAAAATTTTAGTTTTTTTCTGTAGTTGTTAATTCCTGTCAAAGTTTTGACCATTGAATTGTGGTAGAGGATTGATACTTATCAGCATATAAATAATATGTAATGCATTAATTGTATGTCAAATTTGTAGTATTCACTCTTTTCTTTTGCTAGATGTCGGGAAAAGCAGAGGAAGGAATCCTTTTGGCTCCTAACAGTTAATCGCAAGCTTAGTGCTATGAATAAACTGTTAATGGAAGAAAATGATCGGCTGCAAAAGCAGGTGTCTGAACTTGTTTATCAGAATGGCCATATGCGCCAGCAAGTGCAAAATGTATGTATGCTTAAACTAAGCTTATCATACTTTCTGAAGTGCCTATCACAAAAAAAATGCAATGTTCTTGTTTGAATTATTTTCTTATTGTATTTGTTATCGTATCTATCAAATATTTTCATCTTTTCACTCCATCTAGTACAAGAACTAAATATGTTATCTATCTGTTTCGACTTGGATAGGTAGTTCCTCACAGCTGCTGTTATTTTGGCAATCCATTATGAACAATAATGTAATTTTATGAAATATTTGTCATATTTCAATTTCAATTCTGAAAACACACACTAAACTCTGTTGTATGAAGTTTGTAATCGATCTTACTATTTGTCACTAAACATTCAGGCATCTATGACAACAAGAAACACCAGTTGTGAGTCTGTGATTACAAGCGGTCAGTTTTACCATCAGCAAAACTTAACGGCTCAGCCTCCTCAAAGAGATGCTAATAACCCAACCAGGTAACAAGTGTGGTAAAGGATTCTACTTGGGTGAGGAATGATTTACAAAGAATCACTAATCAGTTGTCACCCTCAGGACATCAAACAAGCAGAGGTGCCCATCCAGTAATAGATAAAGAGAATTGTCTATTAACAAATAAAACTACTGGGGAAGATTTAGTTAAATCTCTGCACAGAGCAAGAAGGATAACGTTGGCACCAGTAAGAAGAATATTTGTGTACTATCTATTACCTTTTGATGTTGTAAAAATAATAGTTATGTGTAATTTATGGATACTGACTTGATGTGTACAATATCTATTATCTTTTTATGTTGTAAGAAGAATATTTATGTGTTGGTTATATGGATATTGACTTGGTGTGTTTAGATACATCGGTGCATTTTTATTTGCGATTTTCTTAGTGAATTAATAATATTAACTTAATTTTATGATTTGCTTGGTGATAATATTGATTTTTCACTATTTCAGAAATTGAATTTGTGTCGTTAAACAATACTGATATTACATCGACTTTCCACCGCTGCAAAACCGGTGTCATTAACTAATATTACATCGGTCGTATACCGCTGCCAAAACTGGTGTTATTAACATATAATATTACATCGGTTTTACATTCGATGTCGTTAAGTGATACTACACCGGTTATAACCCGATGTCTAAAATGGCTGACCTTTTACATCGCCTTCATAGACATCGGTCGAAAATGTAATAGACACCGGTGGAAAACTGATGTCTATAAGGGTTTTTGTTGTAGTGAACTCTTGCAGTTCAGGGCCTTGTAAAAGAGATATTACCATTTGAAAATGGGTAACTAAGAGCTTCATCTTAGTGTTTAACTAGTCAGGAATTTCCAGCACGCGATTGGCACAACAAACTAAGATCAATACATTCATTCGACAACTTCATAGTTTCATTTATTGAATTTTTCTCTTTACATTTCTCTTCCTCCATTTATCTCTTCAAGAAATTCTCATGCATAATAATGGGAAAACCATGAGATCAGTTCAACTATCCAACAACTCATATCCACTCTAGTTTAGACCTCAACCACAACCAATTCCACTTAAGCAATGAATCCAATTATCTCAGTTCTCTGAATCTAGATTTTAAGTTAGTTTCAAGACTACCAAGCTACAGTTCACAACCTTCCTTTTGAATTCGTACAAAGATCACACAAGAACATTTGCTTCATGAAAGCTTAAGAATTGTGATACTCAAAATCAATTCAAAGAATAATTTCCAGAACTCGCAACAAACTTCTGCAATTTAGATTTCAGAATTTCAGAAATAGAATTTTAGTGTCTCCTCAATTTAACCATAGAGAATTTAGTTTGGAATAAGGCATCATTTAACACTAACTTGATATGAGTAGAGATTCACTTTGTTTCTGGTTAGAGATAGCTGGAAGATTTGGCACAAAAACAAGGTTACCATTTTTTTTCTCTTCTCTGAATTCTACCTCTTTGTAATTCAGTTCTTAGCATTTCTTCTAGAAATAAAGCTGCTGGTCCCCTTGCTGATCAAGTGTTCTTCATTGGGCCTCATATTAACATTGGGAAGCTTCCCTTAGCAGCAACAATCATGCCAACTTGCTGATTCCTTGCACTACAGTGGAGCTGGGCAATTTCAGGAACCCCTTCCATTGTAATTGCATGCTTTGAATCATGGAAGAATTGATCTTTTACACTCAATGGTACTGAAAAATCAGGTACTCCTCTTGTTATTTTACTGATTGGAAGCTTGCACAAGCTGTTTATATGAAAAAAACAATTAATCCCTGCATATCCTTTCAAGCACTCTAATTTCTGCATTCCAACACTTTAGTTACAGAATCTGAACTAGAAAGAACTTAAGCTTGAATCATATAGGGTAAGTTTAGGATAAGACTTCATTTGGCACTAAATTGATTGAAACTTAAGCACACATAAATAGGTTCCTGTTAATGCATTGTTTTTCCACTTCTGATCAGTTTACTTCTTATCGAATTCCTTCCTCCTTTTCTTTCTATCCAATAGAAAATACTCATCACTTGTTTCTTGGAATGTTCTTAAAGGTTACAATAGAGTTCGACAATTGTGAAAAACTGAATTGCAATTCACAATATTTTCATTTTTTTTCTTGACAGAATTTAGATTCCTGAAATTGACTTGGCATTCTAAAAATAATTAATCATTCTCCCAACTTATATTGTCGTCAAGATTCAGAAACTCTGCTCTTGAAGTTGTCACTAATCAGAAATTCCAGTTAATCTTGGCACACAACAGCTCCTTCAAATTTTTATCTTCTTTTGTTTTATGTAATGCAACTCTCTACATTTAAGATTCTACATAGCTAATGATTCCATTGTCTATCTCATATACTTCATTGGAAGGAAGGTCATCACTAATGTCAAGCACTCACATTAACATTTCAAAGCTTTCTTATCAACAAAATCAGTAATCATTTTCATGCTGAACCTTCAAACTTGGAGCAATTCTGAACATCCATGAAGCACATAGCAGAAACTTCCAAGTTCAGCAATTCAAAAATCAATTTCAATTTTTAGCAGTAACCTAAATTTCCTTTCCAGCTTATACCTTTCCCAGAAAAGGTTTCAATCCATGATTAAATGATTTACAATTCCTCCTTCATGGTCTGTTAGTATTCTGGACACCTCTGAATTCTGAAATTCCTGTACAAAAACTGCAATTGACACAACTTGGTTTCTTTGTACAGAAAAACAACTTCCTGGATTTTATTTTTTTTTAAAAAAAAAAACTCAACCAAGATGGATTCCACAATTTTAGAATTCCAATCAATTTGTAATCCATGACCTCAAACATATGCAATTCACCCCCACACTTAAAACTTTGTCCATCTTGGTAATCTAACTCATCAAGAATATTATCCACACTCTCAATAAAAGAATGATAAGCAAAGATGATCAAAGGTTAAAATGCTAGATGAAAATATTTTAAGAAAATTATGAGGAAAGAAATTAGAAATTAGAAATTAGAAATTATGAGGGAACAAGAATGAAAAATATCCTTCATTTCCATGCATACATATACTATTGTGATTTTGAAAAAAGTAAAGCAAGTTCTAAAGTTCAATTGTTGCGAGTGCATATTACACAAAAATAGACATAAAGGATAGACATGTAGTAGTCCTCTCTAGGTAATTTTTGCAATCAAACTCAATTAATCAAAATGGAATCCACCACCATACTAACAAATATCATGCAAGTAGAGACTTCAATCATGTAAGATGACCTAAAATTGATGATCAAACTTAAAGAACTTTTACCATTTTAAAAGTATTACTAGAACAATTTCATGGAGAATTTTATTCAAAATGAGATGCTATGTATACTAAACAAAGTACAAAGTATGGAAGGAAAATGCAAATATAAAGTATGAAATTAAAGAAAAGTATAGAGCAAAAATATAAGCAAGGAACAAACTCCCCTTTATTCCGGGCAGGTCGCATCCACGTCGGTAATGAAATGGTCTTTCTCGGTGGTTGGAGTCAGTTAAGAAGTGAAATCCACCTAGGGAGTGGAATGTTATGCTTTGAAGTTAAAACCTCTCCTTCCACCATATGCTCTTTGAAAATTTGCCCCGGCGGTTGAAGATGGTTTAATTTAAGCATTCATTCTGGTAGCATATAAAGATGGAAGGTAGACATCCCTTGCAAGCATATAAGGCAAGAAAAAGATGTAACAATATTAGACCCTATAAAGCATGTGTCAAGAAATACATCACATCCAATAAAGTCAATTAATGGTACCTCTATAAAATTTTTTAATAAATCACAAGAAATACTAACTTTGTCATGTTGAAAAGTATTTGGAGGTTCTGAAATGTGATTGTGACCTCATCATCATCAAATAATAGCTCAGGCTCTGGTTTTGGCACAGGTAGTGATTCTTGGCTCCTTGCCTCCATAGCACAAGTCCATACATTCTTATCATCCACATCTAGTTAAGGTGATTCTTGTGGTATTCCTTCCAACGTGTAATCCCCTACACTTACATTATCATCTACATCAGTACTTGCATCATCAACAACATCTACAACAATAGTATCAGTAGAGCTAGAAATCCTTACAACTACAAAATCATAACAAGAAATATTAGAGGAATCCTGTGAAGTAATAAAATCAAGATCAGGTCTATCAAAAACACTACAATCCCTCTTCTCAAGCACCTCAATATTCGTAGGAATGGTCTCATCAACTCTTAAGGTAACTGATTGTCCATTTCTAAATTGTTGAGGGTTGTTGGCAGCCATGGTTTCCAAAAGTTTCATAGCTTCATCAGGAGTTTTGTCAATCAAGGGCCCTCCACTAACTTTATCTACCATGTACAAATCAAACGGTGACAACCCATCATAAAAATGTAGGACAAGCAACTAATCACTGATTTGATGTTGAGGACAACTAGAGCAAAGTTCCTTGAATCTCTTCCAATATTCACTCAATGTCTCCTCCTTGAATTGTTGAATACCACGAATCCTCTTCCGCATAGCTATACAATCATTCTGAGCTTCTTGTAGGCTTTGATATATTATATAGGACTCAGTAAACTGACTATGTGTAACCTCGTACCTGAAATGTGAATAATCCACCATATTAGAACTATAGGTATTAGGAAATGACTCATACCTATCCTTCTGCTTCATAGGTGGGTAATACTGATGTTCAGGCTGATAGAACCGAGTCTGAGGTTGATAGTACTGATAATATGGATCCGTGGTCAAAGAACTTTCCTGTTCTTACACTGAAAACTAGCAAATAAGATCAGAAGATACAGGAACATATAAAATCAAACACATGGATATATGAACATGAAAGCAATTGAAATAATTTTTTTTTCAAATTTTTATGTTAAAAGAAAAAGAAACAATCCTAAGGTATCAAACACCGCTACAGTCCCCGTCAACGATGTCAATTTTGATAAACCTAAATTTTGTCGTCAAATGGGTATCAAAAGAATTAAGTGACCAAATCCATTCTACACTAATGTAGCATAGAGATGACTCGAGTCGTCTCCCAACAAATGTAGCAATGATGGTATCTTAGGATTAATTTATTTGTAATCTTTAGATTTTGATAGGGTAATAGGGGTTTTGAGTTTTGATTCTAAACCTAACAAATGAGATAGCAAAATACATATGAAATTTAATCTAATGAAATGAACAACGTCTTATCTATCCATTAATAGTGATCCCACAACGCATTGTCACTCTATACTATGATTTCACCATAATGGAGCTAAACTAAGATATGAAATAGCAAAGACAAATATAAAACTAAACTAACCTAACTACTGCATATTGACTTGAACAGAAGTTAAACATAATAGAGCCAAAACAAGAACAAAACTAGAGCAAAACATGTAATAGAAATCCAACCATTTGTCACATGGATGGAGATCTACTCAGATATGTGAACATGAACAAATAAGAAGTAACAACAACTGAACATTGAAACTAACTTAAACTAATTCAAATTTATGAAACTGAATAGCAACAAGAACAAACAATCTCAGTTGGAAATTAGAAAGAACAGAAACAGAATTGCGATCTAGGGAAGGAGATAACCCCCGGGTGAGCTAGGATAACCCCAAGCACTCACTGAATTGGACGAAGATGTCTGGATCTTCAGATGATCAGTTCTTACCCAGTGACACAGCAAGAACAAGAAATTGATGCAACAACCAAGAAAACTAATGGAAGTAGAAGCAAACACTCCTAACCAATTGGATGCATTCAGATCTTCAAGGAAGGTGATCGCTGTTACGCTTCTGCAAGTATACAGATACGTAGTCAGTAATAAAAGATTATCGATCCCACAAGGACTGGTTATAAGCACTAGTGATTGTTCACATAAAATTAACTAAACTACCGTTGATTGTAAGTGAACTGTTTCTTGAGAAGAAAAGAACTTGGGAAGTAGATGTGACAACTGGCAAGAGAAAGAGAGTTTTACTTGGTTTTGGAAGAGCTCTAGGAGTTCGGTTTCGTTGTGGTGGTAACTAATGCATCATGTTCTATTATTTCCTTATTGTCAATCAAATGTACTCATCAGAAGTTATAGCTACTATTCCTAAGCACTAAACAGAGAAGATCCCTGTGAAATCCTATTACGGTTAACCCCTGTCACTAGGGCACCTCAGTAGATCATAAGAATGCAAACTTGGTCGGTATCATTAAGGATAGAGATAGGGGTTTGGTTTGGTTTCTTACTTCCTTGTGGAGGAATTACCTCTCCTTTCGAGGGAGTATCCTAGATGTCCGTGAACGGGTTACTCCTGTCACTAGGCCCCCTCGGGTATACGATCTAAAATCCTCTCTTTACAAAATTAGCAATCCCAACACAATCAATTAATACGACATGGCAAAAAAGTCTCATGCATATCAAATTGAAACAAGACAAGTGAAATCATTCAAAGAGTGAAAGCATAAGCATGAATCTTACATCATAACCTATCCACAACTACTCCCTGATCCTAGAACAAAGAATCTACTCCATAGACGTAGGAGAAAAACCCGAAGACATAGTATAATTAAACATTCAATCCCCGGACAAGAAGAGAGAGGGAATAGAGATGCTTATTCAATGTCGTCGAGTGATTTTAGGATCTAATCCTTTGCTTTTGGAGTTGATGAGGTGATGGAGGTGATCTTGGATCGTCGAACAGAGGTCCGGGACGGCGTGGAATGGCACGAAGGTGTATTTCCCTCTTTCCGGCTCCCCCCTCAAGGGGAAGGGTTAAGAGCCCTTTTATAGGCTAGGGCACGAGCGTCGCACGACCCATGCCACGGTCGTGCGAGATCCACACGGCTAGCTCCTCTCCTTCTTCGGGTAGAGTGGCATGGTCGTGCGAGATCCGCACGGCCATGTCATCCTTTGTCTCTGGTCGTGAGGCACGGTCGTGCAAGGTCGCACAGTCGTGTGCTGCTCTCTCTCTCTCGGGAATGGCCACACGGTCGTGCAGGGTTGCACGGCCAGTGTCAAGATTACTGCTTTTGCTCTGATGCATCGACAATCGTCGTTTTCGCTCCAAAAGTTATCCCTGTCAACACAAAACCAAACAAAGAGCAGATCTCCGACAAAAGAGTAATTAATACTGAATAAACAATAGGAGAGATGATCGTGCGAAGAACATATACAAATAAAGCAAGTGTATGTGCGTTAAAACATGTATAAACGATCATAATATCTACACACACCAATCGCCGGTTGGAAGGAGAGGGAATCGGGATCAAACCTCCATATCACTCCACTTCACAACCTCTTCTTCTTCGCTCAAGAATCGCAACAGAATTGGCTTCCAGATTTAGATCAGAGGGATGAAGTGGCGTCGCCGACGGTAGAGAGGATGATGACCGAAGGAAGGGAAGTGCCCTTGACCTCAGAAGATCGTCGACGATGGAAATCGGAAGAAGATCGCTCTCCTCTGCTTTGCGCAATCGCGCTCCACCTGTAGCAAATTGACGAACGAAGAACCCCACTGTAGCTTCTCATTTGAACTCATCTCAGATCTGAATGGACGGTCCATAATGCTTCAGATCTTGATCAACGGTCGGATTAATTCAGATATGGATCAGAAGATGTAGATCTTAATCGATGGTTGTGATCTATTTCCCCTTTGCTTGGATGGACCAGATCCTTGACAGATGGCTCAGATCTCTCTTAATCTTGATGGACAGTTCAGATGGCTCCAAAGTTTGATCTCCTTGTTTAGTTTTAGATTTGAGCCCAAATTTGGTTTGATCTGATCAAGTCAATACCCCTTTGATCCTACAAATATCATATTTGAATATTAGCATCAAATATCATAATAATGAGATAGTTTACAATTAAGTCTAAGAATAAATATAATTCAGGAAATGTGATGTAAGTATGAGTTTAGCCTATGAGAAGATCATAAAAGAATGCATTTATGAATTAAAATATTGTAGTAAAATCATTGTTATCAAAGACCTGGTGGGTGTAATTAACATCAAGGTGGTAACTTGACATACAGTAAGTAAAGGTATGTTACTGAAGGAGAGTGATTAAGTAAGGACACGTCTCGGTTGAGGGGACTGTAGGCGTCAGTCCAATTTAGATCCATTTCAAAAACTTAATTTGAGACCCTGACTAGATCCTGGTATGGAGGACAGTATCTAAGTCATAAATTAATTATATTATTATTGTGTTAACTTTATTTTACAATTTAGATATTGTCATGTTGGACTAACCTAACTTGTAGGGCAAAAGGAGCAAAAAGTCCTGGGGTGAACAGTACCTGAGGCACCTTCAAGCATTGGAAGGTGTCTTCATACTGCTTATGAAAGGCGCTTTCAATGCTATAGAAGGCGCATTTCAAAGGATAAAATTCAGACTTCACCGCAGATAAGGAGCAACGAGTTCGGAATCAGATTTTACATGTTAGAGGTGCCTTTAAGGCTATGGAAGACGCCTTCTACACCTTATAAATGGGTGTCTCGACCAAGCTTCATTACACAACTTCCATACGAGCTTCTACGCGTCCGATTAGCTTTTTGACTATCCGACTTCTTGCTACTTCTCTACTACAACGTTGCTACACCCGACTACTACTGAGGAGCCACCGAGCTTGATCCGATAATCTTCGAAGGTGTTGGGTAACGAATTTATGATTCTGTACTTAATTATTACAAAAGGAAAGTGTAACATGTTACACTTGTCTTATTCTTTCTATTGTACTCGATCCCCTCTTCTGGTGGTTTCAGAAGAGGTATTTTAGTGGATTATCCATCGATAGATTCGTGGGACCTGGGTCTTGGAGTAGGAGTTGCCGAAGTCTCTAAACCAAGTAAAATCGAACCGTGTCTCTTACTTTTACTTGATTTTGCTTTTGTGTTTTCTTTTCGCTACATACTTATTTCAAAAAGCAAAAAGTTTTTCAAAACTACATGATTCATCTCCCTTCTCACGTGTGTCTTGATCCAACATGATTACCTTCATGCTCCTCCATTGCTTCAATCGCTCCATCTTCATGAGCGCTCCCTTCCTTAGGCACTTTGTGTGGTAATGTCCTCTTTTACCACATGTGAAGCAAATAATGTGTCACTTCTTCTTCTTGGCACTAACCTTCCTACAATCCGCATTAAATTCTAAATAAACTTTAGTGGGTTTAGGGTTTATCTTTTTTATCTTCTTGAGTCAGGGACCCTACTCTTTGCAGTGTCCCATTTTCCCACACTCAAAGCACTTGATATGGTTCTTCCCGTTCTTCTTGATAGATAAGGTTGAGGGTTGAATTTCCAAGACTTCTTCTTCACCTATCTTAGATTCTTCTTCCTCTTTTGAAAACGTGGACGGTTCCACCTCTTCTCCCTCCAAAGATGTGGCCAATTCCACTTCTTTCTCCTTATTGGATATTGAACATGTCTCCACATTTGATCCTTGTCCTCCTCTTAGATCAATGAGCCATTCTCTTTGGGCTCCTCCACTTCTTGTGCTTGTGTAGGATATTCATGAAGAGCAATCATTTTGCTCCATAGCTCATTAGTACACTTGTACTCACCTACATGTGATACAATATTAGAAGGTAATAGATTCAATACAATACTAATTATCATCTTGTCTGCCTTTGATTATAGCCTTTACTCCTCGACCCAATACTATGGCTGGAGGCGCTTCCCCTTCTTGTCCATTGGAGCTTTGAAAGAAACTTCTAATGTTGTCCAATGGTACCAATCCATTTGGAACCAGTCTCTAACCGCTTTCTCCAATATTAGAAATATTCTCGATCGTATGAAGGTGGGATTCGGATATCCCATCCTAATGGTCCTTCCGCCTCCATCTTCTTCCTCTAGCACTTGCTCTTCCCGGCAATTAGCACAATGAAAAGTGGCCTCGCTCTGATACCAATTATTGGGATCTTGATGCCCGACTAAAGGGGACGGGGTGAATAGACGGCCTACCCTAAATCATTTGTTTGCTTCCTACACTTGTCAGCGCACAGTGGAAATATAAATACAAAAGCTAAACTAAAACAAGAAAGCAAATCTAACATATTGATTTATGTGGTTCGGAGATTAGGACTCCTATTTCATGCTTGTCCATAATATGGATGATCCTTTAATCCATCGGTGGATATTATCATAATTCTGGCTAGCTTGATCCTCCTTCTCGGTGGAGAAACCTCGCCATAATCTCTTAATCACACACAAGGATCACATTAAAAGCTTTAGAGACTCTAATAGGGTTTAACCAAGTCTATTGTCGTCACCCAAACTAGTCATTCCAAGCTCTATATAGAGCTTGGGGGAAAACATCCAAGCTATTTTCCTGCTACCAGTCAACTGGGCTCTATGGAAAATCGACTGTGATACCCTAACGGCTCGATACTAATCAAATGGTGCCAGGATCAGTCAGCTGGTTCACTTCTGTTAAGAGAATAGAAATATTCTGTTCACTCCCACCATTCGACTGGTAATTTCACTAGTCAACTGGTAGATCCTAAATCTAGGATTTTATCCCGAGTATAATCTCTCATGTACTCGTCCTCGCCTACATAACCTCGACCTTATCTTCTATCCTTCTCGTTCATCCTTATGTCCCTCAAATGTTTCCCCTTAGGCCTTGCCTTAAAGAGCTTCCTTCGGCCTTATCCTTTATTATCGGATCTTCCATTGCCAAGAGCTCCTTGCTCTGGGACTTCAACCTTACCAAGTCATACTTGGACTTATATTGCTAAGACTACACTTGGACTTACACTAACAAGCCTCCACCCTTGAACTTTACTTTATTGTACCTACATCCTGCACACTCACAAGTGCATATCAACTATAACAATAACCTAACTTAACCTCTGCCTAAACATCAAAATCTAGGGTCACGCCGATTGCTCCAACAATCCCCTCTAGCTGCTCCGCCTAATTTATCAATTGGTATCAATGCACAACTGTTTTAGAAGGACTAACCGTCATCTAAAGCAACAAGGAGGATGGCTGGATCAAGCATCCATCCATCGAAATCTAAGGGAGAATTCATCTCTTGAAAATACAAAATGGAAGCATTTTTCAAAACTAATTTTGACATTATGATTTGTATTAAATTTGATTTTGAAGCACCCAAAAATGAAGACAAAGAACAACTCGAAGAACACCGCTAGAACAAAAAGAAAAGTGAAAAATTTATGGCTAGTGGTAACATAGAATTCCATTTTCTAAGCATACTATCAGCTGAAGAAGTCAACCATATTAACACATATGACTCTGCCAAAAAACTCTGGGAGAAGTTCCTAGAGCTTTATGAAGGAACCTCAGAAGCTAAGCTAGCAAGACAAAATCTGCTCAAAAATTAGCTAAGCAACCTCCAGATGGAAAGGGAGAAAAGGTAGCACAACTGCATGCCAGAGTGAAAAGATAATGACAGGGCTCAACAATCTCTAAAAAGTGGTCTCAAATTGGGATTTGCTTCGATATGTGCTAAACGCTTTCCCAAAGACCCAAGAGTGGACATCGATAGTAGACTCTTATATATTTCAAAAAAATTTGGAGATAAGTAATTTAGAAGAACTTTTTCTACATTAGAATTATATTAATCTAGATGTACAGAATTGAAAGAAAATGAGAAGTCAAACAACAAGATAGCATTGCAAGCCAAAAGCAACGAGCCAGATTTGAAAACTTCACTCGACGAAGACGAAGAAGCATATATAGTAAGAAAAATGAGTAAATTTTTCAAGGATACTAAATTTCTATGAAGGAAGCAGGAAAGAAAAATAAGGTGTTATAATTATAACGAGGAAGGTCACATCAAAGACAATTGCGCTAATTTAAAGCATAAAAGAAAAGAAAAGAACAAAGGGTCAAAGCACAAAAATCTTAAAGTAACATGAATTGACTCATCATCTGAAGAGTCTGAGTCCAATAGATAGTCGGATTAGTATTGATGGTCGACCACTAGATAATTGAAGGTGAAAGTTCATTCGAGGAGAGCATCGAAGGAGGAGTCTTAAACTGTGCGTGAGAAATGGTAAGTAAAGTATGACTTCTTCCTCCTCTGAGCAGTTATATGATACTATTAAAATACTGTCAAGATCCATATGTAAATTAAGAACTAAGTATATTTAGTTAAAGAAACTTAATAATGATCTATAGATGACATTAGAAAATGCATGTTCAAATAAAGAACTTGGTAAAATTAAGAATGAAAATGCAAAGTTAAAAGAACAAGTTTCATATTTAAAATTGTCTGACGTTCCTATTTTAGATATTGTGAAGGACTAAATTGACATTTAAAAAATCATAGGAGTTAAATTACAAAAATCTCAAAATATAAGTCTCTAGAAAATATTTAATTAATCTAGTAGGAAGAAATTTATTTAAGGTTCCAAAATCACTATTATCATACTAGAATTTTGTTGTTCCTAGAAATGTTTGTTTAATAAATGCTTTTCTGATATACATATTGCTCAGATTTTTTAAATATGTTTTATGATAGAACAACATGTTTTCTATTAGAGGAAATAATTTTGCAATTCTATTTTACTTGTAAATATTTTTTTCAAAAATTGAATTTATGAAATATAAAATTCTCCGAGATTATTTTTCTAAGATATATTGAGTTTTATTTCAATTACTTAATTCTTTTCTAGGATTCTTCAACTCTCATACTTTTGATGTGATAAAAGGAGGAGAAAAATATGGGTTAAGTTTAGAGGGAGATTGCAAAATTTCCCTTGCTTATACTATTTATTTTGCTTTACTTTCATTTTAAAATGTTGTTAGACCCTAATTTAACTTTGGTTGATTCACATAAAAAAGGAGAAGATTGTTTATGCCTCACGTCAAGTAAGCCACAGTTTTAACATGAAAGACAACAAGGTTAAGTTAGACTTTGAAGATTTGATATCTTGTGTCTAAGCGTGCAGAGACTTAGGAAAATATAAGAACTTGAGCAAAAGACACAACGAGCCAAAAGGACTACATGAAACCGAGTCAACGGGCTTGATGCATCCAAGGGACAAGGAGCTGTGAATGTGTGAGACACATCTGAGGGATGAGAAGTCGTGAGAAGGTCTGCTCAAGGAGAAGGTCGGAGTTGAATTCGGATGAGCTCAACTTCGGACAATCAAAGCATCATCCAAGTAAGCATAATAGAAAATGGTCAACTTCTAAGGTTGACCATTCTAGGCGCCTCGAATAACTCAAGGCACCCTGAAGACTTAAAGCGCCTCGAATGATCAGAAGGAGTCATTGTGGAGTGGATAAGTAGTAGAGTCCATGTCAGCCGACCCGAGGTGCCTTAGATGAACTGAGGTGCCTCCAATCTGTCAGATCAGCTAGAAAGATGTTGCGATGTGGATCACACTCAGCCGAACTGAGACATCTCCGATCAATTGAGATGCCTTAAATGTGTCATGTCAGCAAACGACTATTTTCAACTAGAAGGTTATAAAAAGACCACTTGAGCTTGAAATTAATATACACCATCTTTATTTTGATTTCCAAATACTATACTTTCAACTCTCACTTTCAAACATTGTAAGGGGATATTCTACCTCCGACCTTACTTGAAAAAAAAGGAGATATTAGTGCATTTCCATTGCCTTGAATTAACAACTATCTGGTTGCCTTTCTTTGTCTCTTCTTTTATGTTATTTTATTCTAACTTCTAGTGTGTGTTCTTGTTAAGTTAGCTAGCAAGAGAAAAGTTAAATTTCAATTATAGGCCTATTCACCCCCTCTAGTCATTCCACCCAATTTGTTAGATATCACCACTGCAAATTCCTTCAATAACTTTTTAAATTGTTTCTTACAAAATATGCTTATTCGCTTGTATGAGGCTCCAACAATCTTGTTCAACAATGCAACCACATCAAAAAATAGACTTTCTTAGGTGATTTTCAGCAACATCTACAAATGTAAGTTGCAGTTGATGAGCAATAAGCATACTTGTTTTCCATAATAATTAAGCTTTTTAAGCTATTAAATTCTCTTCTCCTATTGCTAGCTCCATTGTATCCTTGCCCTTGTAAATTAGATATAGATAACACATGTTGGTACAATAAAGAATCAATAGCAATCTTAAGTGATGGGATAGTAGTGTTACTTACATGTACAATATCTAGAAAGCGTTCAACAATATTTTTCCTTCATCTATAAACCGTAATTAACAAATACATCATGAGTCTCATCAACTAATATAGTAAATAATTCATCACTAAGTTCTCCAAGAATAGAATTAGTGGTTAAATAGGTAATGAATTTGATAATATCTTATTGAATATTAGGCGATATCAGTTTGAGGTTTGAGGGAGTGTTGTCCAATGCAACTTTATTGATATTCTCATTATGGTTAGCAAGAAATCTTAATAGTTCAAGAAAATTACCATGATTGAGTGAGTCTATGGATTCATCATGACTACAAAATGGTAATCCTTAATGCATAAGAGATCTTATACAAACAATTGATGCTGTCAAATAAACATGATAATCGACAGCTACCTAACTAGACTGATTGGTCAAATAATTTTCAATATGCTATTTTTGATTTATTAAGTCATAAGTCACTATCATACATCTGTTGTAATTGCTGCTCTTATTTCTAACATGTTTACGAAAATTTTCTCTTTTTTTAAAATTTTTAAATCCCTTATTAACAAAAGAATTACTACCACTTTGACCATTATAATTATCTTTGAATAATTATCAATAAAGACAGAAGGTTTCATCTTTTACAATTATACTCTAGGCAATTAGGATGATTACTGAAACATATAGCTCAAAATCTTCATTTTTCTTTTGGACAAGAACGCTAAGGAAATTTATAATTCTTAGGTTGAAATGAACCTTTTATGCAAATAGCAACATTGAGCAATCTCCTTTTTATGTGCATTATACTCGAGGATATTCTTTCTTAACCTAGGTCACTAGGATATTAATTCAAGTCAGCATCAAGAGATGGTAGAGGATGCGGAGAAGTAGGTGGTGGAGGGGGAGATGCTTTGTTCATCTCGCATCTTTTTAAAATATATCTCAATATTGCTATTTCACCTAATTTATCATTATCATAAGATTTTTAATTACCTAATTTAATGACTATATTTTTCCAACTATTTAGAAACAAATAGTAAAAAAAATTTATTAAAAGTCCTAAACTTTGCATTTTACTTCACAATTACACACAATATTTTTTTTTTAAAAAAAATAGATTTCACAATTATAAAGCATCAACACTTCCAAAATTGAATTATCCAACTTTTAAAACTCAAAAATACTTTAAAAAAAAATATAAGCTAATTTTTTTTAATTCCAAACATTAGTGTATGTCAATTTTCACAATTCAAAAGCCTAAATATTAAATTAAGGAGCTGAAAATGAACTTAAATTTAAAAATGTTTACCTTAGTCCTTGGTTTTAGTTGAAACAACTATATGTCGATTTCCAAATCTTTCTTTAACACCTATTCAAGAACAAAACTCAATTAATGAACCAAATCTTAAAATTTATGACCATAAATTATACTAAAAAAACAGTCATTTAGGGATAAACATTTGCGATGAATTTTTTAATACCAAATTTGCAATGAGTTTTGCCACAAAACTACAAATTGTTGCTAATTAGCAATTAATTTATCAATGAAATATTTCATCGCAAATCAGCAATAAAAACTATTTTGTCACTAAATTTTGTTGTAATTTAGCGACAAAAATGAATATTTGTAGCAAAATCAATGACAAAAAAAACATTTGTCGCAACTTTTGTGACAAAGAAATTATTCGTTGCAGATTTAGCAACAAAAATAATATTTGTTGCTGATTTTGCAACGAATCCAAAAATTGTCGCAGATTTTACAACCGAATTATTACTAAGAATTTGCAACGAATAGGGAATTTGTTGTAATCCATGGATTCATCGTAGAATTTGCAACAAATTAATGGATTTGTTGCAAATTTGCAAAGAATACTAAATTTGTCACAAAATTTGATAATTTAAAAAAAAAAATCTCTAAAGTCAGTTAATGAACTTAGATAGCTCGGAATGAGATGAAACCAATTTTTATATTTTCGTCTATTTCTTCTTATTATATACATACCCTCAAATATTTCTTTGACCAAATATATTTTTTTCATAGCTAAGTTAAATAGATGAATTTCAAATGAAGTTGAATATGGTAGAATTAGAAAGCAAATTTAATTAGTTGAACTTGTTAGAGTTACAAATTAATGTCAAAGAGTTTAGAATGACATGAAATCAATTTCTAAGTGTTTGTATAGTTCTCATGATAATATCCATGTCTTCAAAAATTAATTTGACCTAATATATTTGGATCTATGATTTTTAAATCTGAATTATATTTTTCGGACACAGGTGTTCGAAAAATCACTAAAAAAATATATATTAGATAAAAAATATTTATACAATAAAAAGAAATAGACGAACATTTAAATGCCCAAAAATTGAACCAATAATAGAAATTTGAGCTAGGACTATGTTCCACTTCCACTTTCACTCACCGCATATTACAACCTTTGAAATCACACTATAGGTACCAAAACCGAACCTAAGCTTCCTCAAACTATGACTTTTAGGGACAAGAATCTATGGTGATGACAAGAAATGAATCGTGTAGCTCTGACAAGAGAAGAGAGTCGACGGGCACTCGTTCCAAGTTGAAATATTTTTTCACAAAAGTAGTATAGTGGATAACTTATATCAAGAGCCTTTCAAAAATATATGACCAATTTCAGTTGTCCACTATTTTTTGGGGAGACAACGGATGCCACTGTTTACACCCCTAGGTGAAAATACTTTATTAAAATAAAAAATATCCTAGTGTGGATATTAATGTTAGACAAACAATCTGTCAAAGATTCTAGGGAATTAGCCGAATTTAAATATACAAAATTAAATTCAACTTATCTGTTGAAATGACCTGAGCTGATAATCTCAGGTTGCCAGCGGGGAATGATTTTTGTCAAGTACTGACTTCAGACTAGTCGATAAGACAGAGAGGCCAAGGGGGCAGAGTGGTCGAACAGAGAGCCCGACTGGGCAGAGTAGACGATATGGTAAAGTAGATTAGTCGATCGGGTGGTTCAGCTGAGTAGTCCAAGAGGTCGAGCGAATGTGCGGCTGAGTTGCCAAGCAAGCTAGCGGCCGAGCGAGTGAGCGGCCAAGCGAGCGAGCGAACGGCTGAGCGAGTGAGCATGCGAGTGACCCAACGAGTGAGTGGTTGAGCTAGTAAGCGGGTGAGTGACCGAGCGAGTGTTCGACCGAGCGAGCCAGCTACTGAGCAAGTATTTGGCCGGTCGGGCAAAAACTAAGTGACCGAGTGAGCGTGCGGCGGGACGAGCAAAGCAAGCAAGTGGTTGGTCGGTCAAAGAAGTCGAGCGGGCGATCGAGTGAGCAAGCTATCGGCTGGGTAGAGAGGCCGAGTTTGGATTTCTCTAAAATCACCTTCCCTATCAAGGTTTGAGTTTGTAGAATCTATATATGATGTCAAAACTTAGTTTTAACCTTTACAATGAAGCTCAAACTCCGTGCCAGTTGGCATGGAACATGTGCACATATTGGATTTCTTTAAATGAACATCATTAAATTTATAACAACACCAAGCACCGCCATTTTATTTTTTAGTGACAACTTAGTTAGAGGTTAAAGTGATATTGCACTATTATTAGCAATTTCCAATCACATGGACCTTAAAACCCACTGTTGGACCTGGCCTACTGGAATGTCTATACTTGTTCGCAATCCGTAGTGAGTTTATAGTTTATAGAAGGGAGAGATGGTGTCAAGTTTTATATTTGTAGAGCAAGAATTTGGAAGTGATCGGCTGAACAAAGCGGCCAAGGTCCCAACCTATCAGGCCCAACGTTGGGCTTGATATGTTAGCATGTCAGGCCGAAAATAAAGTTAAGATGTTTCATAGCGTTTGATCACCTCTATGGATCTTTAAATTAGTAATGGCTAACACCATTGGAGTCCTTGGAATACTAGAAAATCATAAGACTTGAAATGGCCGTGATCAAAGATGTGTAGGTCCATCAGTGGGTTTTGGTCAAAACCCACTTATGGCTCGGCCCTACGGTACTTGGATTTCTCTAAAATCACCTTCCCTATCAAGGTTTGAGTTTGTAGAATCTATATATGGTGTCAAAACTTAGTTTTAACCAATAGAAATGAAGCTCTTCCTCTGTGCCGGTTGGCACGGAACATGTGCACCTATTGGATTTCTTTAAATGAACATCATTAAATTTACAACAACATCAAGCACCACCATTTTATTTTTTAGTGACAACTTACTTAGAGGTTAAAGTGATATTGCACTACTATTAGCAATTTCCAATTACACGTCGTACCCTTGAAACCCACTGTTGGACCTGGCCTACTGGAATTTCTATACTTTTTCACAATCTGTAGTAAGCTTATAGTTTATAGAAGGGAGAGATAGTGTCAAGTTTTATATTTGTGGAGCAAGAATTTGGAAGTGATCGGCTGAACAAAGCGGCCAAGGTCCCAACCTATCAGGCCCAACGTTGAGCCTGATATGTTAGCATATCAGGCCCAACGTGGGCTTGATATTCTAGCATATCAGGCTCATAATAAGGCTGAGATGTTTCGTAACGTTCAATCACCTCTAAGAATCTTTAAATTAGTAATGGATAGCATCGTTGGAGTCTTCGGAATACTAGAAACTCATAAGACTTGAAATGGGCGCGATCGGAGATGTGTAGATCTATCAGTGGGTTTTGGTCAGAACTTACTGATGGCCCTATGGTACTTGGATTTCTTTAAAATCACCTTACCTATCAAGGTTTTTGTTTATAGAATCTATATATGGTGTCAAAACTTAGTTTTAACCTTTACAAATGAAGCTCATGCTCCGTTTTAACCTTTATAAGTGATCGGCTGAACAAAGCAGCCAAAGTCCCAACCTATCAGGCCTAACGTTAGGCCTGATATGTTAGTATATCAAGCCCAAAATAAAGCTGAGATGTTTCATAACATTCGATCACTTCTAAGAATCTTTAAATTAGTAATTGATAGCACCGTTGGAGTTCGTGGAATACTAGAAACTCGTAAGACTTGAAATGGGCTCGATCAGAGATGTGTAGGTCCATCAGTGAATTTTAGTCAAAATCCACTTATGGCCCTACGGTACTTGGATTTCTCTAAGATCACCTTCCCTATCAAGGTTTGAGTTTGTAGAATCTATATATGGTGTCAAAACTTAGTTTTAACCTTTACAAATGAAGCTCATCCTCCGTGCCAGTTGGCACGGAACATTTGCACCAATTGAATTTCTTTAAATGAACATCATTAAATTTACAACAACACCAAGCACCACCATTTTATTTTTTAGTGACAACTTAGTTAGAGGTTAAAGCGATATTGCACTACTATTAGTAATTTCCAATCACACGTCGTAGCCTTAAAACCTACTGTTGGACCTAGCCTACTGGAATTTCTATAATTTTTCGCAATCTGTAGTGAGTTTATAGTTTATAGAAGGGAGAGATGGTGTCAAGTTTTAGATTTATGGAGCAAGAATTTATAAGTGATCGGCTGAACAAAGTGGCCAAAGTCCCAACCTATCAGGCCTAACGTTGGGCATGATATGTTAGTATATCAGGCCCAAAATAAAGCTGAGACGTTTCGTAACGTTCGATCACTTCTAAGAATCTTTAAATTAGTAATTGATAGCACCGTTGGAGTTCGTGGAATACTAGAAACTCATAAGACTTGAAATGGACTCGATCAGAGATGTGTAGGTCCATCAGTGAATTTTAGTCAAAATCCACTGATGGCCCTACGGTACTTGGATTTCTCTAAAATCACCTTCCCTCTCAAGGTTTGAGTTTGTAGAATCTATATATGGTGTCAAAACTTAGTTTTAACCTTTACAAATGAAGCACATCCTCCGTGCCAGTTGGCACGGAACATTTGTACCAATTGGATTTCTTTAAATGAACATCATTAAATTTACAACAACACCAAGCACCACCATTTTATTTTTTAGTGACAACTTAGTTAGAGGATAAAGCGATATTGCACTACTATTAGTAATTTCCAATCACACGTCGTAGCCTTAAAACCTACTGTTGGACCTAGCCTACTAGAATTTCTATACTTTTTCGCAATCTGTAGTGAGTTTATAGTTTATAGAAGGAAGAGATGGTGTCAAGTTTTAGATTTATGGAGCCAGAATTTATAAGTGATCGGCTGAACAAAGCGGCCAAAGTCCCAACCTATCAGACCTAACGTTGGGCATGATATGTTAGTATATCAAGCCTAACGTGGGCTTGATATTCTATCATATCAGGCCCACAATAAGGCTGAGATGTTTCGTAACATTCGATCACCTCTAAGGATCTTTAAATTAGTAATGGATAACATCGTTGGAGTCCTTGGAATACTAGAAATTCATAAGACTTGAAATGGGCGCAATCAAAGATGTGTAGGTCCATCAGTGGGTTTTGGTCAAAATCCACTGATGGCACTATGGTACTTGGATTTCTCTAAAATCATCTTCCCTATCAAGGTTTGAGTTTCTAGAATCTATATATGGTGTCAAAACTTAGTTTTAACCTTTACAAATGAAGCTCATGCTCTATACCAATTGGCACAAAACATGTGCACCTGAATTGTATTCTATTAGCAGCAACCACTGTACTATTATATTTTTCAAGCACAACAACACTTATTTTGTTTAGGTCATAACTTAGTTAGAGTTTAAAACAAATTTATAAGACTTTAAAATTTCCAATCCCAACCTATTGATTTTAAATGCATAGTTAGACTGAGACTATTATATTTCTGAATATTCACAACTGCTAGCTGAGTTTTTATTTTACAAAATTGATATATGGTGTGAAGTATTAATTCTGCCTTCCTAATATTGGTTTACACTTCTCATATCATAGATATCACTTTATTAAAAAATGAATATTACAAACAACGATATAACATTAATATTTTTTGCACGACTATTTTTTTTACAACACTATGGATGCATTGCATACAAAATATAAGGATCTACTCCTCCTGCTTACAAAATATTTAAATCAAGCATAATATTCCTGTATACTTATACAAGTAAGTAAAGAACCAGGAGCTGACGACATTCTATAAGTCCTTCGATTATGGCCCAGTTGTTTGCACCGGCTGCATTTGATTTTTACCTTCCCATTATGTTTCAACTCGATCCTTGCATTCTTTCGCCTACCCGGGTGCACAAGGCTACGGGGACCAAGTAACGATATATATGGTGTACATATTAGATTTTCATAATTTATCAATAGTTGTGACACAATTCAATTGATATGGACCTAGGATTTGTAATTTTCCATAATTCCAAACACTAGAAAGGGTTGAACAAGGAAATTGTATATATGGTGTAAAAGTAAGTTTTAAGCAAAAATCATGCAATACTTGATATGATCTCACATCAGGCCCATGTTGGGTCTAATATTATCCCATATCAGGCCTAACATGGGCCTGATATGGGATAATATCAGGCCCAATGTGGACCTGATATCATCCCATATCAGGCTCTCATTGAAGCATAAATTATGATAACGTTGGACCACCACTCAAAGCCCTGAATAAGCAATGGATAGCACAATTTACCTCCTTACAACACCAAAAAGTAACAACACATTCATTGGGTGTAATCAAACAAGTTTAGGTCCTTAAGTGGGTTTTGGTCTAAACATATTTATGGACCTAGGGTAGTTAGATTTATGCAAACTCTCAATAATTATGAAGGGTTAAACAACGAGAAGGTACATATGGTATCAAACTAAATTTTTGATTAGCGAATACAGTGGACCTAATATGATTGCATATTAGACCCAACGTCCTGATACCAACCATATCAACCTAACATGCATGAGCAAGGTCTAGCTAAAATATAGAATCACAGTGAAGCACCTTGCAAGTGTTGTTGAATATTTATTCCCTAGATATCAAATGAAACCATAAACATGATTTTTTTCATCACTCTTTGCTACCAAACTGTAATATTTTTTTTACATGACAACCATACAGTAGAAAAATCATTCGGAAGCCCTAAATATGAATCTAGAGATCTCGGAATTTTATGAAAAAGTTTCTATGGGTTCCTAATTTTGTACCGATTATTAATATGTCCTCATCCATAATTTTACCCTAATATATTTTGTGTGGTGATTTTTTTAATTTGAATTAGACCTAATTCAGGTTTTAAAAAATCACAATACTTAATATATTATTTTTAAATTACAGATGAGGATATATTTATGATCAGGAGAAAATTAAAAACTCATAGACTCTTGTTTCATAAAATTCTGACATCTATAGGTCTATATTTTATGTGTTAGACACATATTCAAACATGCATTGAATATTAACATATCTAATTAATAGTAAACTATCTATGTTTCACTATATATGGACCTAGAGATGTCGGAATTTCATAAAATAAGTTTCTATGGGTTTATAATTTTCTCGTGATCTTAAAAATATCTTCATCCATAATTTTAACGTAATATATTGAGTGGGGTGATTTTTTAACATGAATTAGGTCATAATCATGTTAAAAAAAATGCCAAACTCAATATATTAGATTAAAATTCTGGATTATGATATTTTCATGATGAGGAGAAAATTAGGAACTCACAGAAACTTGTTTCATGAAATTCCGAGATATCTAGGTCCATATTTGGGGCTTCTAACTATTTTTTTTATTTTTTTTTTAAATCTGGGATGAATCCTGGATTCATCCTAGATTTAAAAAAAGAATTCATCCTAGATTTAAAAAAAAAAAGAAAAATCATTCGAAAGCCCAAATATGGACCTAGAGATTTTGAAATTTCATGAAACAAGTTTCTATGAGTTCCTAATTTTCTCTTCATCATGAAAATATCATAATCCAGAATTTTAACCTAATATATTGTGTGTGGTGATTTTTTTTAACATGAGTATGACCTAATTCGTGTTAAAAAATCACCCCATTCAATATATTAGGGTAAAATTATGGATGAGGACATATTAACAATTGATACAAAATTAGGAACCCATAGAATTTGAGATGAATCTGGGAATTCGTCCCAAAATTTGGGACGAATCTAGGATTCGTCCCAGATTTAAAAAAAATAAAAAAATAGAAAAATCATTTGGAAGCCCCAAATATAGACCTAGAGATCTCAAAATTTTATGAAATAAGTTTTTATGGGTTCCTAATTTTGTACCGATCGTAAATATATCCTCATCCATAATTTTACCCTAATATATTTTGTGTGGTGATTTTTTAATATAAATTTGACCTAATTCAGGTTAAAAAATTCATAATATTCAATATTATTTTTAAATTAAGGATGGGGATATATTTATGATCAAGAGAAAATTAGAAACTCATAGACTCTTGTTTCATGAAATTCTGACATCTATAGGTCTATATTTTATGTGTTAGACACATATTTAAATATGCATTGAACGTTAACATATCTAATTAATAGTAAACTATCTATGTTTCACTATATAAGGACCTAGAGATGTCAGAATTTTATGAAATAAGTTTCTATGGATTTACAATTTTCTCTTGATCTAAAAAATATCTTCATCCATAACTTTAACGTAATATATTGAGTGAGGTGATTTTTTAACATGAATTAGGTCATAATCATGTTAAAAAAATCACCACACTCAATATATTAGGTTAAAATTTTGGATTATGATATTTTCATGATGAGGAGAAAATTAGGAACCCATGGAAACTTATTTCATGAAATTCTGATATCTCTAGGTCCATATTTGGAGCTTTTGAATGATTTTTCTAATTTTTTTTTAAATCTGGGACAAATCCAAGAATTCGTCCCAAAATTTGAGATGAATCCAGGAATTCGTCCCAGATTTAAAATAAATAAAAAAATAGAAAAATCATTCGGAAACCCCAAATATGAACTTAGAAATAACAAATTTTCATGAAACAAGTTTCGATGGGTTCCTAATTTTGTACCGATCATAAATATGTCATCATCCATAATTTTAACATAATATATTGAGTGGGGTGATTTTTTAACACGAATTAGGTCATACTCATGTTAAAAAAATCACCACACTCAATATATTAGGTTAAAATTCTAGATTATGATATTTTCATAATGAGGAGAAAATTAGGAATCCATAGAAATTTGTTTCATTAAATTTCGATATCTCTTGGTCCATATTTGAGGCTTCTGAATGATTTTTCTATTTTTTTTTATTTTTTTTTAAATCTGGTACTAATCCTGGATTCGTCCCAGATTTAAAAAAAAATAAAAAAATAGAAAAATCATTCGGAAACCCGAAATATGAACCTAGAGATCTCATAATTTTATGAAATAAGTTTCTATGAGTTTCTAATTTTGTACCGATCATTAATATGTCCTCATCCATAATTTTACCCTAATATATTGAGTGGGGCGATTTTTTTTACACAAATTAGGTCATACTCGTGTTAAAAAAATTACCACGCTCAATATATTAGGTTAAAATTCTGGATTATGATATTTTCATGATGAGAAGAAAATTAGAAACCCATAGAAACTTGTTTCATCAAATTCTGAGATCTCTAGATCCATATTTGTGACTTTCGAATGATTTTTCTATTTTTTTATTTTTTTTAAATCTGAGACGAATCCTGGCTTCATTCCAGAATTTGGGACAATTTCCTGGATTCGCCCCAAAATTTGGGACGAATCCAGGATTCGTCCCAGATTTAAAAAAATAAAAAAGAAAAGAAAAATTAATCGGAAGTACTAAATATGGATCTAGAGATGTCGAAATTTCATGAAACAAATTTTTATGAGTTCCTAATTTTGTATCGATTGTAAATATATCCTTATCCATAATTTAACCTAATATATTTTGTGTGGTGATTTTTTATTCCGACTTACGTCAAATTCAGATTAAAAAATCACCACACTCAAAATATTAGGTCAAAATTATAGGTGAGGACATTTTTATGATCAGGAGAATGATACGAACACGTAAAAACTTTTATCATAAAATTTTGATGTCTCTAGATCCATATTTAAAACTTCCGATTATTTTTCCTTTTTTTTTTAAACATTTCGATTTTGGGACGAGTCCAAGATTCGTCCCAGAATTGGGGACGAACCTAAGATTCGTCCCTAATATATTTTTTTAATATTTCTAAAAAATTTTTAATCTGGGATGAATTTTGGATTCATCCCAGATTTTGGGACGAATCCTAAATTTGTTTCAAAATCTGGGACGAATCCAGAATTTGTCCCAGAATCTTGGATGAATTTTGTGATGAAAATAGTTTTCGTTGAAAATTTTCGACAAAAATATTTTATTGCAGATTGAGTTGTTAATTTGGGTCGAAATTTATTTTTGTTGCTAAACTTATTACAATTTTAGGATGGAAATTATTTGCCATAAATTTCCGTCTCTAAATCATTGTTTTCAGTTGACCTTAAATATTTTTTATTATAAATATCTTAAATTATTTACATAAATATAACTGCTGAGTTACCGTACTGATATTAAGTAATTATTTTCAGTTTTTTTTCTGTTTATAATAGTTGTTTAATTCAGATATAGTATATATAGAAATGATATTCTTAATAAAAAATTTCAAGGAAAATTTTTAAGGATAAATACATAAATGATGGGACCCATAAAAAATAAAATGATAAATCCCATCATTTATGTGTCTATCTTTAAGAATTTTTTTTAAGATTTTTTCTTAAGAATTTCATAGCTCATTCTATATATGATAGCTAGTAAAAGAGTTTAAAAAATTCACTGAGAAATGGCAAAGATAGTTTTTGCTTTTTGATCAGCCGAAAGTACAATTTTAATCAGCCAAAAAACATTGATTAACCATGTATGATTAAGATCACCCATTCTCCTTTCCTTTTCAGAAACTTCTCCGTTGCATAGCCATTGAGTTTTCTTCGTGCTGGAGATTAAAATATGAAAAGTAATTAATAGCTGAACGATTCCTTCGACACCTCCTTCTTTTACATCCTCCTTCTCCTCCGTCTCCTTTTGTTTACCAGAATACGCTCCGAAGAGAAGGCGTGGAGACCACGATGCCTCGCCGGAAACTGCCTCTTTTAGCGGCGGAGATGATGGACTTCAAGCACCGATCCTCGTCCGACGCCGGCAGAGGCAGTGGCCGGAAGATAAGTAAGTACTCTGTTTTTGTCGTCATCTCGACGGCGCTGCTCCTGTTCACGCTCATGCAGAACGACGACGTGACGTTGGTCGCTCAGTATCCTTCCAGCAACGTAGCTAAGTCGCCGAAGGAATTCTCCACAATTGAGACCATAGAGCCGGAGATTAAGGAAAAAGAAGAAGACAAACTAACCCACAAGTCCACAGTTCCCGTTGACGTTGTGGTCGACGTTCGGATGGCCGAGTCTCCGTCGGCCCCGGAAAAGAAGGATCACGCCGTGCTCGAGGTCGACTCTCATATTGTCGTCGCAAAAGAAGTACTTCAAGAAAATCTGCAGCTGGAGAGGGAGGAGCAGCGGCGAACGATTCTCGACGTGCCGGAAAGCTGTGACCTGTTTGACGGCGGGTGGGTGTACGACGACGTCAACTACCCGTTATACAAGGAGTCGGAGTGTACGTTCTTGACGGAGCAAGTGACGTGTTTGAGGAACGGCCGGCGAGACGACAGCTTCCAGAAGTGGCGTTGGCAGCCCAACCACTGCGCTCTGCCAAGGTACCATTTTTTAGCCCACATCGCCGAAAAACCACTCTGAGCACCTCACTCTCGGGATGAAATTTAGTCCCACATGGCCGGTTTCGAGTAACTCAAGATGCGTCTTTTTAATCAAGGTTCGAAGCAAGACTCTTCCTCGAGCGGTTGCGTGGGAAGCGTTTCATGTTCGTCGGCGATTCCCTGAACCGGAATCAATGGGAGTCGATGGTCTGCTTGGTTCAATCGATCGCGCCGTGGAACAAGAAATCTCTCACCAAGAATGGATCGCTCAACATCTTCCGGCTCGAGGTTATCAATTCGAACCCTAATTTGTTAAATCTTCTTCGTTCTTCGTTAATCAAATTGAATTGGGCGTGTAGGATTACAATGCGACGGTGGAGTTCTACTGGGCGCCGTTCCTGGTCGAGTCGAACTCCGACGATCCCAAAATCCACAGCATCCAGAAACGGATCATCATGCCCAAATCGATCGATAAGCACGGCGAGCACTGGAAGAACGTGGATTACCTCGTCTTCAACAGCTACATCTGGTGGTTGAACAACCCCGCCATGAAAGTCCTGTGAGAAACTCGATCGTATTTAGTTCCGATTCGAAATTTGTGAGGCTTGGCTTCTGATTTGGATCAAAACAGGCGAGGATCCTTCAAGAAGGGATCGAAGAAGTACGTTGAGGTTGACCGACCAGTGGCGTACCGGCGAGTGATGAATACGTGGGCGAAATGGGTGCAGAACAACGTGAATCCCAACCGAACCATGGCGTTCTTCATGAGCATGTCTCCCAACCACATCAAGTAGGTTCAATTTTTATTTCATTTCAGTCTCGAACCCCCACAAAGATACTCATTTTTCTCTCCAAAATCCAATTTTTAGTTCGTTTCAATGAGGAATCTCCTCCACAATTCTCTCCGGAGAAGTAATTTTGCATGATGGTTAACTGATTTACCCATCCATCGGCTTCAAAGTGTGCATCGCTGACGTAGTCACAGCGATATAATTGAGCTACAATTCAACTCGGGATGGCTTGAAGAAGAAGCCAATGGAAGACGTGATGGTGATGAGTTGGAAAGAAGCGCCAAATGCATCCAAATTTATATCGATCCAACGTATAACGTCCTCGTCAGGACCACCGGACAGTTCGAATTGGAAAATGATAGGAGGGGAATCTGCACTAACTCGAAGCAACTCGATGATTAAAGAGGGAATAGAATTAGATTCCTTCGCAAGCTTTAGAAAAGTCACTATAGTATATTATAAGAGAAAAATTAGCTTTAACCCCCCTATAGTTCTAAATTTCCTTTATAGTTTTAACTTCGTGAAGATACCCTTTTAGTTTTACTTTTCTTTCAATAAAAGACTCCTCTGCTGGTAATCGTAACAAAGGGTGAGCCAGTAAGGGGCATTTGAGAATTGCCGCATGTTGGCTATAACACATGTGAGGACTATGGCGGGACTTTTTGTTGACATAGATAGTGATTAGTACGAAGAACTTATATTATGCATGAGCAAGAAGAGTGTAATTGATTTGGCAAGTCTTTGGACTAAGGATTCAACCTTCCATCACGGGAGCTTCCATACATGCATAGTGACTCCACTCGTAACCATGACATCGCTAGTGAGCTGATCTAAGAATATGAGAATTGCATGGTAACGCGTATAGAGACCTTGTTGGCATCACTAGTGGTTTTTAATTCTTTCGTGCAATTTAAATATCATGTCTGCACAAGAAGCATATGATGTTAATGCTGGTGCAATTATCCACCAATTATATAGTTTAATTTGCAGGTAGTTTATATATTTTTGGCAAAGTTTAAGGTAGGGTAATATTATTATTTCACATGTAAGAGTGTGTAAGTATAAGAAACACATGCATTGTAGATGTGACGATGGAAATAAAATACTTAGTAACGTGGTAATGGAGGGAGGTCTATTTGGTACCAGGTTAACTATCTAGGTGAATGTCAAAGTTAAGATGGTAAATGCTTGGGTGTCAAAGGGTTGATCGGAGGATGATTGTAGTGGTCGATCGGGTGGTCAGGCCACGATTGGCAGGAGAGGGGATCGAGTCGAATACTATTTGGTTCGAGATGATATACAAGATAGTCGATTAATACGGAGCAGCAGGATGTCGAAAGAGATCATATAGTTGGTCTAAACTGAGGAAGATATGTTATTATTCGATTACCGCATAGAAGAATCACGGAGGTCGACATAACGGAGGAGTCCCGGTCGAGTGGATATATCGCTCGGCCTAGTAGTGGGACTTGGTCATGGACGAAGCGAAGTCCTGGTCGAGTGATTATCCTGCTCAGTCAAGCAACGAGATCATTATAATATCTCGATATGCCTTTGGGAAATAGTGTCGTTGACACAAGGCATTGTCGACTTGTTGATCGTACGATAGAAGCTTTTACTGTCATGTCAGGGATATGCATGTCTTATTAAATTATGGTGTTAGAAGTATTTTTTTGATAAGGGACATATGGGGGAGCATGCCTATGCTTTGAAAAGTGTGCATGTTGTCCATCAAGGACTCTATATAAAAAGGGGTTTCTCATCAGTGGAGGTATGTGTTATTCTTGAATTCTACTGTTGTTATTGTTATTGTTGCTCCATTTTTCTCCACATTTCGGTAACTGATTTGAGCATCAAAGGGTCAATGTTCGAGACTCTTTTTCTGGTTCAGTATTGACGTCTTTTATTTTGTAAAGCAGAGCGAAGTCCATGTTTGGTTAACAAAGTTGCTACCTTCCAGTTTTCTAACGTCGCACTTTCGGACAAGATCATTTTAACGTTGTTTGTGGGAACACAATTTGTATCTGAATTGGAAGATGGAAAACACTGAATGATTTACAATAGTGATGCTGATGCAAGAGGAGTCCGACATTTTGATACAAGCCCGAGCGGCGAAAATAGTGGAGCAACAACAACAGGCGCTGGTCGAGTGTTAATAATCGATGGTCGAATGCTAAGTGCAAGAGCCTGCACTTTAGTTGTAAGTCGCTCGACTATGCAGGGTGATCGAGCGGATCGAGTATCTGCTCGGGATAATAGCACGAAGTCGATTGTCATGGGCAGCAAGATCGGCATATTATTAATTTCATCATGGGAGGATCGAATATAAATTTCTGTTCGGATGGATTATCGGGCCATCAATAATGAAGTTGAATATGAAGCATTGATAGTCGGCTTATAGGCATTGCGACATGTCAGTGCCTCATTTACTCGAACTCTCAGTTGGTTGCTCGGCAGTTATTAGGGGCGTTTGAGATAAGTAGCACCTAATTTAAGCTGTACGCAGAAACTTTTGAGAAGCTAAAAGTAAATTTTCAAGAAGTCATTATATAGAAGATCCCTCGATCAGACAATCTAGTAGCAGACGAGTTGGTGAAGTTAGCCAGTTCATTGTCGCCGATCGGGATAGAGAAGTCGATCAAATAAGTTTCATCGGTGGCGCATATCGATAGGATGGAAACGATAATTTTCTTGAGCGACTAGAGGATGACATTCATAGAGTTCCTCCGATCGGGTGTCGCATCGTCCGATTAGGAAGTAGCTTGCCTATTGAAAAAGAGAGCCGTACAATTTATGTTGATCGAGGATCAGCTTTATAAACGGATTTTCTTGAGGTCATTGCTTAAATGTGTGTGGTCGGAAGACGTAGAGTACATCCTCCAAGAAATGCACTAAGGTTCTTGCGGAAGTAATTTGGATGGTCATTCGCTGGCTCGAAAGATTCTTCTGGTCGGATAAGTTTGGCATACTCTCCAAGAGGATGTCGCTCGAACGGTTGCGATCTATCTGTTCTGCCAAAAGTATCACAATATCTCACACTGACCGATCGAGGAGAAGAATGTGGTCACGGTGTCTTGTTGGTTCGACCAATGGGACATAAACATTATTGAGTCATTTTTCATGGCGATCGTTCAACGAAGATTTCTGCTCGTCGCGATAAATTACTTCTCAAAGTGGGTGGAGGTCGAGTCGCTAGTAAGTAAATAGATAGGTATTAAATTCATCTGACAGAATATCCTGTGTCGGTTTGGCATTTATCGTCGGCTCATCTCGGACAACGGAAGGCAATTCACTAGTCGGAGGCTCGGAGAGTGGTGCGAAAGTTATGGCATTTAGCAAACTTTTATCTCTGTGGCCTACCACGAAAGCAATGGTCAGACAGAGGTTACTAACCGGGAGATCCGCAGAGGTTTACGAGCTCGGCTCGACTACGCAGGAGGTAGTTGGGTCGACGAGCTCTTTGGTATTCTGTGGGCCCTCCGTACGATTCCAAAGGAGGTGACTGGTATAATACCATTTCATCTGATGTATGGCGTTGAAGCGGTGGTCCCCGTGAAGGTCGGAATAGAATTCGATCGAGTGTAGTTCTACGACGAGAGGAACGCTGAGCGAAGATTCATGGAGCTCGATTTAATGTATGAAGCATGGGATAAGGCTACCATTCGGTTGATGGCATATTGGCAGCTTATGAAGCAGAATTACAATCGAAGAGTGATCTCGAGCTGCTTCTAAGTCAACGATATGGTGTGGAAGAGAATAAAATCTATTAGCAACGTTACTAAGCTCAAGGTGTCATGGGTGGGATCTTATAAGGTTGTACAGAAACTTCGTTCAGGAATCTATTACTTGTGAATGATGAAGACTCAAAACAGCTCAAACGGTCGTGGAGCGTGAATCATATCCACTCTTATAGGGTCGGGTGAGAGGCGCGCGAGTGAATATCTAATGTACTTGTATATGTGTATGTGCTTTATGGATGCAAGATAAACATGAATAAAAACACATAGTTTTTCAAACTCTTGAGCCAATCGACCAAGTTAAAAGTCGAACGATGACGTTAAACCTCAATCGTCATCAACATTCAAGCAACGACCTTTATTTTTCGTCTTCATTGATCGTCAAGCGACGATGTTAAACTCTCATCTTCATCAATCGTCGAGCCGCGACGTTAAATCCCAATCGTCATCAACGGTCGAGAGACGATTTTAAACTCTCGTCTTCATCGATCGTCAAGCGGCGACGTTACATTTCAATCTTCGTCAATCGTCGAGTGGCGATGTTAAATCTCAGTCCTCACTGATCGTTAAGCGATGATCTTAAATTCTTATCTACGCACGTCAACGGCCTTAAATCCAAGTTTGCGTCTTCAACAATCGAGCGACGGTTATAAACTCGAGACTAATGGAAAACGGCTTATCTAAGTGAATAGTACAACACCGATCAATGGGCCATGAAGCCACACTTGGAAGTTTTTCGTAAAATGGTAAATGGTTCATAATCCTTTTCTATCTTGAGCGGGGGTATCGCAAGGATAAAGCAAAAAATAAAATAAAGAAGTGTCAAACGACACAACACGAAGGAGTGACATCAAACAATAACGTGTGTCATACAGACGATCAATCATTAATACTTGTAATTTTTATAAGTTCTCGAAAGGCAATACAAAATGAGACAAAACTCGCATGAGCAGGCTCACTCAAGATAATCTAAAATATTGTCTGATAGCGACTTAGTCATCTTGTCTTGGATGATGACCTTGCTTGTTAGAGCGGTTGGAATGTAGCTGTCGTCCTTCAGTTGGTCAAGTGTCCCGTCATTTGAGTGGTTGAAAAGACAGAGCGCTTGATCGGTGACCTTGTAATTGAAGGTGTCCAAGCGGAGGTAGGTTCGCTTCATGAGTTTAATTCGGTTGGACTCACCACTCTGATAAGTTTCGAGAGCCACTTGGGATACCTATTGCTCTGCTTTTAACTTGGTCATCTCCTCATCCTTGTCGTCGAGCTAGGCTTTTGATACAGAACGATCGACCGACCTGTCTTCTCACTGGGTGTTCAGCGAAGCCTTCACCCCTTTAGGTTTTGTACCAACATCCGAAATTTTTTGTTCTTGATTTTTAGATCTTCAATGGCATGAAGCTTCTTAGTGGTGGTCGAGTGTATTTTTACTTCAAAGGAGGTGGTATGCTTATTGAGTTGAGCTAATTGTATAGCCTACTCGACGCTTTTACTCCTCTCCACTTCCAGTCGCCCAGAGTTCTTATTTAGATCGGCCCTTAATTGGGCCAGTTCGATGCTCATCTGCTACACTTGCTCATGTGAAGCAGTTGATTGGTCATTCAGAGCATGTAGCTGCTGGACTTCGTGCTCTAAATAAGCGAGCTTGTGACACATGGTTAGGCTCTCAATCGAAAACTACAACAACAAAAAAATATATAAGAGTCGAACGGATGAAATGTAATAAAAGCAGCGTATATACCTCAATGGATATCTGAGTGTGACTGTTGGCGAGCTTCCCCGTAGAGATGATCGTCGCGCGAGTTCGAGCGTCGGCCCATATCTGGGCGAGCGGCCCTTAAATTTTGATCTAATGCTCGGAGGTGAAAGACATTGGGTCGTTCGCGCTATGATACTCGTTCGTTGGTAAACGGATGATTGTCATTATTTGCTTCTGGTTGCTCAGGTCGGAGGGGTCGGAAGTCGCCTTGCCAGAGGATCGGGACATTGGAATTGGTTGGATGCGGGACACCTGCGTCACTGACTCAAGCGATGGCATGAATGCGATCGACGGCGCATAAATTGTTCCTTTGAGATAGCCCGAATACCGATAGTGTCCGATCGGATGATGTGGACGTAGGGAATTTCACGATTCCCTGCTCGAGAGGCGAAAATGAGGTCTTACCCCGCTCGGAGGAGGGTTAGGAGACAACCGTTGTTGGGGTCTGCAAGGTAGAGGTTGTAGATCGGGACGACCCCTCCGCTCGGCGTCTCTTGCGTTGGCGAAGGGGTTCGCCTGATGTGGTCGACTCTGAGGTGACCATAATATGGACCATCGACGGTCGTTCGGGAGGAAGGTCAGTAGTACCTACTGCTCCATTGACTGCTATCTGGTTGGCACCAGCTCCACTCCCTAGCACTCGTGTTCTCTCCTTATCGTCGAGGGGATCCTCGTTGGAGTTAACCGGATGCAAACTGTGGCTCTCTAGCTCGACCACGATTGTAGTGTTGATCTCTGCATTCACAAGCTTGTACTTACCAGCTAGACGCGCTCGCAACATAATTTGAGCTACACAAAAGGAGGAAAAATTAGTTAAATTTAAAGGTTGGGAGAAGAAAGAACATATCTAAAGTGGACGGAAGCTTCGTGTGAATTGGGCTCAGGTCGAACACGTAGAGGATGTCCTCCAGCAGTAATTTGTGGATATAGTATTCTTGATCGGCCAAGCTTGAAGCTGCATGGAGGTATTCCGAATGGCTTTTGTACTTCTTGAGCTCCGGAGGATTCGACACTTCTAGTTGTCAGCTGATCGGAAAAGTTGGCCGCTCTTAAATGATTGTTGGAGGACACCTTATCAAAGAAAATTAAGCCCACTCGAGCTTTTAAAAGAAAAGTCCCCGGGTCAGATAATTACGGATAATATAAATAATAGAAGAGTTGAGGGTTCAGAGGAATGTCGTGCAGGCGGAACAGGACGACGATCACACACAGCAGCCGAAAGGAGTTTAATGCTAATTGATAAAGAGAAATTCGAAAATATTGACAAACGGGGAAAAAAGGGTGGATTGGGAATCGTAGATCGACGGTAAACTGATTCCTAAGAAAACATAGAAAATTTGATGGTGGTTCATGCGGTCGGTTGGAAGCAGAAAGAAAAACAATTTGCTAATCGGGAAGAAACTAATCAGCAGATTTCAAGCTCTCAGTGTCGCTTCCGTCGAACCTGGACTTAATGGAAGTGTATCAGAGCTCGAGGATGGAGGCAGAGGGTTGTCAAGAGCTTGCCATCGAAAATGAGGAGGATGACAAAGAACGACGAAAAAATTTGAATGAAGAGATGAAGAGGCTTACAGACCGAATCGTCGAAGAAGAAGCAGAAGCGAAACATCGTTGGGAAGCTCGAAGACGAAGACACGCGAAGTGAAGAAGATGTTGACACATGCGAGGTTTATAAATCTCGTGGTTGATTGACCTAAGCTGTCTGATCCAGGATTGTAAAAATCTAATAGAAGATCTAGTCGTTGAATTCGAAAATGTGTCTGTCGCATCATCAACAGATATTCATCTGTCACGTTAAACATGCAATGTCAAACGTGAAGCTTGACTAGATGCTTATATTTCCGTTGGGCCAACATAAACATCTCTATTTTTCTATTATGCTCGAGTTCACATTTTTCAATTTCACATTTATTATGCTATTAAATGCGAGTGACTCAATTCATGTCCCCTTTCATTATGTTGATGGCAAAGGGTGTCTCGCTTGGAAAAAAAATAAAATCAGGAGGTAAAACAATAAACCGAAAACTACAGGGGCTTGTCTAAAAAGAAAATAAACTATATGGACATCCCTAAAGTGTTCTCAAAATTAAAGCCAATGGATTCAATAAAAAAAAATTGGCCAAAGTGCAGTCACCACTTGTGCCAACTAATTTTATGCATAAAACAAGTCCCTCCTGTTTTTATTTATTTTTTATTTTATTTTATTTGGATGTAACGGCGTTCGGCCTGAAACATGCATTGATTTGGTAACGTGTATTGCAGTAGCATGGACTGGGAAAACCCCAAGGGGATAAAGTGCGCGCTGGAGATGGAGCCGGTGGTGGCGGCAAACCGGACACGGCCGCTGGAGGTGGGAACGGACTGGCGGCTGTACGTGGAGGCGGAGAACGTGATCAGGAGGCTGAGGAAGAAGGTGCCAGTGAGGTTCGTGAAGATAACGGCTATGTCGGAGTACCGGAAGGAGGCACACACGTCGGTGCACACGTTGCGGCAGGGGAAGCTACTGACGGCGGAGCAGCAGGCGGACCCGGCCAACTTCGCCGACTGCATCCACTGGTGCCTTCCCGGTCTGCCCGACACATGGAATGAACTCCTCTACGCCCTCATCGCCTCTTCCCCTTCGCCACATTCCTAGCTAACTTTTATATATATATTTTTAATTTTAGTTTTGTAAATCTTATTCGTGATGAATTACTGCTCATTGCTGACTTATGGACGGTATTATAACGATCAATTAAGAATTTTTTTTTAAAGACAATTTTTTTTTTGTGTTTTCTCCAATGATCAATTAAGAAATAATAAGACATCATAATAAGATTTTGATATTTATTTAATATTCATAGTATAATCGTAGTGCATGGATTTAGTATTCATCATCTGATATTAATTGTTATAATCTTTTAAATTAATAAAAATAAAAAAGTGCATATTTGTATTATATATTTTTAAAAAAAAATCTCTTATCTAGGATCAACTATTTTTTCAGGATTATATAATATAAAAGTTATTAATTATCTTTGGGCATTCCTCTCCTTATTTACATATTTCAGTATTAGGGTGCGCTGGGTTAGAGAAGAGAATGAGAATGGAAATAATAAAAGTGTAGAATAAGAATAGAGAGGTTTTCATATCCCTAATGGGTTAAGTAATGGCTCATTTGGGATTGAATATGTGGATCCACCACTAATTTTCTAAACCAAGCACTAAGGGGGTGTTTGGTTGATGGATTTGGGAATGAGGGAATAGAATAATAGTAAAAGATAATGTTTGAATTATGGGTTTGGGAATCACATTTTGGGAATGATTACCAGATTTATGAGAATCAATCAAACTCATATAACTTGATGGGTTTCATTTCTATTCCTATTCTCATTCCACCCTACTATCAAACTCATACTCATAGTCATTCCCATCATTTAACCAAACACCCCCTAAATTTCCATTTCTTTCTCATTTTCCATTTTCATTAAACCCAATCAAGCACCCTTGTTTCCATTGTTAATCATATTCTGTAGTGGTTGCTTAAGTTCAAGCTAATATTAGTTCCACTTAGTTGTTATTAACTAAGTTGCCCTTAATTATCACGCATTGGCTTTGTGTTTAGCCCATATGGCGATCATAGATTCTTGTCGGAGTTTCTAGGATAATTTTTGGGAAAATTTGTATGCAGTCCCCATTAGCAAACAAAATTTTACATGTAGTCCCCATTGGAAAAATTCTTTGTTTCCACTCCCTAATCAAACATATTTACCTAATCACCCCTGATATTTTAAGTATAAAAAGTCTAAAAATGAGTATAGTTTCTCTTAAATTCAGTATATTAAACTAGAATCTAGTATATTTTCTATCAAATTAAGCACGATACTTTTTCTATCTCAATTGAATGAAAAATATACTAGATTTTCTTTAAATGATACTCAATTGGATAGAAAATATACTAAATTTTCTTTAAATGATGCTGAATTTAGGAGGAATTATATTATAGCAGGAAAAAAGTGGTGCTCAATTTTATAGAAAATATACTCGATTCTAATGTAAAGTGTTGATTTTAAAAGGAATTATACTTATTTTTTGACCTTTTGTAACTAAAAAATTTGAGGGGCAATTAAGTAACAATATTTATATGAGGGAATTGGAGAAAATAAAATTTTACATGCAGAGAATGAAAATAAAATTTTTTATGATTGGAGACTATATGTAAAATTAAAATTATGATTGAAAATTTTTCTTTACTTTACCGATAATATTTTCATTGCCAGCAAGTGTTAAATTTATCAATTGAAATTGAATATTTAATGTTTCCTATGGGATCCTAATAAATTTATATATTAGAATATAAGAATTGAGTTTAGAAATAGGGTAAATAGAATTCAATGAGAAAATTTTGACATGTATTTTAATTACTCACCCTTCAAATTTTGTAGAATTAAAATTTAACTCAAAATTTGCAATGTCTATCATTTTGCCCTCTTGTGGTATTTTATTATATAAAGAAAATGAAATTTTTTTATAAGATTTGAGAAATTCTATCTATGTATAGTCTTATTATCATTTTACCTCATCCTCGGAGTTATGATGTCGCGGTACGATATTCAAGTTATCACTTAGGTACTTATAGTTCGATCTCTATTTATGACGTATTTATAGAAATTTTTTTCTCTAAATAGAGGGCGCAATCAAAAGATTCTGGACTTTTAGGTTGGTCGTCACATGCACTTCTCGATTTATCCTGGCGACCGATGGAAAATTTTTATAGGATCGGATCAATTATCAAGGATAATCAATAATACTAACTGAGATTATTAAATTTTTTTATTATCAATTTACCTCACAATTTCTATTCAAATGAATAATTAAAAAAAAATGGAAAACTTTGAGGAACTCTGAGGAATTTTAAAATTTTATTCTCTAGTATAAATTATAGAAAAAGAATAGCAAAGGTTAACTTGGGGACTAAATACTGACCATAAGCAAAGTCCAAGTTAACTTGTACTACCAGGAATTAATTTGGACCGTCAATGTGTTCGTCCATCAACCCTGTCAAATTAATTTGGACCTATAAATTAGCATTTTGCTTCATGACCAATTTATTTCAAAACAAACTAATTATGCTACAATTGAATGGGTGGGAGAAATTATATCTCCAAAATTTTTAAGTAATTTCTTTTTTTTTTATTTTTTTACTTTAACAGTTAATTATCCAAATTACCATTAATTTATCTAATGAAATTTCACTCGCCCGCCGATAATATTTTATTAAAACCGTTTGCAAAAGCAAAGATATTTTTTTGATTTTTTTTAAAAAAATAGAAACTCAAGAGCAAGATAGCACCGTCACCACGTCATCAATTTTGAAGTCGTGATTTGACTCTTTTTTTTTTTTTTTTTTTTTTTTTTGCGCGCGCACCAATTTTGGGTCTCTTCCACGCTATTTCTCGTTTGACTAAATATTGACTGCAAAGTCCATCCGCCTTGCTTCATCACCTCCCTGTGCAAACCAATTTCCCCGATCCATCGCCGGCCAAACCATGGCGGAGCCCGATGATGCCGACTTCGACTCCGCAGCAGCAGAAGAACTCACCAGCAACATGTTCATGGTGGCCGCGATCGTTTTCCTCTTCCTCGTCCTCGTCTTCGTCTTCTTCCTCTACCTCTACGCCAAGCGCCACCTGCGCCGCGCCCGCATCCTCGTCTTCTCCTCCGCCTCCGATCTCGGCGCCTCCTCTTCCCTTTGCCGCGGCCTCGACGCCTCCGTCCTCCGATCTCTCCCCGTCGCTGTCTACCGCGCGGCGGAGTCCGGAAACGGGATCGAGTGCGCCGTGTGCCTCTCCGAGCTCGCCGACGGCGAGGCCGTCAGGATCCTCTCCAAGTGCAGCCACGGTTTCCACCTCGACTGCATCGACATGTGGTTCCACTCCCACTCCACTTGCCCCCTCTGCCGGAGTCCCGTCGGCGCCGAACCAATCCCAGTCCCGAACTCTAATTCCCTCGCCGGATCCGAACCCCTAAATCCCGACTCGCCGGTCTTCCAATCGAATCAACGGCAGACGAGCGAAGCGCCTTCCAGCTCTTCCGCCAGATTGAAGAAGCCAAAAGGGGATCTTGCGATTGAGATACCCAAGAGGGAGTTGGAGGGGTTTTCGTCGCCGGTTTCGCCGCTGCCGACGAGCAGGAACGCCGACGAGGAGACGAGGACGCCGGGTTCCGGGAGGCTTCGGGCGGTGAGGCGGCGGCTGAGTATGGGGAAGCGGACTCCTACTCCTGGCTCCGGCTCCGCGTGTAGTCCCATGGGAGGCGACCTCGAGCAAGGGTTTGGGGGGTTTTATGGAGAGGGAAGCGCTCCGCCGGCAACGTCTCCGGCGAACTCGAGACTCGAAATCACTAAATCCCATAAACTACCCGAAGCAAGCGTTTGAATGAAAAGTTAGTATAAAAGTGAGAATATAAATTATAGAGATTGCAAATCTCCATTTTTTTTTTCTTTAGAAAAAGGAAATAAAATTTTCGCTTGTTTGATAGGAAAATCATTGATTCAGCTTTACCATCTTGAATGATCAATCATTTCAGCTTATTACAATAAAACTATTCTCTTATCCATCTCTAGGACTAGAAGAACACAAATGATCAAAAGGCTGAGCTACCCAACACTAAGACACTACTAATCTAAAGCTTTAACTAACTCTTCTACTCTACTCTGCAGGCTTCATCGTCGTCGTTGTATGTTTTCTCAAGGATTCCTCGACCTAACACAAAGTCACACACCTCTACTTACAAACATATATTGCAAAAACAAGCAAACTTTTTTTACCATGTAGAATTGATGGATGATGTTGTGGCTTACTTGTTCTGTGTAGGGTTCGATCTTGAAGGAGGTATCCTCCTTTTGCTCACCATTCCTTGCTTCGCAGGCATGATGACACTACTATTATTACTACTACTAGTACTACCACTGCCAGTGTCAATCTTTAGTGATGACTTCCCTTGCTCCGAACTGGAAATTTTTTTGCTCTGAGACAACGAAAGTAACTTCCTAGTCACAATTCTGATCTTTAACAATGGCACCTCTTGCTCTGAACAGAGAGCTGATTTGTTTTTCAGTGGTGGCGACAACAGTAGCTTCCTTGCTCGAAGCCCGACGACCATTTCGATAGAGCTCAGGAGGAGAAGGACTAGCAGGAGCTTGGGGAGAGGAGGAACTGTTGCATGCAAGCAAGATCTGCTTGTGCTCTTCATACTGTTCTTGGATCAACTACTACTTTGTGATGGGGTTTTGGGGAGAATTTAAGGGCGTTTTGGAGGCCATGTGATGGAGGTTTGACCACTGATCGCATCCAAAAAGTTTTCATTCGTTGTCGATTCAAAACTCCTTAATTAGGGTTCATATGATCACGTGAGAGTTGGCATTTGATTGCTGCAGAGGCTGCAGCTTGCCTTATGCCATGGCAACAACCTGCATTGGCTACTTAGAAAAAGGTTTAGTAAAAGCTGCTCGCGTGAATGGATTCCCAGTTCTTGAATCTTACTCAGCAAACACGCAGGTGAATAGATAGGACGTGGCAGGATGTGATTTTGGGATAAAACAATTAATTTGTCATGAGAATTAAAGGCTTCTCGAGTTTTTCCAATTAGTTTCTTTCTTGAGTCTTAAAATTTCTTTAAAGCTTTAGGATCTAAAACAACTTCAACTACACATGACAAAGCTAAAGAAGTTTGATCTTAACTTTCTTCTTCTAAAAAATGACAGCAGTAACAAGAGTCCAACAAAGTGTGCTAATTCTCTTTAATCATTATGCTAAAGTTTGTTCAGCAGCGTGGCACAGATCTCCAAGTAGGTTACAGAACTTAGAGTGTAATTAAACTGAGCGAGCAGATTTTAGCAGCTGATTACTGAACTTTACAGGGTGGGGTTTTGCAGCTTATCTTATTAAAATTACATCTGATGTGTACCTCTCCACGAACCACTCCCATGCCATTACTTTTATTTATTTATTTATTCTCTTTCTACGGATCGTTTCACTGACAGTTCAAATTAGTTTATTAAATGAGCAGGGCTGGGTTTTAATGTCCTTCCATTGACTGAAAATTAACTAAATAAGTAGCAAGAGGGTTTTTTTTTTCATAATGAAGAGAGTATTGGAATGGAATCCAAGAAGGATTGCCATCATGAACCATCACATGTTTACTGCAAGTAAACATTAGTTTACATCTTTAATCCAAGTGGTTTTAAGAATGCTTTCGAAATCAAACCGAATCTATTGGTTAACACACGGTGAAAGAGTTTCACATTTTCACCAGTCGAATATTCAATCTACATAATGTGTAGGGAGGGCAGATTCAACTTTCAAAGTTTCTTCATTCTTCTTCTTCTACTAGTTGTGGTGTTGACTTTAATCGAATGACAGTAAAGTGGATTGAATGATATGGCTAGATATGGCTAGATCAGCAATTTACCACACCATCAAGTTAAGAACAGATGACAGAAAATAGATGAAGAATCGATTTTACCTAAAAAATAAAAAAAAAAGGATGAACAATGGATTTTAAATTAAAATATGAACTTACCAGTCTAAAAAGTTTAAAACTTAATAATAGACATGAAAGTTCGAAAGTTACAAATTCACTAAAAAAATATGATTTGAAGGTTGGGTGATCTTTAAGGCTCGTATTTGTCAAGTAGAAGCAACCTCAATTACTACAAAAAAAAAAAATTGTAAATGAAAGAAAAAAACAAGAAATTCTTAAAACTGCTTCAACTGTCCATCTCCCAATGAAATTGAGTCGCAATAGAATGACAACCGAGGATAAATTGATTATCATAATAATAACTTCTTTTTTAAACAAAAAAAATTAATTTTACATCAAATATATAATAATTACAATAATAAATTGAGAAAATAAAAACAGAGACAAAAAAACTTGCAAACTTGCAAATAGAGGTTCTTCAGAACCTTGTGCATCAGAATCAAATTCCTCCAATCCACCAGGCAGAGGTTCTTCATGAGCAGTTTAGTTTTTTATGCGAAGAACTTCAGCTTGAAAGGATCATGGCCTCAAAAGAGTTTGATGAAGCAAAGAGTTCCAAAGATTACATTCTTGATGCCTGATGCTTATCGCATTAAGTTGGAAAAAGTGAACACCCTCCCACATCTTGGAGAAAGCAGCACTTGGCAGATAATGCATCTGCTGAGCCCGTGAGGTTAAGCAGATCTTCCTTTCCACTGCAGTAGGAATATTGTCAACATACTCCGGCTGGAGGCGGTCTTTCAGGAATCTGGAGACATAAACTATATGAGAAACCAATGCCATATTTGACTATTAGGTACAAAAGATCAGCATTGGCACAAGAAAATTATCACACTTGGAAGAAAAGGGTTGTGTCAATCACTTTCTCTTTGCAGTTGATGTTGGGAAAAATTGCATTTAAAACATATGCAAATGCTATCAGTATTTGAACAAATTGCTTTACTTCAAAACAAAGATTTTTTTTTTTTTAAAAAAAAAAAACTTGTGTCCCAGTTCACTGAATGCAATAGCCAAGGAATTGTATAGCTACTACTAGGGAATGGTAGACAAGGAATGGAAGGAATAGATATTCTTTTAGGAATCTCTTCATGAAATTCTTAGTGCATTTCGTCTAGCTCACACAATTTGCCCAATGTGAATCATGTGATGAATCCAATGTGCCCAATCAACCAACTCAATCACACTGGTTACTGACTTAGTGGTCCTCCCTGTTGGTTTGACTAGTTCATTCACCCAACTGACTCAATCAGCTGGACCGCCTAGCTTATTGACTTGATTGGCGTGTTTAGACTGGCTTGAAGCCTGTCAAGACCATCTGAACTGCTCAATACAATAGGTTTGTCTGGACAATTGAAACCATCTAGCCCACTCAACTCGACCAAAACCAACTACCACAACCAACTCAATCTACACATCCAAATTGGCCAATCAAATCAGAAATCAAGTAGTTTGATCAGCTTGAGTGCACAGCCTACTCAATCTAATTTGCTTGTTTAAAATATTTTTTTTAATAATTTTAGAAAAATGAAGCAGATAAAGAATAACTATTCTTAGAAGAAAGTAAGAAATAATTAAACTTGTGTTCCAAGTTTATTTTTGCAACCAAAATAGGAACACATTCATCTGGAATAGGAATAGAATCACTTTTCCTATGGACCAAATGCACTACAGATTTTTGTAAGAGCTGAACAAAGTTTACTAAATTAACAAATATGTTAGTGGCATAGATTAAGCCAAAGTTATGCTAAGGCACAATGACAACTCGATCACTATCCTTAACAATAAACTAAAATAAATTAAGAAACTAAAATAGATTAAGTCCAGGACAGAAATCATTTCCAAGAATAAAGCATACCTCTCCTATCTTCCATTCTTCCTTTCTCCAAATACTATCAACCTCAAACCTAGGTGAGGAAATCTAATTAGAAAAATTGAACAATAATTATTATAATTTGAATGACACTTCACATTAACTTGATTAAAAGCATCGAAAAAATAAAAGTAACCAATGATATTAATAAAAATAATTCCAACAACTTGATCGCTGATTAGGAACACTGTATGATTATCTATACTTCGAGTTAATTACCTTACTGCTCTGTAAGGTACTGTAGACCTCGACCACTAGATTACTGGGCAAGTAAATCTAAAATGAGTCAAAATAATAAATCATATATTAGAATTATCATTGAGTTATTGCTGTTTAATAGTTAAATGTATTATGGGCTTAGCCCTACAATGGGTATTTAGTTATTGGCCATTATATGTGTCCTATAGACATGGTGCAAGAGTCTACTTTTGGAGTAACAGTGAAGTATTTTCCCTCTTGAGCATAACATTTAAGTCCCATGCTACAGTGATTGGTTATTTTAATGTTAGAATGCCCTGTCGAAGTAATATGTTATGTACTACTGGTAGATTACTATATGCCCAAACAAAAATATTTTCATTCATTTTTAGTTGTGTATTTGATCTACAATAACCAGCTCCTATTTTTCATGTTTCTAAAGAAGAGTAACAAGCAAGCAAATAATGTGATTATTATATCCATTCTCCTTCGATTAAAGGTACCTTTCGAGGTATCATGCCGATCTTGGAAATGACATCTACCTAAATTGGCTCTTAGTTCAGATAATACATAGTAAATAACATGTAAAGGGGCACCCCCCCCCCCCAAAAAAAAAAAAAAATGCAACGAGAGTTCGAATCTCACATTGGCCATTTTCGAACACCTACAGAGTTCAAACCACTCGTGACGATAGGTGCCATGCTAGGACCATTGCACTTCCCGGATTTACGTCTGGCCGATTTGTGGGACCGGGCCATCCACCTCTAGGATTAGTCAGATCACGAGTTGGATCCTCATGCATTGAATTCCAATAAATTACCACACTAAATGGATAAAGAATTACTTAGGAACAATGTCCGATGTGCAATGCTAGTAATGCAGATAAAATGCACAAACTTACTCATCATCACTTGAAGGGGTAGCAGCCCTACTAACAGAGTTGAGTTGTTGACTATTTGTGCCATCAAAGTTCTGGGGAGACAAAGACCCAGTAGGCCTTATAGCAAAGTTAAATGAAGAAACGCTTGGATTTGGAAAGTTTCCAGCTGGTTGTATTTGCTACTGACCAAACAATCCTATATTGCCGAAACATGAGTAATCAAAATGACAAAAAAATGTAGCAGTAATGAAAATAGAAGGCGGATGAAAGTGGAATTTTAGTTGAACAGTATGTCTACTTTGAGAAAAAAAACTGCAAAAATTCCTAACCCAGGAAAGACTCTGTAAAATTGAATCATTTTATACATTGATGATTAATAGTATTGCCAGAATAATGAACTTGGACTTTCATTTGACTACAAATTCTGTAACTAGAGTCAAATATTAAAATAGCCTATATGTTTCTACAAATTCTGTTCTAGAACGAAAAGTATAGTGCTTGAATAGAGTGGACATCATATTTTCAATCAGAAAACATAGTTTTCCAACCTTTCTAAGTTCTTTTTCAACCTTCTTCAGCAAATCAAGACTAAAATAATTCAAGAAAAAATAGGAACAAAAGAGAAAAATCCCAGCAAAGAATACTTGAAAAATTATAATCAGGTTTTTTTTTTACATTTTCACAAACAGAGAAAAAAACATTTAACATTTTTCACCATTGCAGATTAAGACGTGCATAGCAATGCTTATAAGGTTCACTCACCTATTCAACAGATCTAAGAGCTGCATGCGCTGCTAACTATTAAATTCACTGTTACAGAAGATATCTTAAATGACTGGCAATATCACTATGGTTCGTGTATCCTCAGCTTAGGTAGAAAGGCAAATTATTAATGTTTCAGGTTGTCATAACATCCTTAGGTTCATTTTAAAGCATGTTTTAATACCAAAAAAGAAGGTTCCTACTAATTTGCAAATGCACACCCATAGTTTCTCAGCCTTTTTTAAGACAACCTCTTGATAGGTTTGAAAGTGGATCTAATTTAGAGCCTTGTATTGTTGCTAGAACTGACAAAGTACCTAGGACTGACTATAAAATGAAACTTACAAAACTTCAAACTGTATTAACTCATCCCTGAATGTTGACCTCAACAAAGTGAACCATTTGGTGCATGTAACTGCTCTTTTATTAACACCATAAAGTCATATAATTACCAATCAGTTAAACTGACTCCAATTTCAATAGAGAATTCTGTTAACAGACAACAAATGAAACTAGTAACCCAGTATAGTACAGATGAAAGTAAAGCAATATATTGTAGTATGATGAGATGGTAACAATTAGACAACAAAAATGGCATAGATGAACTTGAAGTAAAAACATGTATTGAAGTGGTTCAATGAAATGGTAACAATGAAACAATAAAAATGATATAGATGAACTCCAACCATTCAACATAAGGAAAAAAACATATTATTTGCTGCTACAACAACTGAATTTCCAAATTTTCCAAGACCAAAAGAACTTTGGCTGGCTTTCTGGAAAGGGCTAGGTTGACCAAAATTACCGCTAGGGAATCCTTGTGGTTCAGACCTGATAACAGGTACTGAAAGTTAAGGAATATAGAAATTCAGGAAAAAAAAAAACTGGTTCAAATTTAAAAAACTTAAAGAATAACCTGTTCTCAGAGCCAAGATTACTTGCTGCCTTTAGTTGACTAAAACTTGAAAAAGAGGGGACATTATTTCCTTGAACATTTACAGATGATGCATTGTTCATGAACACAGGAGACTGACTCATCTGAGGTGAGCTTGAAATGGGAGGGGAATTCATCTGATGAAAACTAGGACTTTGTGAACCATATGGTTTTTTCAATAAATTATCAAATTCATTCAACTTGGAAAGGTATAACTTCCTCTCTCTCTCAACCTGCACAGGAAAGTAGGTTCTTTAAGCATTTCTAGGCCACAAAGGGAAAGAAATGATATGCTCTAGCATCTCAGTTACATCTTAGTTTAGTCCCATATGAGAAATCGTCAGTCAACATGGGAGGATGATAAACTTAGCTAACGAAATTACTGTCAACTTGAAATCAAGCATTTATGAGCAAGTGGTTGGGTCTATCAAGTTACCGATCAGTCCTCTTGAACAAATTATGATAGTATTATTCTTGATATCAGAGCAAGCTCAATGGTGATGGTACTATCGTCGGATTGGAGGTAACATGTTGTAGATTAGGGATTATACTATGCTATAAATTAGATGCTGGACTTCAACAAAGACGTCAAAACTTAATGTGAAAATTTTAACACTGTAGTTTACTTCCACATGGAAGTGGGTTAATAGAAGTATTTAAAAAACTTAGATGGGATACCATTAATTCAACTATTCAAGTTTAAGCATTTTGGACAAATGTCTATCAAGATAATGGATCAATTCTCTTGTTTTGTGGATTTTATATAAAAGGGAAACTCTTGGTAGATAATGTGCAGCTAATGGCTAATTATTGAATTACATAACATTGGCAGGAGAGCAATTTTGTTTACCACAGTATGTTCCAATGTACACAAACATTATGTTATGCCCCCTTCTCTATTTGTACACTAGGACAAATAAAGTAACAATTTTCCAATTTCTGGTAAACATATTTAAGAAGGGGAGCCTTGCGGGTTTGAATCCTAGAAACAGCCTCTTGCGAAAAGCAAGGTAAGACTGCGTACAAGAAATCCTTCCCTGGGACCCCGTACGGCGGGAGCTGCATGCACTAGGCTGCCCTTTTTTTTGGTAAACATATTTAACAATTAGTTTCCTGACATTTGACAAAAAAAAGTAAAGAAACTGCATCACAATTTACTGCTTACTATGTTTAGTTGCATCCTGCTAAATTGTTGATGCAATAATCATAATACAAAGACATTCAAGTTTATAGAACCAGTTTTATCTACATAAATATGTTGCTGTACTAAGAAGAAGCCTTAATCTTTTAATAATAAATTGCATGATTCCCTAACATAAATTATAACTTCCATGCAACTTACGTATTACTGCAGGAGTTTGCCAACCCTTTCTAGTTTCTATATCCATGATCCTCTTCAAAGACAAGCTTCTTATGCAATATATATGCGTATAAAGATAAGAAAAAAGTATGAATGTCATGATCAAGAGAGTAAAGTTATTCAAAATTAGTCAATTAATTAAGTCAATAACCTTTCTAAAGTGAACTTGATATATGTCTACATGCTCAATTGGTTAATTCTTTAGTCTATACATGTCTACAAGAGACTTGATATGAAATGACAGTATACCATACAGGAACCATTTAAAATTTACATCTAACCAGTGTTCTAAAAATCGGCCGCTTAGGCCAATCACACTGAAAATATGCTAGTCGGCCAGCCTAGGCGACCATAGCGCCTAGGCAGGATTAGGCGGCCCTAGGTGCTGACTAATCGGTCTAATCGTTTAGGCACCGTGGAAATAGTGCAAGGTTTTCATGATTTGTTTTAGTTTGGGCTTTTACATTTAAAGCCCAATTTAAAAAAAACTGAAATGTAACATTGAGTTTGTGTCCGATGATGATATTGAGTATGTGTCTAATGATTGAAAATTATAGAGAACAAGAAGAAGTAGAATAAATTTGTGATATTTTATTAGTTGTGTAATTTTGAACTCATTTTAAATTTGATGTTATTGCATTGGAGTTATAGAATGTGATTTATTATGTAATTTATGTTGATACCATGGAATCCGCCTAGCGACGCCTAGTCCCTGCCTAGGCGGCCTAGGTGCTAGGGGCTGGTCTAACGCCCGACTAGCGCCTAGTGAATTTTAGAACCTTGCATCTAATACAATCCTCAGAGATATAATCAATGTTTTCTGCTTCTAACTGCTAAAATGATACAGATTATCCGAACAATATACAGTGGCTGGACATCATCTTATCTACACTATCAAAGCACAGTGTTCTCAGTTAGTATAATGACTAGGGGGGAGATAAAGAGAGAATCAACTTTGGAGCTTACAATAGACTGAACACTTAATCCTTGCCTAGCATCATCATATGCAGCTGACCGGAGTTCTTCATAACTGATATCACCAATAATGTCACAAGGGCCACTATTGGAAAAGAGATTAGTTAGTCAATGAGGCAATACAATGCACATCAGCACGAAATGCAAAATGAAAGGCAATAATGAGTTATTTAAATCTAATTTAGTAATTTTGTAAATATAATGTATCACATCATGTTAAATTGTTACTAACAGTGTAATTTCCAGAATAGCAAATATTTGAACCTTTTTTCTTCCCATTTTTTTTATCAAGTGATGCTAATGAAATTCAATGGTCAACAGCGATAACTAAAGCAACAAAATTGTGGTTTATGTTATTTATGGTGGCTTGTAATTGTCGTATACATGTATCCATATAGTTTCAAGAATGTGATGGCTAAGCATGATAATGAATAAAGCATAGTGTCACATCACATGTTATTAGGATATAAATATATCTCCATAATTCATCCACAAGAACCAGGCTACTAAGTCACAAATTCATTAGAATATGACAAACAAATGAAGTTTGGCGGATACTCCTGAATGCCAAAAAAATGAAAAAGGAATAAAGAAGAGAAAACATCAAACAGTATATACATGCATCCAAAGGTCTATATGATTTGTGGATTGTAGTTATGCATTAATGCATCGTAAGAAAGCTTACTAGGCTTTATCAGGTACATATTAGTTTAAAATAACTTACTACTTGCGATGGCCATAACAACTAAGCTTCCAAAGAGGTGCTTCCTTCTTAAAGTCTTCAATTATTTGTTTTTTGCAGGATTCAGGATCTGTACACCTATTGATAATAAAAGAAAAGAAAACCTCTAAAATTTATCCAGTGCTAACAAAAGCAAAGACCAAATTAATCATATGCTACCATGGAAACACACTTGTGATCTGATGCTTGGGACTGAGCTTGAACTTGTGTAGCAGTTACATTTGTAGCTCCAGGCGAGGATGATCTTGTCCACTTGTTTTCAAATGGCTGACAACATAAACAAAAATCAAAACCAATCCTGGCTTGAAAAGTGAAAATTAAAATCTGATACAGAATGGCAGAACAACAGCAAAGAATCAGATTTTTCTTGGTGTATGTAGGGGTGCAAATGAGCCGAGCCACTTGTGAGCCGCTCGCGAGCGACTCGGTCAAAGCTCGGCTCGAGCTCAAAGTTGACCGAACTCAAGCCGAGCTCGAGCTCGTTTAACACTGGCTCAAGGGCTCATCGAGCCTTATCAAGCTAGGTTAATTTAATTTTTTAATAATTAAAATTATTACTTTTAAAATAAAGAATAAGTTAACGAGGAGTTTGTGGCTAGAGCATGTCATTTGGTGTATTTTAGATACACGGTTCAAATTCCACTTGAAAATGAATTTAACTTATTTTTTCAAGTCGAGCTCGAGCTCGGCTTGAGCTTGACTTGAGCTCGACTCGAGCTCAAACTCAGAAGCTCGCTCGAGCTCGAACCTCTGTAGTTTTTTCAAGCTCGAGTTGGCATGAGCTCGAGCTCGGCTCGGCTTGATTACAGCCCTAGGTGTATGTGACTCTTGTGTACCAAACAGCCAGTATGATAGAAATTGCAAAATCTTCACACAAAGGCAAACCCAGACATCTTTCACAGAAGATTTTAAAGAAACATCCATGAACGCCATAGAAAGGGCAAGGCAACATTACCTGGAGAAAGGGTATTGGTTTTATGCCATAAGATGGACAACATTGAAGTACCATAACTATGCACATACAGATAAAAGTTTGAAATTACTAATAGCACCTTATAAAAGAAAAGTGAGAAAGCACCTTGGCAGGAGTTTGGTATTTAGCTACGAAATTGGAGGAACCTTTCTGAGGGCTGTTGTTGTGTAATTGGGGCTTGTTTTGCACTCCAAATCCATAAGGATTTGGCTTTTGTTGCTGAGTAGTATTTGGAAAATGTATGGTACTCTGGTTGCCAAAACCGTAGGGATTAGGTTTTGCCTCTTGTTGAGTGGTATGAAGAAATTTGCAGCGAGATCCATATCGGCAACTGAAAAAAATCAGTATTAGTTAAGTGGCTGGTGAATTTTATTTTTAACCAATTAACATTTACATGAACTGAATAAACAACACCAAAAAATTAGGGACAAGTACATGAAAGACCAAGATAGCTGCAATGTTATGGAAGAATTATATTATGCTGTAAATTGCTGATCCACCTTGCTTGTAACTTATCGATGATTTCTATGATTATTAATAAAAAAAAACCTTAAATTCTCATCCAAATTCATGTGCTCATGGGTAATTAAATCATCATCATCGTCAAGACATGTTCTTCCTACCTATTTGGTCCCATTGATTTTAAGCAAAATGCCTAGTAAAATCATAGGAAGTTAACTGGCAAATAAAAAGGCTTAAAAAATAACTCAAAGAAGAGCAGGCAAAACCTTGACTTTCGTTGACAAGAAAGACGCATGATGCCTACACAGATATCTCTTTTGCCTTTCGTCCAGGATTCTGATTCTTATGATAGAGAACAGCTGGTTCAAAAAAGTGCAGAGAAAATGCGAAGCAATCATGAAAGCGCGAAAGTTGAATTTACCTTCCGCGCTGGAAATTCCTACAGAGCTCCTTCTTCCGATTCATCCCGCGGCAAACCTTGAATCAAGGCTCTTGTTTGCCCGTGGAGCGGAGAATAACAATTGGCACAAAAGATTGGGAGATACTTCACTTCCGCCTATGGATCAGTGTCTTGAATAAAAGGTAGGTGCTAGCGATTTCGCCTTCAACTGATTAAAAATTCAAACCTCGCGAACTCCAACCCAAGTTGGGCGCTAGGGTTCTGGAAGTCAGCGTTGCGACCCTTTCCTCCCGCATCGACCGACGCACGAAATCAACCGAAAAAGGCGATTTAATTTGGATTATAAATAATTATGAGGACTTATTTGGGGATTTTTTTTATTGGTTTTTAAAAACTTGAAACTTCTATATTTTTTTTTCCTACCAAATACTCTTTAAAAAAATTATTAGGATAAAAAATTAAAAAATACTCCTTATTTTTATTATCACAATTTAATTTTTAAAATATTTAAATAATGTTTCATCCCTTTTATCTTGAAAATAATTTTATTTTAATCTTATTATAATAATTTTAACTATTACAATATAAAATAAAATTATTTTTATTTAATTAAAATTACTATATATTGTGGCAAAAGATGAATACGCTCGCTTCCAACGCCCCCGCCAGCCCGTCCCAAGGCCAACACGGAGGAGGTAAATCACGGACGGCTACTAGTCTTTGGAATAGTGATTAGCACATAAAGGAGTAAAATTACTATATATTGAACATTGATATATCCATTATTTTATTTAATTAAAATAATTTAATTTGAATAAAATCATTTTTACTATATTAAATTTATTTTGATACCATTATATATATATATATATGTTCAAAATTATTAGTTTTAGTGAAAATTATTATAATATATAGCAGTATTGTTTAAAATTGTTATCAAGAATTTTAAGTAAATTGTTCCATCATGTCAATAATTATGGAATATAACTCGAAATTGAAAAACCTTAGAGTATATGCAGTGGGAAGTTTATAGCATGTAATTTTTACTATAAACTTTTCAATATAAACCCCTCCTTTACTACATAGGTGGGCTTATAATTTTTTTATAAACTTATATCAAAATTTTGGGATCAGGTTTAAAAAAAAAAAAAAAGTGGAGAGAGGGTGGAGAGGATTTTAAAAAAAGTGAGATTTTTTTTTAAAAAAAAAATTATGATAGTGGAAAGAGGTTTTTAAAATGAGCAAGGTTTTTAAGTAATGATGTAGCGTAGCATAAACCTCTTCGAGATGTTTATGATTGTGGATACCCTAAAAAACCTCATATATCTCTTTACCATAAAAAAAAAAAAAAAACACCTCTCACCAACTTATTTATGGGTCCACACTTATTCATTATATATATTTCTTATCTCTCCTTCGTATTTTACCTTATATATAATTAAATTTTTATAAAATTTATATCCATAAATTACTAATATGGAATAACATTAATAATTAAAAAATACATAAATATTAAGTTGCATAAAAATTATTATCAAAAGACAAATTATAAGAATATATAAAAATAAATTTAAATGCATCTAAAACCATGACTCTCTTTAATTTTTTCAACTATTTTCTCATATATATAAAATTATCCTGGTGTCATCTCACTATTATCTTTCATTAGAATTTTATAATCCTTATGAAAGATCTTACCTTCCCATAAAGTCATTTTTGTTGGTGCAATATCCCTCAGGTCAAGGTTGACCTGGGTAACCAAGCTGAGTCTTGGTTTGGGTTTAGATGTTTGACAATAAGATATTGATTGAAGAAGAGTCAAGTAGGTCAAGGTTGACCGGATACTTGACTGGGAAGTCCTAACTGGGATGTTAGGCAAAATGAAAGACCTAGTGAGTGAAGCTAGGCAGTAAGAAATGTCCTGGTGAGTGAAGCCAGGCAGGTGGAAGTCCTAGTGAGTTAAGCTAGGCAGAAGAAAAGTCCTGGTGAGTGAAGCCAGGCAGAAGGAAGTCCTAGTGAGTGAAGCTAGGCAGATGGAAAGTCCTGGTGAGTGAAGCCATGCAGAAGAAAGTCCTAGTGAGTGAAGCTAGGCAGATGGAAAACCCTAGTGAGTGAAGCTAGGTGAAAGTCCTGGTGAGTGAAGCCAGGCAAGGGAAAATCCAGATGGATCAAGGATGATCGGACATCTGGTGCTGGGAAGTCCAAGTAGGTCAAAGGATTGACTGGATACTTGGCATGAAAGAAAAGTCCAAGTAGGTCAAAGGGATTGACCGGATACTTGGCACAGAGAAAAGTCCAAGTGGGTCAAAGGGATTGACCGGACACTTGGTAAGGGAGTCCTAGCAGGTCAAGGGAGTGACTAGATGCTAGGCATGACATACCAACAGGTCAAGGTTGACCGGATGTTGGTTTGGGAGGTTTGGGACTTGGTTTTGGACAAAAATCAAGTTCTGGATCGATCAGTGGATCGATCCAGGCTCTGGATCGATCAGTGGATCGATCCAGGCTCTGGATCGATCAGTGGATCGATCCAGACCTGTCCCAGCGAACAGAGAGCCTCTGGATCGATCCGTGGATCGATCCAGAGGTCCCAATCGATCAGTGGATCGATTGGGACGCGGCTGCTTCGCGTGATAAGCGCTGGATCGATCCAAAGCCTCCCCGATCGATTGGGAACATTCGAATCGATCGGGATCCGACCGTTGGCATCGATAAAGGCCGCAGGCGCACGATTCCTTCGGTAATCTTCTTCTCCGATTCACTCCAGATTTCTCGCCAGCTCCTCCACAGCACTCACAAAGCTCAGATCGCCAGTTCTTGAAGGATCTTGGAAGTTGTCCAAGTCAAGAGGCGGATCAAAGCCAAGAAGAGAAGCTAGGGTTAGGGTTTATACTCATTGTAAGCTTGTAAGCTTGTATTTCTTGTATCCTTTCCCTCTCTTCTTGTATTGAGTCTTGTAGGGCTTCTCCGCCCTTGGTAGTTACCATAAAGGAGAGTTTTATTTAGTGGAGGGTGTGTGTGTTGGTGTGGATCCTTGGATTAGTCACCTCTTGTGAGGTGGATACCAAGTAAAACCAACCGTGTTAGCGTTGTGTGTTTTGTTTCTGTATTTTCCGCTGCACATCTTTGAAGGAACAAGCAACGCCGAGCAACGAGCGAACGCGACGAGCTATTCACCCCCCCTCTAGCTACTTTTGGTCCTAACAAGTGGTATCAGAGCAAGGTTGCTCTTCACCGGAATCATCGCCGGAAGGGTCAAGTATAACAAGAAAAGCTAGAGGGTGAAGAAGTTGGAGCAAATTCTTCAAGTTCAAGATTTTATCAAGCTCAACTTCAAGATGCAATTCCAAGTTGGGCTTGGATTTGACACAAGGGTGGCTCCACCATACACTTCTACGAGTTTCGATTCTTGGAAATCAAGAATCGAAAATTTTCTTATGATGGAGATAGAGCAATGGTTTGCTCTAATGGAAGGCTTCAAGGCTCCCACAAATTCCAAGGGCAAAGTACTCAAAAGGAACAAGTGGAGCCAAGAGCAAGTCCAAAGGTGCGAGGCAAATGACAAAGTGACCAAGCTTTTGGTCAATTTATTGCCAAGCACCATCCTTTGCAAAATTGGAGAATTTGAAGATGCAAAGGAACTATGGAGCAAATTGGCCAAGCTTCATGAAGAGATCCCCTCCACTGTACAAGAGCAAGAAGTATCCAGAGAGGGTGACTCTTTGGAGCAAGACCAAGAGGAGGGCTCCGAGGTTGAGAGATGCTCAACCTCCGAAGAAGAGGAGATCCAAGAAGCTTCATCCTCAAGGGAATGCAACGAAGGGAACAAGGAGGGAGCATACTCCTTGTTTCATATTCAAGATGATGAAGCCTCCACCTCTAGGATTGAGGGGAAGCAATCCTTGGTGACGCCGGATCAAGAAGAAGGAGAAGCTTCTACATCCGGGTCAAGAGACGAAGAGGAGGAAGTAGATTATACCTCCACAAGTCAAGAAAAATCAAATGGAGGAGAATCAAGGTCCGATCAAGAGGAAGCTTCTACCTCCGGATCCAAAGAAAAAGATGCCACCCCTACAAGCAAAGGTATAAATATTTCAATTAATAATAAAAATCATATTATATGCTTTGAATGTAGGGAACATGGGCACTACAAGAGCAAGTGCCCTAAATTGGCCAAGAAGAAGGGCCAAATGGCACAAAAGGGCAAGGAGAAGCTCAAGGAGACCACCCCCGGGACAAAGAAGAGCAAGGAGCACATTGTGTGCTTCTTGTGTCATCAAAAGGGGCATTACCGAAGTCAATGCCCCAAGGGGAAGAAGGTGGTCAAGGCTCAAGGAGGCACTAGGCAAGGGGGAGCCTCCAAGGTAAAGAAGAAGGTAACATTTATTGAGCCTACCCCTTTACATTATGGTAAAAAGCATGATAGTTCTAACTTTTATCATGTTAATGCGATTTACCATAAGAATAGGAAGCATGAGGGCTTTAAGGAAAAGCATGTGGCCCTACATGCCAAAACTACTATCCCTAAGGCTAGGAATGTAGGTAAAAACCTAGGCGATAACTCTAAGGATTTAAGATACAAGCCTAGAAACAAAAATGCTCATGGATCAAATACTAAGGACTTAGTGAGAGAAAATCAAGTCTTGAGGTCAAGACTTGATAAAATGGAGAAGACCCTAAAAATGATGGAAAATATTCTATTAGGGCAAAGTGAGCATAACTTAGGTTTAGGAAAATCAAAGCCATCCAATGGCCATAAAGGTTTGGGATACAAACCAAAAGCTAAGAAGGATGTGCCTAGCTATCATAGGGTTCCATATAGTTATGGAACGAATCCTAAGTCTAGAGGTCAAGTCAAGGATACAAGGGAAGATATCCCTAGAAGTATCTTTGCAACCAAAGTGACTAAGACTTCTAAGAAGTCTAAGAAAGTCACGAACAAGGTTACAAGGGAGGCTATCCCTAGAGTTGACCTAGAAAATGTGACCAAGGCTTCTAAGAAGCCCAACAAGGTCACTAGGAAGGTATCTAGGGAAGTTATCCCTAGTGAGTACCTAGAGCATCCAAGGAGCACCAATAGGTGTTGGGTTCCTAGGAGCATCTTCTCTACCCCATAGATGGGTTAGAGAGTGTCAACTCCGATTAGAAGGGTAGTTAACCCAACTTTGAGGAAATTGACACTCAAGGAGCATTTTCAAGGTTTTTGTTAACCTTTGAAAATGAAATGGAATTATTATTTACTCCTTGAAAGAGTAAAATGTGCCAAGTTGGAGAAGTATTGATTTTATTTTAAAGTGGCACAAATTTGAGAAAACATAAGAACTACCAAGTTGGGATTTTGGTATGTTCTTAGGAAATTAAAGGCAAACTAAGCCTTAATTTAAAAGTGCTACTCTTGTGGAAAAATGAAATATGCCAACATTTGAGGACATATTTATTTTCAATTGGCATACATTAATCAAGGAAATTAGAAATGTCAATTTAGGTTTTGGCATTTTCTTGAAGCACTTTAGGGCAATCTAGGTTTAAGTCGTAAGTTTAGCTAAGATTTTAAGGATACTTAGATAGTTAATCTAGGTATATTTTATTTATGCTAAACCTTGCCATGATTGTTTGCCCATCATATGCCATGACATCATGTCTATTTTTGCATTCATGTTTTATTATGAAAAATCCAAAAATACCATGTCATGACATTCATACATCATGTAATTATAGGAATCCTTCTTTTGAAAGTTATTTTATTTTGATGTATGCCATAACATAATCATGCATTAAGTTTAATTCCTTGTAATTAAGGACGAATGGCATTTAACGACACTTATTGACAAGTGACATCCTGGGTGGATGTCTAATATCTCTAAAATGCCTAGATAGATATGCATGATCCCTAGAATAGGGCAAAACCAAAATTTTACATCTCACAAAGACCTCTAAGATGACTTGTATGTGTTTTGCCCACAATAGATACAAGTGAGATGTTAGGAAGATGAACAAAACTCAAGATGTTGATTTAGTGCATTCTTTTGAGTTTTAGGTTCATCAAAACACATAGTTATGTGTTTTCCCATCATTGGGAAAGCTAATGTACAAGTCATGTGCATTAAGCCCAAGGAATGTGATGGGATATTGGTTTTGAAAATGTTTTTAAAATGTTTTTGGAAAACCTTGGTGAAGGCTATCTTTTGATAGTAATCACCATTGAATAGTTAGACACAAACTTGAAGAGAAACACTAAAGTTTTTGCAAGTTTTCAAGTTTGTGTCAATCTTTGAAAATATGAAGTATTTTCATAGAAAACTATTTTTCCGTGATAGTAAACGCCCTAAATAATGTCTACACGAAATTTCATAATTTTTGGATTTTTGTAGAATTTTCTAGGGATTTAGTTGACCGAAATGGAATTTCAGCAACTATCGAGTTCCGATCGATCCATGGATCGATTGAGTTCTGAATCGATCCATGGATCGATTCAACGGCAATTGCCAGAAACTCGGATCGATCAGCCGATCGATCAGGAGTCTGAATCGATCGATGGATCGATTCGAAAGGTTCAATCGATTGGAACCCAACTTCAATCGATCCAAGTTGCCGGTTTTGGTAAGGCCTGATTTCAACATCTTTGAACCTATTTTAGTCTAGGTAACCATTCCAAACCCTTAAATACATTTGTATACATACAAAGGGTGTTTTCATGTTGAAAACAAGGATGGATTGGTTAACGAAGACTAAGTAGAAGTTTAGGTTGAGGTTGTTTCAAATTTTGAATATTTGAACCTCAAAACTTCTAAATTTGGGTTTCCTAATGTTTTAGGGATTCCAAGTCATTGTTGGTGCAATGACAGAAGTTACCACCATGTCTTTAGGGAGGGACTCTTTAAAGACATGAAAATTATTTTCATGAACCTTGGAAGGTGGTTAACCTTCTGTGAACTTGCTCAAGGTTGAGCATTTAAACTTGAAATGGGGAGAAATGGGGAGTGGATATCCTCATTATTTCAAGTGGACACTCAAGTGGTAGATAATGCTCAAGGTTGGGTAGTTGTCTACATTGAGGGAGAAGTTAAGGATAAATGAAGGGTATGGGACCTTCATTATCGTGTTGATCACAACGAGTGATGTTGTGAACAACGATGAGCAACTCTTCAGGGGGAGAGTCTTCAACAAATGGATTTGTTGAAGTGTGCCCAGAATTGGAGCATAGGTTGATGTGTGTCCAACGATTGGTTGATGTGTGCCAATAGGGGGAGAATGTATGGTTAAGCTTAGGCCTTCATTACCTATGGGAAGGTCATAGGGGGAGAATGAAAGGACTCACGAAAGGGAGTAAGTTAGGCTTTCATTACCTAGAGGGAGTTTGCCCTCTTAGGGGGAGAATGAAGAGCTTAATTTATGCTTTCATTACCTAGTGGCATGAAGAAGGAGGCTATGGAATTAGCCTAACTTACATATGGGATTGTAAGTGTTATTGTGGTATTGTCAAACATCAAAAAGGGGGAGATTGTTGGTGCAATATCCCTCAGGTCAAGGTTGACCTGGGTAACCAAGCTGAGTCTTGGTTTGGGTTTAGATGTTTGACAATAAGATATTGATTGAAGAAGAGTCAAGTAGGTCAAGGTTGACCGGATACTTGACTGGGAAGTCCTAACTGGGATGTTAGGCAAAATGAAAGACCTAGTGAGTGAAGCTAGGCAGTAAGAAATGTCCTGGTGAGTGAAGCCAGGCAGGTGGAAGTCCTAGTGAGTGAAGCTAGGCAGAAGAAAAGTCCTGGTGAGTGAAGCCAGGCAGAAGGAAGTCCTAGTGAGTGAAGCTAGGCAGATGGAAAGTCCTGGTGAGTGAAGCCAGGCAGAAGAAAGTCCTAGTGAGTGAAGCTAGGCAGATGGAAAACCCTAGTGAGTGAAGCTAGGTGAAAGTCCTGGTGAGTGAAGCCAGGCAAGGGAAAATCCAGATGGATCAAGGATGATCGGACATCTGGTGCTGGGAAGTCCAAGTAGGTCAAAGGATTGACTGGATACTTGGCATGAAAGAAAAGTCCAAGTAGGTCAAAGGGATTGACCGGATACTTGGCACAGAGAAAAGTCCAAGTGGGTCAAAGGGATTGACCGGACACTTGGTAAGGGAGTCCTAGCAGGTCAAGGGAGTGACTAGATGCTAGGCATGACATACCAACAGGTCAAGGTTGACCGGATGTTGGTTTGGGAGGTTTGGGACTTGGTTTTGGACAAAAATCAAGTTCTGGATCGATCAGTGGATCGATCCAGACCTGTCCCAGCGAACAGAGAGCCTCTGGATCGATCCATGGATCGATCCAGAGGTCCCAATCGATCAGTGGATCGATTGGGACGCGGCTGCTTCGCGCGATAAGCGCTGGATCGATCCAAAGCCTCCCCGATCGATTGGGAACATTCGAATCGATCGGGATCCGACCGTTGGCATCGATAAAGGCCGCAGGCGCACGATTCCTTCGGTAATCTTCTTCTCCGATTCACTCCAGATTTCTCGCCAGCTCCTCCACAGCACTCACAAAGCTCAGATCGTCAGTTCTTGAAGGATCTTGGAAGTTGTCCAAGTCAAGAGGCGGATCAAAGCCAAGAAGAGAAGCTAGGGTTAGGGTTTATACTCATTGTAAGCTTGTAAGCTTGTATTTCTTGTATCCTTTCCCTCTCTTCTTGTATTGAGTCTTGTAGGGCTTCTCCGCCCTTGGTAGTTACCATAAAGGAGAGTTTTATTTAGTGGAGGGTGTGTGTGTTGGTGTGGATCCTTGGATTAGTCACCTCTTGTGAGGTGGATACCAAGTAAAACCAACCGTGTTAGCGTTGTGTGTTTTGTTTCTGTATTTTCCGCTGCACATCTTTGAAGGAACAAGCAACGCCGAGCAACGAGCGAACGCGACGAGCTATTCACCCCCCCCCCCCCTCTAGCTACTTTTGGTCCTAACAATTTTTGTTTTTGATATTCTTTATCGATACTTTATTCCATTGTGTCGCCTTCTCTAACTTTGGATTTGTCTGTTCTCTTCGCTGTCTTTTGCCCTATCGGACGAATGCGGACTTCAGAGTCATCCACATCAACATTCGTATATGGATTTGATGTTGAAGTGTTCCCCCCTGATTCGGATGTACTTGTCTTCTTACTAGAGTAATGAACAACTGATTGTGAAGCATATTTCTTTCTGAGAACCCTTCACACATGCATATACTTGAAGTCCTTATTATTGTTGTTGGCTTTCCACATATTTAGTGTGTTCTCCAACACATTCTCGTCACTCGAACCACTTTGAGGATTAGTATAAAAATTATTATAAGTTACAGAAAATTCATTTACTATCAGCGCGAATTTATAGTAATGTAATTTTAGCCGCTGATAGCTTCTAGTCAAAGTTCTAGTGGCTCGATGCTTGTTGTAGTAATCAACTATACGTTTCCAAAAAGTTTGATCCTTCTAGTTGACCAATGATTGCATCAATGCTAATAGTTGCCCATGACTTTGCAAAGACCACGTCTTTATCAAGAGACCAAAATCTTCGTTTCGAATCATTTTTCTCTGATTCAACTTCACACTCTTCTTGTGATGAGTATAGTGGCCATTGAGATGCTGGAACAGATAATAACGTTAGATATTCTTTGTCGTTGATAGATGCCCTTCTTGATTCATTTGAAAGCATGACTAATGGTTGATGAGGAGAAAATATGTAAAGCATAGAAGGTATCCAAAATTGACTACTCATGGCCCACCAATCTTGGGGTGGATACATACTAAATGGAGTTGGGGCGGCGTTACTTGGATTCATCAAAAAATTTTTAAGAACTTTAGAATTTGAGAAATTTAGAGAATATTGTGGAACATATGAAATATTTTAAAATTTTGGAGGGTCTTGTGTACGAGAGAAAAAAATGAGGATATTGGACTGTAACGATCCGGCCCCTCGGCCTCTTGGGCGGCCCAACTAGTGACCCCTTATGTCGTCGACTGACGACCCTCGACCGTGTCGTTGCTCACTAGGTCTTTCCACCCTTGGCCAGTGGATTTTTACCTTCCCCAGAATTCGAACTCTAGACCTCCAGGCTAAGTACTAGAGTTTATGAATCCTCCTCGAATCCTGGGGAAGGCAAAAATCCACTGGCCAGGGTGGGAAGACCTAGTGAGCAACGGCACGGTCGAGGGTCGTTGGTCGACGACATAAGGGGTCGCTAGTTGGGCCACCCAAGGGGTCGAGGGGCCGGGTCGTTACAATAAAAGGCGTCTTTTTATTGTAACGACCTGGCCCCTCGACCCCTTGGGCGGCCCAACTGACGACCCATTTGGCGGCTCCTTGGCGGTCCCTTGGGCGGCCCAACTGACGACCTATTTGGCGGCCCCTTGGCGGTCCATTGGGCAGCCCAACTAGTGACCCCTTATGTCATCAACCGACGGCCCTCAGTCGTGTCGTTACTCACTAGGTCTTCCCACCCCTGACTAGTGGATTTTTGCCTTCCCCAGGATTCGAACTCTAGACCTCCAGGCTAAGTACTAGAGTTTATGAATCCTGGTAGTCGCTCACTTGGCTACCAGGATTCATAAACTCTAGTACTTAACCTGGAGGTCTAGAGTTCGAATCCTGGGGAAGGCAAAAATCCATTGGTCAGAGGTGGGAAGACCTAGTGAGTAACGACACTGCCAAGAGTCGTCGGTCGATAACATAAGGGGTCGCCAGTTAGGCCGCCCAAGGGACCGCTAAGGGATCGCCAAATGGGCCGTCAGTTGGGCCGCCCAAGGGGCCGAGTGGCCGGGTCGTTACATGGACATTTGGAGTAATATGAGCATTTTAAGAAGATGTATTTTTTCCGCATTTGAAAAATTCAACTGATTTATTAAAGAAGCATTGAAATTTTCAACTATCTTGAATATAAATAGAGAATGAAAGAAAGGAAGAAGAAGTAGAGAGTGAAGAAAATAATATGATGAATAAAAAAATGAGGGATTGAAGATGTATATATATTTTTTAAATAAAAAAATAAAATTTTATTATGAAAAATGGTTAACAAATTAGTCGTTGTTGTGCAATGGCTTACTTTGTATTTTTTTTTTCTTACAAATATTACAAAAATAAAATCACTTTAATAATAAAATAATTAATGGCTCCGTAAACACAGAGCCGCTTCATCAATAACGTCGAAGGGTCCCCCCTCCCACTATGGGAGGGATCTCCTTTAGAGCATCCACGTCACAGTGAGAGCTCCGAAGAATCTTCCACTGTGGATGCTCTTACTTTTGACGTGGTACGTATGTGGCAATGAATGAGTTCTCCAAGAGTATCCACGACTATAGATACCCTTACAGCATCTTCAGAGCTTCCATTGTGACCAGTGGCGTAGTTAGGATTTTCAATTAGGGGGGGCGAATTCAACAAATTAAAAAAAATAATACAACACAGAAAATGTATAAAAAAAATTATATATGAACTTCATATGTTTTTTACAATATCACTCTTCGAGATTTCATATTTTGAAAATGCTAAATAATAGCTTCATTATCAATGGTATCAAACACATCTCGCTCAATATATGGTATCAAACAATCATTTACCATATCATCTCCCAACCGATTTCGAAGTGAGGTTTTGATTATTTTCATTGCTGAAAACACTCTCTCTACAGTTGCAGTTGCAACAGGTAATAGCAATGCTAACTTCAAAAGTAAATACACCAAAGGATACAGACGATGTTTTTTCAATTGAACCATCCTTTTAGCAAGCTGGCTAATCCCCACAACCTCAGAGAATTGATTGCTACTCCGCATATCAAAAATAAAGTTATCAAGTTGGGGCTCAAGATGCATTAACTCCATTGGGGGAAAATCGGATGGATAAAACTGAGCAAACTGAAGTAATTTTCTCTTATCATAAGCAGAGAATGAATTTGATGGATCAAGACAACTCATACACAACAACAACTCCGTGTTCACCTCGTTAAAGCGACTGTTCAACTCCTAAAGTTGCAAATCTATCACTTCATAAAATGTTTCAACATGATAATAGTGAATATTTGTCCTTCCTTCAATATTTCGTCGTGATCTCCCATGAAAGACGAACAAGTCTTCCATGTGCGGGGTGACTACCTCATACTTAACACAAAATAAAGAAACTTCATTCAGTAACAAATCCCAACCATCATCTCTCATAGTTTGCAGTTGATGTTTGCTTGATCTTACAAGAATCATGGCATTTACAATGTCTTGATCTTTTCTTTGTAAAGCTTGCGACAAATCATTCGTGACTCCCAAGATATTCTTCATTAAGTGCATCTGAAATATAAATTCATATTTTCCAATCAATTCCAACAGATTATTTGCTTGTGCCCTTTGCTTGTGATCTTTTCCCTCCTCTTCAACAAATAAAAGAACATCAATAATTGAAGGATACAAATGCATCAAACTTAACAATGTATTATAATGTGAACCCCAACGTGTGCTCCCAGCTCTTTTTAATGTCATCTCTTGATTCATACCTTGTCCAGTGAAGATGTCACCATTGCAAATTCCTTTAATAACTTTTTCAAATTGTTTGTCATGAAGTATATCTCTTCGCTTGCATGACACTCCAACAATATTGTTCAATTGTGCAACCACATCAAAAAAAGTAGAAATTCTTATATGATTTTCAGCAACAGCTACAAGTGTAAGCTGCAATTGATGAGCAAAACAATGAACATAATAAGCAGAAGGGTTCTCCATCATAATTAAACTTTTTAAGCCATTGAATTCTCCTCTCATATTGCTAGCTCCATCGTATCCTTGCCCCCGCAAATTAGATATAGATAATCCATGTTGGCACAACAAAGAATCAATAGCAGTTTTAAGTGATAAGGCAGTAGTGTCGCTTACATGTACAAGGCCTAGAAAGCGCTCAATAAGATTTCCCCTTTCATCTACAAACCGTAAAGCAACTGCCATTTGTTCTTTAACAGATATATCACGAGCCTCATCAACCAATATAGTAAATAATTCATCACCGAGATCTCCAAGAATAGAATTAGTGGTTAAATAAGCAATGGATCTGATAATATCTTTCTGAATATCAGGCGATGTCAATTTAAGATTTGAGGGAGCATTGTCTAGTGCAACTCTATTGATATCCTCATTATGGTCAGCAAGAAATCTTAACAATTCAAGAAAATTACCATGATTGAGTGAGTTTGTTGATTCATCATGACCACGAAATGCTAATCCTTGACGCACAAGAAATCTTATGCAATCAATTGATGCTGTCAAACGAACACGATAATCGATAGCTACTTGACTAGACTGATTGACCAAACAAGTTTCAATATGTTGTTTTTGATTCATTAAATCATAAGCCGCCATCATGCACCTGTTGTGAATGCTGCTCTGATTTCCAACATGTTCATTAAATTTTTCTTTCTTTCTCCAATTTTTAAATCCCTCAGTGACAAAAGAATCACCACCACTTTGACCACCATGATCCGCTTTGAATAAATAGCAATAAAGACAAAAAGTCGCATCTTTTGCAATGCTGTATTCTAGCCAATTAGGATGAAGACTAAACCATATAGCTCGAAATCTTCGTTTCTCTTTGGGACAAGAACGCCAAGGAAATTCATGATTTTTAGGTTGAAAAGGACCTTTTTGCAAATAGTAACGTCGAACAATCTCCCTTTCATTAACATTATACTCAAGAATGTGCTTTCTTAGCCCAGGATCACTAGGATACTCATTTGAGTCAGCATCAAGAGGAGCTGGTAGAGGAGGCGGAGGAGGAGGAGGTGGTGGAGGGGGAGATGACTTGTTTGAAGTAGGTTCATCTCGTATTTTCTTAAAATACCTCAACATTGTTATTTCACCTAATTTATCATCAACATAATATTTCAGAAACATAATCATCTAATTAATGACTATTTGTTTTCAAAAATTTATATTCAAAAACAAATAATAAACAAAATTGATAGAGATTTAATGATCCCTTGGTAGAGATATAAAGTCAAATGTTTACATTATAAAAACATATTTTTCTAATTGCATGACTATCTAATTTTAATTCTTATCATAAAGATGATTCATTTTATATGCATATTATTATTATAAAATATTGGTGTAAATTATATGATAAGTCTATTCATGGAATAAATGATATGATTCAATTGATCAAATTTTTGAATGATCATTAATGACATTCCTCACATTCATATAACAAATCAAACATCAAATGTACTTATCACCTCAATATGTGTAAACATTTAACATACTTGAATAACAAACAAAAATATGAATATATGCAAAATTAACACTACATATTTTTTTCAATACTTAAATTCGTAATCGAAAGAAATCAAGTAAGAAAATTTTACCTCAATCAAAAGAAATTTATTGTGGAGCGTTGATAGCGTTGTCAGCAAACGATAGTAGCGATAGTAGCGAAGCAATGATGACAGCGTTGGCAGCAAACGATAACGACGTTGGCAGCGGCGTGCGATGACAGGCCGACAATGGCGTGGATGGCAACGGCAATGTGCGACGGAGGATTTTGAGGGCAAAATTAAGATTAGAGAAAAATAAGATGAGAATTAGGGGAGGAAAAAGAACATGGGATAAAGGAAAAAGGAAAGAGTAATGGTGGAGGAAGAAGAAAATGGAAGAGGAAGAAGCTTCGTCGATAGGGAAAAAAATAGTGAAAAGGGAAAAAATAAAAGCTTCGGCGGCGGAGAGAAAAATTAAGAGAAAAGAGAGATAACTTTTTTGGACAAGAGATAGCAATTAAAACACGCCGCAAGTTTTGACTTTTGATTGGAGTTTTACATAAAAGCCCACATACTTTTAGATTTATAAATAAATGGTTTTTATTTTATTTTTAATCATATTATTTTTTTTTTACTCTAAATTTGAGGGGGTGCGATCGCACCCTCCTGCCCCACATTAACTACGCCCCTGATTGTAACATGGATGCTCTGAAGTGGGAGGGAGCTCCTTCAACATTATTGAGGAAGCTTATGGAGCCACTTCTTTACTATTTTTAATTATTAAATGATTTTTTTAATATTTGAAAAAACATAAATTAATATTTCTTCAACTTTAAATCTATGAATTTAAATTTCATAAACATTTAAATTATATATAAGGTAAAATATAAAGAAAAGATAAGAAATATATATAATGAATAAGTATGAGATCTATAAAGGAGTTGTTGAGAGGTTTTTTTATAATAAAAAGATATATGAGATTCTTATTTTTGATGTGACGAAGATGTGATAATGAAGGAGCTCTATGAGAATATTCATGACTGCGGATGCCCTTAATATTCTATCTTTTTCACTTAGTTGGTGATGTGACATAACTAGTGCCCAATCAACAGTGACCAAATTTATTGGTTCACCATGTTATTAATATATCACCAATTTAATAGACAATCGACAATCGACATAGCACAGATGAATGATAGATTAGAAGCTAACACTAAAACGTTGTGATAAATTTGAAAAGTTTTAAACAGTATAACATAATTGAACTTGCATAGATTCGATCCTATTAATTCAAAGGTTGTGATAGATTTATTAATTAACTATATTTTATAAAGAAAAAAACAATAGTTTCGTATTTGCCTATTTATTTGTTCATTGGATCCAACAGTTAAAATGTATTAAATTCATTTATTTATGGATAGTTGCTACAACAACATTGAAGTAAGAATATTTTAGGTATAAAACATTGATGGAATATTCGTTTAACATTATTTTTTAAAAAAGAAGCATTCTTGATTACTTACATAATTTAAAGTACCCTTTTGATTTTTGCCTAATATTATTTATTTTTTTTTATCTATGGAATATAATATTGGTCAAAAATCAAAAGAGCATTCAAAATTATGTAAATCATCAAAGGATGCTCTTTTAAAAAGGCAAAAATTAAAAGAGTGTCCTACCATAGGTTTTATTCTGATAATACTCTTACTTCTTATAACAGTTAGAACTAATTAATACAAGGTATAGTAACTACTCTATAACCACATGTAATAATATTATTCTTTACTTCTAGTCTTCTTGTAGCAGCTATGACTAGTTACTATAATATATAGTAATATAGAGTAGTTGTTACAATATGTAACAATTAATATAATACTGTTGTAGCATTATAACTATTACAATTGTATAATAACAATTTAAGAGCATCAATAATAGTTACTCTATCTAAAAATTTTATCTTAAATTTTAGATAAAGTAGCTAAAATTTTTTTACATCAGTTATCCTATTTATTCCCTAAATTTTAAATTTATAAATAGTATTTCTCTAAATTTAGATAATATATTTCATTTCCTAAACATTATAGAATATAGAGGAAAGAGAAAAAATAAGGAAGCTGATATATTATATAGTGAAACATGAATATTCAAATTTAATAAAGAAACTTTTTTATTCTAAATTATGAATTTTAGATATGAAAGCCGGTGTGGATGTTCTAATAGCTTTTACAACTAAATAGTGGCTTCTATATTTTTTAAAAATGATTTTGACCAATTTAAAATTTTTTGATGAAATTTAAACAATTTAAGCTAAGTTGGTAAAAAGTATTTTGATATAATAGTATTTAAGATTTAGAGTTCAAGATTTTAGGGATTAAGATTTAGATACAACTATCTAGCAGCTATATTTTTGGACAACTATTTTAAAGTACTTTTAATCAACTTAAAGCGATTTTGATGAAGTTTAATCAATTTTAGTTAAGTTTGTAAAAGCATGTATTTTGATATTGATCCTATCCGAGCGCTGAGTCGACGGACGTTGGGGACGTGGCATGCTCCGCTGTCTCCGACTGGTGGTGTAGCTTTCCGGCGAACCTACAAAGAAGCCGAGCCGAGAGGGATTTCCCAGCGATGGCCCTCCGACGCTCAAGTCAGGCAATGAGAGAGGCAGCGTAATGTGGCTACAGTAAAGAGTTGTGCATACATTCGTCGACGTTTGGGGGTCCTTATATAGGACCCCGGGGAAGCGCGGGCACGCTTCTCTATGCGTGCATGCTTCTCCAAACATACCTTAACAGGTCTCTGTCAGAAAAGTACCTCTGGCGTCATTCCGCAATCGTCCGAGCATATCCCGGATGTGACAGTGGAAGCTTCCGCCGTATGATCCTATGTACGGCTCGGCCGCCAACTCTGCTGTTTGCCGGCGGCAGACGTCTCAAGGATGATGTTATCCCCTGCCTCCTTTGTCCTCTTACGCTTCTTGTCTGTTCCGGGACGAGCGGTTCGGCCGCTCGGCGAGCATAGCACTTCTGCCAAGGTCGTATGCACGGATGAGATTGCTCCTGCCTATCTTTGCTGCCTTGTGCTCCGGCCAAGCGGACATCTCACTCGGCACTTGAACCTTTTTACCTTGAGCATCGGAAACCCGACCCCCAGTCGGGTTGTCTTCCTTCGGTTCGGGAGATTCATGGCCGGTCGGCCTACATCACCCGATCTGCCGATCTCAGGGTTGAATCTCTTGACCTTTGACCTCCACATGTCGTTGACCTTCCGCCAATGAGGATCCCCCGTCCTTATCACCGGATCACATGTCTCCCCTTCAAGTCTAGTCGAAGGAGGTGTTATGTCCGACTGACTGGACGGCCGGTCGGCCTGAATGACATCGCCCTGCCCCTCTAAAATGTTCCTCCCTCGGCCGCTCGGCCTCCTCCGAGCGCTGGCTTTGCTACCGTGTCGACCGTCATTGCTGACGCCCTTCGGATTTCCTCGGGATTCATGCAAATCTTCCTCATTAAGACTGAGCACGTGCGCTGTGCGCCGTAATGGCGCTCATTGAATGCGCCCCTATGACCCGGTGCCACGTGGCGCCTCCGCTGGCGTCATCGTACGGCTCGGCGATGTGTCCGATGGGACATCGGCGGTTTGAAATGAACGACCCGATGGGGGCCTCGGTTCCTATGACTTGTATCGGACGGTCGAGGTCGATCGGGCCCGACCTTATAAAGCCGTCATCTTCCTCCTCCGTCACACTTCTGCTTCGCGTGTCCCGCCGCCTTTCTACAGCGCTTCAGCGTTCTGGCTACTCTTCTTCACTGTTTTCTGATGATTCCCCGCCGTCTTCCTTTGATCCCCAGCCTCTTCGTAAGGTTCCTCCTCCTTTCCTCTCTGTTTTCCTCGTCTTTTTTGTCGAGTTCTCGTCTTCTGGTCGCTGTCCCTTTCATCGTTTCCTTGCCGTGTGTCATTTTCTATTCTCTTAGCTTTTGTTTTCTTGCCCGATCGGATAATGACCAGTTCATCCCGATCCGTAGATCTCACTTTAGGTCCTTGGTATACTACCATGGAATCTCGTTTCGATCGGCATGACGCCGAGGCTCTGCTTGATGGTTTTGACATTCCGTCTGACTTTGAACTTATTCTACCCTCACCAACCGCTCGGCCTCACAAGCCGCCGCGCGGAGCCATCTGTTTTTTCCACGACCAATTCACAGCCGGTTTACGGTTTCCTCTCCACCACTTCTTCGCCGATGTTTGCAACTTCTTTGGTATTCCGCTCGCCCAATTAGTTCTCAATACTTTCCGCCTTTTGTGTGGAGTGGTGGTATTGTTCACGATACACCGCATCCCTCTCCGACCAAATTTTTTTTACTATTTTTATTATCCCAAGCAGTCTGAGCTGGGTACCTATCTATTCCAGGCTCGGCCTGGTCTAGTCTTCTTTGATAAACTTCCTTCCTCCAATAAACACTGGAAGGAGTATTACTTTTATCTTCGTTTCCCCGAACGGGCTCCCTTCCGAACCAAATGGCAGGTCAGACCACCTACTTCTCCCGAGCTGAAAAGATTTAAGACCCGACCGGACTATCTCGAGGCCGCGAACATGCTTGCCGGTCTGAAGCTCGATATCAACAAGCTTCTACCCGAAGGCGTGCTGTATATATTCGGCCTGAGTCCGAGCCGCACTCCACTTCCGAGCAGCTTCGGTAAGAATTTCACTTGCACATGTACTTTAAGTGTTAACTGATTTTCTTCTTTTTCCTTTGTAGCGAATATCGTCATGGAGTCCATGATGCTTGGTATTTTGAAGAGGAAAGTCGAGGCGCTTGAGGCGGCAGCCGCCAAAGAGATGGAGCAACTGAGCATCACTCTGGTCGGCTCTCACGAGGGTGAGAGCGAAACAAACGCTGAGGAGTCAGCTGCTCAGGCCTCCCCTGTGGAGGTGATGGGAGGCAATACTTCAAACAGGGAGCCAGCCGTGCAAGAGGGAGGCTCCGATCGGGAAGACGAGCGCCCGCTCAGACAAAAAAGGCGCTGGACGGAGACACCATTGCGATCAGCTACTTCTGCTGTTCGTGTATCCGAGCGGGCAGGCTCCGGTTCTCGTGGGAAAACTCCAGTGGTGGAGGCAGTATCCTCCGATCGGACTCCTTCTCAGTTAAATCTGCCCGCCAACCCTATTAAGGCTGTGTCGGTCAGCGCTCTTCCACCTGCCCCCCCCCCGCCGGGTCCAGCGCTCGGCTATTTTGTCCAAGTTCTCCGCCCCGGCCTCTGCTCCCTCCGCATCTACTCACACGTCTCCTGGCCAGAGTCGCACCGTCAGGGCCACCCTGCACCTTCCCACCGAGGAGCTTTTGCCCGAGTCTGATCGGTCGACCGCGCCTGAGCATATGATCACCATGAAGGGGCCCCTCGTCGAGATGTGGGCCGATGCTCGGGCCCATGTCGCGATGATTCCGCTCAGCAATCTGGCCAACAGTCATATGCAGCAGGCCACTGGGGTAAGTGTGTTTTCTTCCGAAGTCCTTTACGCCCTCTTTCCGATCGGCTATCAATATTCCTGCTTATGTCAGAGATGGGTGGAGGAGATTGCTGTCTCCAATCGGCTGGCCATGGTGGACGAAGAGCTGAAGAGGCTAAAGAGCTCGGGTGGCCCGTCCTCCCAGGGCCCCTCCTATGCCGAGCTGCAGAAAGAGCTCAAGAAGACCTAAGATTTGTTGGAGGCTGAACAAAAGAACACGGCCGACCAGGCCCATACTCTGGCCGAACTCGAACGACAGGTCAAGACACTTAACCGGAAAATAAGCCTAGCCACCGATCGGAAGAAAACGACCATCGCCGATCTGGAGAAGAAAAACGTCAAGGCGAGGGGCCTGGAGCAATGAGTCAAAGAATTGATGGAGCAGCTGGACGGCGAGAAGGCGAGCCGCTCGGGTGAAGCGATCAAACATAAGGACGAGCTGAAGAACTTGCAGGAGGGTCTTGAAGCTTCCCAAGCTGCCTTCAAGGAATATCAAGAGGCCGAGCCAGGCCGGGTCACCGCCCTGAAGCAGCAGCACATCCGCTCGAACGAATTTTCTGAGAAAGTCTGCGAGCGAATGTATACTGCCTTTGAGCTGGCCATTTCTGCCACGACGGACTATCTGAAGTCCAAGGGTCAGCTTCCCGACTCCATAACCATCCCGGCCGAAGACTATGTGGCGCTTCTTTCCTCCATCCCGAAGACCGTTTATGATTTTCTTGAGTAGTGTTTTTTTTGTAATCCTTCCGACCGGCTCTTAATGGCCTGAATTTCAATGAAGATGTGTCGTCCTTTCGTTAGCTTATTCTTTTTTCCTTGTCCGTTAAATCACTCATACCTATGTCTCCCGATCGGATCGCGAACTACCGCCGTTCGTGTCCCCTACCTTTCCTTCTAGTTAATCGTCTCTCGTCCTGCTTTCCAAAGGAATCCCTCGCGAAGTATTTTTGATAATCGGGCTGCTCGTCTGAATACACCCACTTCTTTAAATGGAATTCCCGCTAGATGTTCACGAAGTACCATTGGTAACTTCGCCGATCGGCCGCTCGACTCACAGGTTGACCTTTTTATTATCTTCTTCCGGCCGAGGGGTTTATAGTCGCCGGTTCGACTCTAGGATTTAACGTTGGAGCACGACGGTCTTCCGACCAAGGGGTTTATAGTCGCCGGTTCGACTCTAGGGTTTAACGTTAGAGCTCGACGGTCTTCCGACCGGGGGGTTTATAGTCGCCGGTTCGACTCTAGGGTTTAACGTCGGAGCTCGACGGTCTTTCGACCAGGGGGTTTATAGTCGCCGGTTCGACTCTAGGGCTTAACGTCGGAGATCGACAGTCTTTAAGTCGGGGGGTTTATATTCTCCGGTCCGACTCTAGGGTTTAACGTCGGAGCTCGACGGTCTTCTGACCGGGGGGTTTATAGTCGCCGGTTCGACTCTAGGGTTTAACGTCGGAGCTCGACGGTCTTCAAGCCGGGGGTTTATAGTCGCCGGTCCGACTCTAGGGTTTAACGTCGGAGCTCGACGGTCTTCCGACCGGGGGGTTTATAGTCGTCGGTCCGACTCTAGGGTTTAACGTCGGAGCTTGACGGTCTTCCAACCGGGGGGTTTATAGTCGCTGGTTCGACTCTAGGGTTTAACGTCGGAGCTCGACGGTCTTCCGACCGGGGGGTTTATAGTCGCCGGTTCGACTCTAGGGTTTAACGTCGGAGCTCGACGGTCTTCCGACCGGGGGGTTTATAGTCGTCGGTTCGACTCTAGGGTTTAACGTCGGAGCTTGACGGTCTTTAAGCCGGGGGGTTTATAGTCGCCGGTTCGACTCTGGGGTTTAACGTCGGAGCTCGACGGTCTTCCGACCGGGGGGTTTATAGTCGTCGGTTCGACTCTAGGGTTTAACGTCGGAGCTTGACGGTCTTTAAGCCGGGGGGTTTATAGTCGCCGGTTTGACTCTGGGGTTTAACGTCGGAGCTCGACGGTCTTCCGACCGGGGGGTTTATAGTCGCCGGTTCGACTCTAGGGTTTAACGTCGGAGCTCGACGGTCTTTCGACCGGGGGGTTTATAATCGTCGGTTCGACTCTAGGGCTTAACGTCGGAGATCGACGGTCTTCAAGTCGGGGGGTTTATATTCGCCGGTCCGACTCTAGGGTTTAACGTCGGAGCTCGACGGTCTTCCGACCGGGGGGTTTATAATCACTGGTTCGACTCTAGGGTTTAACGTCGGAGCTCGACGGTCTTCCGACCGGGGGGTTTATAGTCGCCGGTCCGACTTTAGGGTTTAACGTCGGAGCTTGACGGTCTTCCGACCGGGGGGTTTATAGTCGTCGGTTCGACTCTAGGGTTTAACGTCGGAGCTCGACGGTCTTCAAGCCGGGGGGTTTATAGTCGCCGATCCGACTCTAGGGTTTAACGTCGGAGCTCGATGGTCTTCCGACCGAGGGGTTTATAGTCGCCGGTTCGACTCTAGGGTTTAACGTTGGAGCTCGATGGTCCTCCGACCGGGGGGTTTATAGTTGACGGTTCGACTCTAGGGTTTAACGTCGGAGCTCGACGATCTTCAAGCCGGGGGGTTTATAGTCGCCGGTTCGACTCTAGGGTTTAACGTCGTTGCTCGACGGTCTTCAATAATGAGCTTATAGCTCGGATAATATACGTCTGGCTGAACGACACGGGGTCTTCACCATCGAGCACTTGGATCGGATAATATACGTCCGGCCGAACGACATGGGGTCTTCGCCATCGAGCATTTGGCTCGGATAAATACACCCGGCCGAACGACACGGGGCCTTCACCATTGAGCATTTGGCTCGGATAAATACAACCGGCCGAACGGCACGGGGCCTTCGCCATCGAGCATTTGGCTCGGATAATATACACCCGGCCGAACGGCACGGGGTCTTCGCCATCGAGCATTTGACTCGGATAAATACAACCGGCCGAACGACACGGGGCCTTCGCCATCGAGCATTTGGCTCGGATAATATACGCCCGGTCGAACGGCACGGGGTCTTCGCCGTGTCTTTCATACAGATAACTGCTGGGCGTACAATACTCACTCCTTTGTTTTGTTCTTATAACTTTCATTCCTGCAGCCAAAAGATACATCCGAACAGAATATTCATGAAAATATGTTACATAGGAGCACCTTTCATCCGGCCCGATAGGGCTGGAGGTGGTTTGCGCTCGATGGCCTATCCAGCTACCGCCCATCTTCATCCTCCAAGTAATAGGCTCCAGATCGGAGCTTCTCGGTGACCTTGAAGGGTCCTGCCCAGGGAGCCTTCAGCTTGCCTACGTCCCCGACCGACTTCACTTTCTTCCAGACCAAGTCGCCCACCTGAAATGCTTAAGGAATCACGCGACGGTTGTAGTTCTGCTTCATTCTCTGCCTGTAGGTCATCAGCCGGACGGACGCTTTGGCTTGCTCCACGTCGATCAAGTCCAATTCTAGCTGCCTCCGCTCGGAATTATCTTCGTCGTAGTTCTGGATCCGGACGGACTCTACGCCGACTTCGACTGGGACGACCGCCTCGCCTCCATATACTAGGTGGAACGGTGTTACTCCCGTTCCCTCCTTAGGGGTCGTGCGGATTGACCATAGGACCCCCGGCAGCTTGTCCACCCAGCTTCCTCCCATGTGATCGAGCCGAGCTCGAAGAATTCGGAGTATCTCCCGGTTGGCTACTTCAGCTTGACCATTGCTTTGGGGATACGCCACAGACGTGAAGTGTAGCTCAATGCCATATCCGTTGCACCATTCCTCGAGCTGCTTTCCGACGAACTGCCGCCCGTTGTCCGACACGAGCCTACGCGGGATGCCAAACCGACAGATGATGTGCTGCCAGATGAATTTCTTGACTATCTGCTCGGTTATCTTGGCCAATGGCTCGACCTCCACCCACTTGGAGAAGTAATCTACTGCCACCAATAGAAACATCCGTTGTCCGATCGCCATAGGGAAGGGTCCTACGATGTCCATGCCCCACTGGTCGAACGGGCAAGACACTGTGGGCGCTTTCATTTCTTCCGTCGGCTTATGCGAGAAACTGTGGTACTTCTGACAGGAAAGACACGTTGCGACGGTCCGAGCGGCGTCCTCGTGTAGCGTTGGCCAGAAGTATCCGGCCAGCAGGATCTTCTTAGCCAAAGACCGGCCGCCCGGATGGCCTCCGCAAGATCCTTGGTGCACTTCCTGGAGAATTTACTCGGCGTCTTCCGAACTGACACACTTCAGCAGAGGTCGGGAGAATGCCTTTTTGTAAAGTTGATCTCCGATGAGCATGAACCGGCCAGCTCTCCTCCTAAGTAGCTGGGCTTCCTCCCGATCGGACGGCGTGGCGCCCGAGCGCAGAAACTCCGTGATCGTTGTTCTCCAATCGCTCGGGAATATGAGGCCATCCATCTGGTCCACGTGCGCCACCAAAGATACTTGCTGGATTGGTTGCTGGATGACAACCGGCGATATTGAGCTTGCGAGTTTGGCTAACTCATCTGCCGCCTGGTTCTTCGCTCGGGGTATCTTCAAGACCACTACCTCGGTGAAGCCGGTCTTGAGTTTTTCAAAGGCTTCCACGTATAATCTGAGTCTTGCATTGTTTATCTCAAAAGCGCCCATGAGTTGCTGAGCGGCAAGCTGGGAATCCGAGTGGATCACCACTCGACTGGCTCCAACATGTCGTGCGGCCTGCAATCCGGCTATGAGGGCTTCGTACTCTGCCTCGTTATTTGATGCCCGATAATCCAGCCGGACAGATAAATGCATCCGCTCTCCCTGAGGCGAAAGTAGCATGATCCCAATTCCGCTTCCGAGCCGAGTGGATGATCCATCCCCATAAATTTTCCATGTAGTTTCGGGCTCGGGCTTTTGAACCTCGGTCACGAAATCTGCCAAGGACTGTGCTTTGATCGTCGAGCGGGGTTGGTATTGGATGTCAAATTCGCTTAGCTCCGTTGTCCACTTGATGAGTCGTCCAGATGCCTCAGGGTTCAGGAGTACCCTTGCTAGCGGGCTATTTGTCATCACAATAATGGTGTGCGCCAAAAAGTAAGGGTGCAACCTCCGAGCGGGAAGGACCAAGGCGAAAGCCAACTTCTCGAGACTGGTGTAGCGAGACTCAGTATCCTTTAAGATATGGCTTAAAAAGTACACTGGCTGTTCCTCATGTTAGGATCTTAGATGGGGGGGGGGGGGGGGAATAGCCTCTTAAAAACTTAAACACAAATTTCTACAAAGAAACTTATTAGCACAGCGGAATTAGGAAACTAAAACAAAGAGGAAACAAGCACACTAACACACGGATTTACGAGATTTGGGGATAACTTGCCCCTACTCCTCGGCGTGTCCGTAAGGTGGACAACCCCTCGATCTTCGGTAGATCGCACCCCGGATAAATTCCGGCTAAAGATCCTCCTTCTCGGTGGAGTAACCTCTCCACAAAGTCTCAAGAAATATATATGTTAAAGCACAAGACTTACAGAGTGTGGCTAAAGGATTGAACAGTTTAACTTACAGCCACGAAGCAGAAAAACAACGACAGAAGGAATCAGCCAAGAGCTCAACAAAACGCACAGCCTCTTGCTTGAACGACAGAGAGAGTTTTTCCAGAACCTTGGTAAACCTGTCTTCTTCCTTCTTCTTATTCTGCTTGCTTACCGTAGAGAATCGCTGTCACCTGTATCGGATCACTGCGTCGCCAGTCACTCATCTGGTTCTCTGGACTCACACCAATACCATCCATGGTCTTCGCTGGTGTCTCTGAGCTCGAACCAATGAGCAATAGTCAAGCTGAAGCCACTAATCGCCGCCAGTGAACGTTGATGCTTCAAATACATCGCTTGCAGTGAAATACAGCATAAAGGGCACTTGTTCTTATTCTTCTGATGGAGCTTCATTTGAAATTAACCAATGGCATGATACCTGCAACCTGTAACTTAAAGATCTCACAGCAGATAATTCGATCAGGTGAATCAGAAGTGAATCAGCAAAATCAGAGAAGCAGCAGACAGAAAACGACATGTTGTGGATCGGTCAACAGACCGATCCACAGATCTCTGGACCGATCAGGACTCATCCTGATCGGTCTGGAGGGAGTCTGATCGGTCTGTGGACCGATCAGACTATGGGTGGATCGGTCCACAGACCGATCCCCCTTCTCACTCTTCTTTCTGATCTCTTTCTGATCGGTCTGTAGACCGATCAGAAAAACTCACAGAACGCTTCTGTGTGGTTACTGATCGGTCCACAGACCGATCAGAATACCCACAGAACGCATCTATGTGGTTACTGATCGGTCTACAGACCGATCAGAAAAACTCACAGAACGCTTCTGTGTGGTTACTGATCGGTCCACAGACCGATCAGAATACCCACAGAAACTCTCTAAACTTTCTGTGTGGTTTCTGATCGGTCCATAGACCGATCAGAGACTTCAAGTATCACTGGATCGGTCTGCCGACCAATCCAGTCACACAGAGTATCACTGGATCGGTCTGGAGACCGATCCAAGTTCCCTGAGTTAGTTTTAGAGCTTCCCAGCCCTAAACCCTAACGTCTCCAGAGAACGAGCTACCGAGCCCTCTCTGACCTAGTCTGGAGAATGAGCTACCGAGCCCTCTCCGACTTCGTCCGGTCCAGAGAACGAGCTACCGAGCCCTCTCTGACCTAGTCCGGAGAACGAGCTACCGAGCCCTCTCTGACTTTGTCTGGTCCAGAGAACGAGCTACCGAGCCCTCTCTGACCTAGTCCGGAGAACGAGCTACCGAGCCCTCTCCAACTTCATCTGGTCCAGAGAACGAGCTACCGAGCCCTCTCTGACCTAGTCCGGAGAACGAGCTACCGAGCCCTCTCTGACTTCATCTGGTCCAAGTACGTGCTATGGACTTTTCTTCTTCATATGATCAACCTTGATCAATAATCAGTCTGAGTTTAATTAATATCTGATACAAACTTAAATCAGTGTCAACATCAAAACAACAGCCAGGTCAGACTGTATCAACAATCTCCCCCTCTTTGTTGTTTGACAACATGAGATTTAAGTTTAGATCAGAGATGTTCATGTTTCCCTAATTTTAGAGGAATCAAGATCCTCCCCCTAAGACAGATACAATACCATATAAGAATAGGGGAATCATGATTCTCCCCCTAACTCAAACTTTCATTTAATTCTAAACTTAGTTACCTATTCTAAACTTAGTTACCTTCTCCCCCTTTGTCAAACACCGAAAAGGTGCGAGCTAAGTAAGAAAATGTTAAAAGACTCCCCCTTAACCCATACTGTTTTCTTTCTTAATCCACCTAAAATACCTCTAAGTGTATTACAAGACAGTGATAATAACATAAGATACATACCAGACATGGCATATGAACAGCAAATATATATAAAGAAAACAAATGGGAAATGAAACATAGAGGAAAATAAGAAAATGAACAGCATAAATATATGAAGTATGGTCAGACATAAGTATCAACAAGCAACATCCAAAACATCAAAATGATATCATAGCACAATATGTGTCAGTCAGCCTCCTCATCATGAGGAGCATCAGCAACATCAGCAGGAGGAAAGGATCCCTACGGTGGCAAGCCGCTGCTCGAAGATGGGTAACCCGGGAAATCCTGTGGAGGTGGGTATCTGGCCATCCAGTCCATAATTGCCTGATGGGTCACCAGCTGCTGACTGCGTAAATCATCGTAGCGCTGGTCAATCCGGACGCGTTGCCCGTGAAGCTCAGCAACCAGCAGCTCGTCATGTCGGTCAAAGCGACTCTCCAGCTCTGCGATCTGCCAGCGCAGATCAGGGTCGGCCTCTCCATCGTCAGCGGCAGCAGGAGCAGGAGCAACAGGAGCAGCCGCAACCTATGGAGGTCTCCGTGGTAACTCCCCTAGAGCTCTCCCATCCTTCCACCAAACATCCCCATTTCGTCCTATGATCCCAGATTTGGAAAATGCCCGCTTCCCAAGTCTACAATCTTGTCTGACCATCTTGATTATCCTACCCTTAGAAACATCAATCTGAAGGGTCTCGAGCCAATCTGTAATTATATGCCCATAAGGCATATAAACAGTGTAGCCGCTCGGCTCACTATAGGAGATGATCGAGGAGTAGATGCTAGATACGATGTCAAAGTCGAGACGCCGACGCAATCCATAAAGCATCAGGTAGTGATATGGTCGGATCTCAGACAATGGTTTGGATGTGATAGGCAGAAGACAGTTTGTGACAATTTTGAAAAGAATGTAGTCTTGAGGGGATAATCTCAAGGCTGCGAAAGTAGGAAAGTCAACATCTAGCTCATCAAGGTCCCCTGGTCTAGGATGTCTGAAGAAGTACTCATAAATCTCGTCAGATGAGATATCAAAGGGTGGAGGTAAAGGATCTGGTAAATCAGGAAATATCGAACAAACATTACCAGAACACAACTGACAACCGAGATATTCAAAGAAGGATGAGAAACTAAAATCGAGATTACGCTTAGCAACTCTTGTTTTATAACCTACTTCATTAATCTGATGAAGGTTGTTGTAAAACTCAGAGACCAAGTCATAGTTGATATCCCATTCTAAGTAAACAAGTGAGTCAAGTTTGTAGTAGGCAATGGTTTTAGACACAGTTGGACAAAATTCGTCCATGAATTTACGATCTACAGACCTACAAGGGAGTAACTTAAAAGTTCTCTGTTTAAAGGCTTCTTCAAAATTATTGTTCGAGAATCTCCCGGAAAGAGATGGTTGAGGTCGGGAAGGAGCCTTAGATTTCGACTTCTCAGGTGATTTAGAAGTCCCCTCACCCACTGGTTTTTTTCTAATGGGATACAATGGGAAAAAGAAGAGCACCGGAGCCACCCGAAACACAAAGCCACAGATATGTGAGAAATGAAATCGAAATGCCAAAGTTCTAGAGAAATAGGAGTTACCTTGGTGCCATTAAACTCTTGGCTAGAGCTTCGGAGGGCTAGAACTGCGACTAGTGTTCCGGCGTACTAGTGTTCCGGCGTGCAAGGAGAAGAGAAGGAGTGATGTGTTGGGAAGAGTCGGCTAGGGTTTCGCGTGAAAAAGGAAGAGAAGGAATCGGGAGGTTTTAAGGGTTTAGATGGGTGTACAGTGAAGAAATGATCGGACGGTTGTCCGATCAGGAGGTATCAGAAGCCTCCTGATCGGTCCCTGGACCGATCCAGGAGCATCCTGATCGGTCCACAGACCGATCAGGAGACGATCAGTACTCACTGATCGGTCCCTTGACCGATCAGCGAGCTTCCTGATCGGTCGGTTGACCGATCAGAGATTGATCAGTGGCTTAGTGCCGAATTGATCTGATCGGTCTCCGGACCGATCAGGGAACTCCCTGATAAGTCTGTAGACCAATCAGAAAGCGATCAGTAGCGGGCTCTGCGTGCCAGGCTGACCTGATCGGTCCGTAGACCGATCAGTGTCTGATACTAGATATTTTAGTAACTGAAATTCGCAGTTTCAGTAACTGAAATACATAGAGATGTTCGATAGTTCCTGGGAGTTTCTCTAGGAAAACTTCCAAGTTCAGAATCTAGAACTTGGAGGATCTACAAGCATAACTATTACCTAAAAATTATGGCCTGAACTTGTTTATAGCCCTAAAGATGCAGATAATTAGAAAACAAACAACTTAAGGCCTGAAAACTGAAATTTTTGACCTTTGTTATGTACAGTTTCAAATTTGTCAAAATATATTCAAATTGCTATTATTACTTCAATAGCTTGTCTTATTTTTCATTCAAAATCATGAACAATATCAAACATCCATATCAAACAACACATTAATCAAGGTTAGATAAAATCTAGGCAAAGGCCCAACGAAGTTTCCTTGGTTGGAATATATGAGTAAGATCTAGGAACCAAATACACATGAGTTATGTAATGGTCTTCCCCATACTCAATTTATGTCTCGTCAACCTAATTATTCAAGGGATGCATGATACATTTTGAATAATTTGGCTGATCCTAGCATCTCACCCCATTTCTAGAAAACAAAAATCATTTGTTAAACCTTATAGTTTGTGTGAGATGTTCCCAAGTTGCCCAAATTAATTTCCCAATTTCTCTTGTTGTTTTAATTGCCCTTATTGATCATGATGGGGTCCTAATGGCCTACTGAGCCAAACACATTCCTAACTCTCTCCTTAAATGACTAAATTCATTTTCCGGAAGAGGTTTGGTGAAAATATCGGCTAGGTTTGACTTGGACTCAACGTAAGTGAGTGCAATGTCTCCCCTAGCTACGTGATCTCTAATGAAGTGATGACGCACTTCAATGTGCTTGGTCCTAGAATGATGGACTGGATTTTTTGTTAGGTTTATTGTGCTAATGTTGTCACACAACACTTGCACTCCCTTATACGAAAGTCCATAATCCTCTAGAGTGTGGATCATCCACAACAATTGTGATACACTCTCTCCCATGGCAATGTATTCAGCCTCGGTCGTGGAGAGAGCAACACAATGTTGCTTCCGACTTGACCAACTAACCAATGATGAGCCTAAAAATTGGCAACCCCCACTAGTGCTTTTCCGATCCAATTTGCACCCAGCATAATCGGAGTCGGTATAGCCGATTAAGTCAAAAGACTCCGTACGAGGGTACCATAGACCTACTCTAATTGTGCCCTTAAGGTATCTCAGTATTCTCTTAACCGCAATTAAATGAGATTCCTTGGCACAGACTTGATATCTAGCGCACATGCCCACAACAAAGAGTATGTCCGGTCGACTAGCTGTGAGATATAGAAGACTACCGATCATGCTTCTATATTGCGTTAGATCAACTGGTTTTCCATTCTCATCATTGTCTAAGCGAGTGTTCGTCGCCATTGGAGTGGATACTTCTTTAGAGTCACTCATTTTGAATTTCTTGAGCATCTCTTGAGTATATTTTGTTTGATGGACATAAATGCCATCTCGAGTCTGTTTGATTTCAAGTCCAAGGAAGAATGTCAATTCTCCCACAAGACTCATCTCAAACTCACTTTCCATGTAAGTAATAAATTCATTCAAATAGCCCTTGTTATTTGAGCCACAAATTATGTCATCGACATACACCTGGGCTACAAATATGTTTTCACCATCTCTACGCAGAAATAGTGTTGGGTCTATTTGACCTCTTACAAAACCCTTTTCTAATAAGTAAGTTGACAACCTTTCGTACCATGCTCGAGGTGCTTGTTTAAGCCCATAAAGAGCTTTCTTGAGCTTGTACACGTGGTTTGGAGCTTCGTTATTCACAAACCCCGGTGATTGTTCAACATAAACTTCTTCTTTAATGAAACCATTTAAGAAGGCCGATTTAACATCCATTTGATATAGCTTGAAGCCTCTATGTGCAGCAAAAGCTAACATTAAACGAATGGACTCTAATCGGGCCACGGGAGCATAAGTCTCATCATAATCGAGGCCTTCGACTTGACTATAGCCCTTGGCTACAAGCCTTGCCTTATTTCTTACTACTTCTCCCTTTTGGTTTAACTTATTTTTGAAGACCCATTTGGTTCCAATAATGGTGGTCTTCTTAGGTCTAGGAACCAAATCCCACACTTGGCTCCTTTCAAATTGACCTAACTCATCTTGCATAGCTATGATCCAATCAGGATCGTGCAATGCCTCATCAACTATTTTTGGTTCAATTTCTGAGATCAAGGCGACCTCATTAGACTCATTTTTAAAGAATGATCTAGTCCTAACCCCTTGTTGGATGTCTCCCACAATCTGATCTTGGGGATGACTAGAGGCTATCCTAGATTGCCTTGGTGTTGGCGGTGCTTCATGAATGGTCTCACTAGACACAGGCAAGGGCTCAATATCAGGTAAAGGATCAGACTGAGTCCTTTCTTGCCTTTGCTCATCGTCATCAGAGTCAACTTCGACCCTTTTTATGTTTTGATCATTTAAACTCAGATTTCTAAGTTCAAATTGAATTTCTCCTATATCCCTTGATTGATCATTTGATTTAGGGATTTCTTCAAATGCTACATCCGATGACTCTTCAATCAATTTAGTCCTATTGTTGTAGACTCGATAGGCTTTGCTGGTGAGCGAGTACCCGACCAGTATCCCTTCATCAGCCTTGGCCGAAAATTTTCCAAGATGGTCCTTGGTGTTCAAAATAAACACTGATCCGGCAGTAAAAATCCGGAACCCCATAAGGAGTCAACGCTGAGGGGAGGTCAAAGGGTCCAGTGGCTCGCCGGAAAAGGGCAAGCCGACCGGACTTAGAAGAAAGGGAAATCTGATAGTAAAAGGCACCCTGGTAGGGACCAGGGGTCCGACGCTCAAATAAAGCAGTGCGTAATGACCGAGCGGAAGGAGATGCCGCCCGGACAGCGCAAAGAATCAAGGCCGTCCGGACGACGTTCATCGCCCGCCCGGCGGGCCGGGCACCCCAGTCAGACGGTGGGTAAAAGACGGGGACATCTTCTGACAGCCGTCAAGTCGTATGGCTGTGCCATACTTCTAGTCTGACAACGGGTGGTCCTGCCGTCCCATCAAAGAACATGCTCGGACTGTGGCAGCATGGTGTCAGGTAAGCTCTCTGACAAGTGCATACCGTGGTATGGGTTGCTGACACGTACGCACCTTGGTGGGCGTGCATCAGTTCCTTCTCCGTCCTATATAAAGAGACTATTACTTCGCCAAAGGTACGCATAATACAAATTTGGCAGCCACTTTCTCCACCACTTACCTGACTTGAGCGTCGGAGGACCGTCGCCGGGGCACCCCTCCCGGCTCGGTTTTGTTGCAGGTTCGCCGGAGCACTCGAGGATCCAGCAGAGAACGCCACATGCCCAGCGTCCACTGACTCTTGGTTCGGACAGGATCAAATTGGCGCCGTCTGTGGGAAACGCTCCTGCATCCGATCGGAGGCAATGGACGAGGCTGGACGACAACACACGGCGACGCTTTCAACAGAAGAACTCGATGCTCTGGTAGAGATGAGGGCCGCCAAACTCATGGAGCAAAAACAAAAAGCATCCGCCGAGCGGGCGGAGCAACAAGCAACATCTGCGTCTGGTGGCCGAGCGGAAGCACCTCCAGCCACCGTCGCATTCCATCGGGCCTTATTTCGCACCCCTGAAGCCATACCAGCCCGAAGAGATAGAGGATCTTCCTCGGATGAAGGCGGGATGACAGGAAGGGGAAAGCTCCCCGAGCGGACTCCTCCCCCGAGCGGATCAATCGCCAATTTTCGGAGGCTATCCTACGAGACCCTCTGCCCAAGCACTACGTGCCTCCGACGATCGGCGAATACAATGGAACAACAGACCCGGATGATCATCTGGGTAAGTTCGATAATACAGCCACGCTCCATCAGTACACAGATGGAGTAAAGTGTAGAGTCTTCCTTACCACCCTCTCGGGGTCGGCTCAACGGTGGTTTCGGAGGTTGCCGGACGGATCCATCACGAGCTTCAAGGAATTCCGAACGGCCTTCCTCCACCACTTCGCCAGTAGTCGGCGTTATCAAAAGACAAGTGTCAGCTTATTCGCCATCAAGCAAGAGCCGAGAGAATCGCTTCGAGGTTATATTCAGCGATTCAACCAAGTGGCGATGGATATCCCCACGGCCACATCGGAGACGATGATGAATGCCTTCACGCAAGGCCTTGTGGATGGGGACTTCTTCCGGTCGCTCATCCGAAAGCCGCCCCGAGATTATGATCACATGCTACATCGGGCCAACGAATATATAAATGTGGAAGAAGCGCAAGCCGCTCGGAAAAAGGAAACTCCAGCCGAGCGCGCACCTGTGCATGCCGAGCGGAAACAGCACGCCGCTCAGCAGCCACCCAGAGGACCGAGGGCCGAAGCAATTCGATCCCCTCACGCCAGATCGCACGTACAAGAAGTGGCTGCCGCTCGGCCCAAGCCAAAGAAGAGGTGGACCCCTATGTTCTGCACCTTCCACCAGACGGATACGCACAACACGAGGGATTGCCGAAGCCTTCCCTTTGTGTCCAATCCTGTTCCCAGGAAAGCCGAACGACGGTCGCCTCCCATCGACAGGAGACGTAGGACTCATGAAGCTGACCGGACCCGCACCGAGGGGCGACATCAGCAGACACCCGATCGACACCGATCCCCGAGGCAGGAGAATCGCCGGGCGTCCAAAGAACGGTCACGACCGTCCGCTCGGGAGGAGGAAAATAGGAGCAATACTTCCCGGGGCGAGATCAACGTTATTGCTGGTGGGCCGACCGGAGGAGATTCCAACCGAGCCAGAAAGGCGGGCGTCCGGCAGCTGCAGATCCACGCAGCCAAGAGCGGGCAAGTGGGCCGGAAATCACTTTCGGACCCGGGGACTTAGAAGGAGTAGAAGTGCCCCACGACGACGCGCTGCTCATTAAAGCGGTAATAGCAAATTACACCATTCACCGCATATTTGTTGACACAGGGAGCTCGGTCAACATCATATTTAAGAAGGCGTTCGATCAGTTGCAAATTGATCGAGCCGAGCTGCTGCCCATGACAACCCCGCTCTACGGGTTTACGGGCAACGAAGTTCAGCCGGTCGGACAAATCCGGCTGGCCACCTCGCTGGGAGAAGAGCCGCTCAGAGGACCAGGACAATAAACTTCGTGGTGGTCGACTCTCCCTCACGACCGGCGCTCGGCGAATTCCGAGCGGTTGTCTCAACCTTCCACCAGAAGATAAAGTTCCCCGTGGAGGACAAAGTAGGAGAAGTGCGGGGAGATCAGCTAGCAGCTCGGCGGTGCTATATAGAGATGATCCGAGCAGAAGCTTGTTCCGCTCGGAAGGCGCCCCGAATTGAGGTACACGCCATAACCGAGAAACCTCCTGCTTTAATTTATGATGAAAAGGAGGAAGTCCAGATCCATCCGACCCGATCGGAGGCCACGACTTTTATCGCCTCTGATCCGGAGAAGAAGGAGAAGCTGATCCAATGCCTCCAACGAAATCATGATGTCTTCGTCTGGTCGACACATGAGTTACCCGGAATTTCACCGAGCCTAGCGCAGCATGAATTGCATGTCCGACCGGACGAAAGGGACTTCAGCGCCGAGCAGAATGCCATTATCCGGGCGGAGGTGGAAAAACTTCTGAAGGCCGGCCACATACGCGAGGTGCAGTTCCCGAGCTGGCTGGCCAACGTAGTTTTGGTCTCCAAGCCGGGCGGCAAGTGGAGGGTCTGCATCGACTTTCGAGATTTAAACAAGGCATGCCCCAAGGATTTTTATCCTCTGCCCCGGATAGATCAGCTGGTGGACTCTACGGCCGGCTGCGAATTAATTTGCATGCTTGACGCCTACCAAGGATATCATCAAGTGCCGCTCGCCCGGGAAGATCAAGAAAAAGTAAGCTTCGTAACGGCCGACGGCACATATTGCTACAATGTGATGCCGTTCGGATTGAAGAATGCCGGGGCCACCTATCAACGCTTGATGAACAAGGTGTTCAAGGAGCAGATCGAATCGGAAGTTTATGTGACGACATTCTTATCAAACCGTCCGAGCGCCGATCTTTTCAAGGATATGGAAGAAACCTTCCGAACGCGCAAATACGGAGTCAAGCTAAATCCCCAAAAGTGCCTGCTCGGAGCCAAAGGAGGGCGTTTCTTGGGGTACATAGTGACCGAGCGGGGAATCAAGCAAATCCCAGGTTAAAGCACTGCAAGACATGCCGCCTCAAGAAATACAAGAGAAGTGCAAAGGTTGACCGGTCGGATAACCGCTTTATCCAGATTCATCTCCGAACCGCCGACCGGAGCCTGCCATTCTTCAAGATCTGCGCAAGGCCACTAAGTGGGATGAAGAATGTGACCGAGCATTTGAAGAATTGAAGACATATCTTAATTCTCTGCCTATAGCCGGTCGGGGGTGAGTCACTTTATATGTATCTGTCGTCAACCGAGCATGCTGTAGGCTCAGCACTTGTGAGGGCAACGGCGAAGAACAAATGTATTTTCTAAGCCACATTTTAAAAGAGGTGAATCTCGTTACACCGGGCTCGAGAAGTTGGCCTTTGCTTTGGTTCTAGCCGCTCGGCGCCTTCGACCGTATTTCTTGGCTCACACCATTATTGTCCGGACGAACAGTCAGTACTGTTGAATCCGAGCGTCCGGACGGCTCATCAAGTGGACGGCTGTAATTAAGTGAATTTGACATCCAATATCAGCCCCGCTCGGCGAATCCTTGGCTGATTTTGTGACCGAAGTGCAAAGGCCAGAGCCTAAGCTATGTGGAGAATATATGTGGATGGATCCTCCACTCGGCTCGGAAGTGGGATCGGAATATTACTACTCTCACCTCAGAAGAAAAGATGCACCTATCCGTCCGGCTAGATTACAAAGCTACTAACAATGAAGCGAGTATGAGGCCCTCATAGCCGGATTGCGGCAAAGCACGGCATGTGGGAGCAGGTCGAGTGACACTCTATTCGATTCACAGTTAAGCAACTTTCCCGCACCTTTGAAATCAACCGTGTTCGGCTCAAACTCTACGCTGAGGCCTTTGAAAACTCAAAGCTACTTTCCGAGAGGTGCTTATTCGGAAGATCCCACGAACGGAGAACCAGGCGGCCGATGAGTTAGCCAAACTCGCGAGCTCAATAACGCCGGTCGCCATTCAACAACCAATTGAAAAATGCTGCTGGTGGCGCATGTCGACCGGATGCAAGGCCTCGCGTTTCCAAGTGATTGGAGGACACCTATTATAGAATTCCTCCGTTCGGGCACCACACCATCCGATGAATATGCAGCCCGGCTCCTCGGAAGAAGAGCCGGGTTTACACTCATCGGAGATTAGCTTTACAAGAAAGCTTTCTCGCCTTTTGAAATGTGTAAGCTCGGAGGACTCACCTTACATCCTCCGGAAGTACATCAAGGGTCATGCGGGGGTCATCGGGCGCTCATTGGCCAAGAAGATCCTCTTGGCCGGATACTTTTAGCCAACTTTACAAACAGATGTCACTCGGACAGTATCTACATGCCTTTCATGCCGTAGTATCACAACTTCTCCCACCGACCGCAGAGGAGATGAAGGCATCAACCATCTCATGTCCGCTCGATCAATGGGGAATGGATATTGTGGGTCCATTTCCGATGGCGACCGGGCAGAGGAAATTTTTACTAGTGGCGGTGGACTATTTCTCCAAGTGGGTGGAGGCCGAGCCACTGGCAAAGATCACCGAACAAATGGTTAAAAAATTCATCTGGCAACACATCATTTGTCGGTTCGACTAGTGTCCGACAACGGGCGGCAGTTCACAGGGAAGATGTTAGAGGATTGGTGCAAAAGCTACGGCATTGAGCAACATTTCACGTCCGTGGCCTATCCTCAAAGCAACGGTCAAGCTGAAGTCGCCAACCGGGAAATTCTTCGTATTCTGCGCGCTCGGCTCGACCATTTGGGAGGGAGTTGGCCGGATGAAGTGCCGAGCGTCTTGTGGGCCATCCGAACGACGCCAAAAGAAGGGACAGGAGTCACACCGTTCCATTTGGTATATGGCGGTGAGGCTGTCATACCGGTCGAAGTCGGCGTTGAGTCAGCCCGGATCCGGAGCTATGATGATGACAACGCCGAACGAAGAAACATGGAGCTGGACTTGGTAGAAGAGGAGAGGGCAAAGGCGTCCGTTCGGCTGATGGCATACCGTCAGCGGATGAAGCAAAACTACAACCGGCGCGTAATTCCCAGATCGTTCCAAGTCGGCGATCTTGTCTGGAAGAAAGTCAAGCCGGTCGGAGATGTCGGCAAGCTTGAAGCTCCATGGGCAGGCCCTTTCAAAATCATCGAAAAGCTCCGCTCGGGCGCGTATTATTTGGAGGACGAGGACGGACGGCAGCTAGATAGGCCGTGGAGCGCGAACCACCTCCAGCCTTACCGGGCGGGGTGAAAGGTGTATCACTGTAAATCACCCTGTGTATTTCATTTTTCGACTAAATACTTGAAATGCAGAGATGAAAAGTCAAAAGAGCGAATATAAGGCATTATCATCGTAACCCGAAGACCCCAGGCCGTTCGGCCGGGCTGCGTATAGAATATAAGCAGCGTTCGTTATTGCCTGGAGCGAATGCCTGAGCCGCTCGGCCAGGTACATTTTAGCCGAGACTACCTCGGGGAGGATTATTTACGAGCCAAGCGCACGATGTGAAGGCCTGAGCCGGTCGGCCGGGTATATGGTTTTCCGAGCCAAGCGCTCGACAACGAAGGCCCCGAGCCGCTCGGCCGGAGGTATACGGATCAAATTGGCGCCAAGCGCTCTAAAAACGGAAGCCCCGTACCATTCGGAAGGGGGTATATTATCCGAGCCAAGATACTTGACGAAGTAGACCCTGAGCCGTTCGGCCAGGGGGTAATTATCCAAGCTAGACTTGAAAGGAAGGCCAAGGTCGCTCGACCTGGTAAGGAGTCAGCCTTAAAAAGGCCGTCTAGCCCAGACGTTAAACCGTAGAGCCGCGCCGACCGGCTATAAAAACCGAGCGGAAAACCGACGAGCCCCGTCGTTAAAAATCGAGAGCCGCTACCGACGGCTATAAATATCCGCGCCCAGCCTGGACGTTAAACCAGAGCTACCGACCGCTATAAAACCGAAGGAAAACCGACGAGCCCCGCTTAAAAATCGAGAGCCGCTACCGATCGGCTATAAATATCCGCGCCTAGCCCAGACGTTAAACCGTAGAGCCGCGCCGACCGGCTATAAAAACCGAGCGGAAAACCGACGAGCCCCGTCGTTAAAAATCGAGAGCCGCCCCGATCAGCTATAAATATCCGCGCCGTCTAGCCCAGACGTTAAACCGTAGAGCCGTGCCGACCGTCTATAAAAACCGAGCGGAAAACCGACGAGCACCGTCGTTAAAAATCGAGAGCCGCGCCGACCGACTATAAATATCCGCACCGTCGAGCTCCGACGATAAATATCGAGAGACGAGCCGGCGTCTATAAAAACCGAGCGGAAAACCGACGAGCCCCGTCGTTAAAAATCGAGAGCCGCGCCGACCGGCTATAAATATCCGCGCCGTCAAGCTCCGACGATAAATATCGAGAGACACTTAAAGTTGGGACGAGGGAAAAATTTCTTGCTAAAATAGAAAGGAGCAGAAGATTATCTAATATGCAAGCCAAAAAAGTCATTACATAGATAAGCGGGGCCGAACGGCGGGAATTCAAAAAAGTTTACAGAAACGCTCCTCACACATCGAAATCAAAAAGAGCGTCGGGGATGGCGTCCATCACGCTCGCCAGATCCTCGGGGGGGATAGTCAGCTCGGCAGACAGGTGACCTTTGATCTTCAGATAGCCCACCGCCGCCTTGATGGCCTCCTCGAACGTGAGGGATATCTTGTCGGTAAACTTCTCTCCGAAGTCTTCCGAGCGGTCCTCACTTCGTCCGAGCGGGCCGACTCTCTTGATACTCCTTGAGCGCAGCGCGCGTAGCAGCTTGGAGAGCCTTCAAGTCTCCATCGAATCTTTGGAGATCACCAGCGGCTCTTTTTGGTGGCCAGCAGAGCATCCAGGTCCTTGATGCGTTGCTCCAGCCCCCGGATCTCCACCTTCATGTGGTCCATATCGTTGATGGCCTGTTGCTTCCGAGTGGTCGCCGTCTGGATCTCCTTGTCTCGCTACTTAATCATTGTTTCAAGCCGAACGACCTTGCTCGCCAGATCAGAGGCTCGTTTCCGTTCGGCTTCTAGCGATTTCTTGGCCTTCTCCAGAGCGGCCGTCGACTGCCTGGCGTCCCCCGCTGTTTTTTGTTTCTTCAGTTCCTCCTCCAGCTCGGCCAACCGATTGCTAATGGCGATCTGCTCCACCCAGTTCTGCTAGCAAACACGAACAGGGTAAAAACTTCAAATAAGAGAGAGAAGAGGGGGAAGGGCTATACCCCGGTGGCTGATTGAAGGTTGCTGTCGCCGAGCTGCCTGGGAATCAACTTAGCTATCCGACTCCGAGCATCTATCCAAGCTTGTGCGAGAGGGCTCGTCAGGGTGATCATCTGCTCAGGAAACACCGGCCGATCGGCGGCAGCCATGTACGCCTCTGAAGGGAGGCGCAGAACGGTTTTAAGTAAATTCTGGCCGCTCGGCCCGCTCTGAGATGGCTCGCCAGCAGAAGAGGTGGGTAGCTCGCCTAAACGCCTGAGACGTCGTCGAGTCCTCGAAGGGCTGGACGGCGACACTTCCAAGTTGGCCCTCGGGGAATCCTGAGGGGTCGGGGTACTCTCGAAGGAAACTGTTCCGGACAGCACCGGCGCATCTGCACCCCGCTCAGGTTGTGGCTCATCAAGTGTAGAGGCAGGTGCGGATTCCGGTCGCCGGCGTTTCCGAGTGCGCAGCGGCACATCATCGGCCGAACGGCCCTCCACTTCAGCTTCACTCGCAGGTTCTATATTGCCCGTGCCCTCATCGGGAGGGGCAGGGGCGTCCGGGGCTTCTGGGACCGTTGGCGTCCCCTCACCCTCTTCGCCGGCCGGATCAGCCGGAGCAAGGCCCCGTTCGGCGGCCTCCTGCCTCGTCACCGCCTCAATCCGAGCAGCCTTCAGTTTGACCTTCTCGATGGCTCTGGCCCGCCACATGACCTCAGCTGCAGAAGCAGAGAATAAATCAGTTAGAACAAAATAAAGGGGAAGATAGGGAAGCTTACTCATGCTACAAGGCAGATCGGCTGGTGTAGAAGACAAGCCGAATATATGCATGAAGAAGTTTGTCAATGTGATAGCGCTGACCAACTAGCCGTTCGGCTGCATGAAGGTAGGCCGCGTCACCTCTAAATTTGCCGAGCTCCGGTTGCGATGGCATCGCCGTCTGCCACTTGGTGCGAAAAGTTGGTCGTTCGGGAAAACGTACATAGAAAAAATGCTCCTTCCAATGTTTGTTGGAGCTCGGCATATTATCGAAAAGGACGAAGCCTATCCTAGATTGGAAAACAAAGGTGCCCCACTCGGCTTGCTTGGGATAGTAGAAGTAGTGGAAGATTTTTGGGGTTAAGGGAATGCCGTTCAGTTTGAACAAAACTACCACTCCGCTCAGCAACCTAATAGAATTAGGAACTACTTGGCCGAGTGGAATGCGGAAATAGTTGCAAACTTCTAAGAAAAACTTGTGAGGAGGAAAACGTAGTCCGGCCAGGAATTGATCCCGGAAGAAGACAACAGTGATCGTTAGGCCGATCGGAAGGCGTGGCTAACACTATTTCGTGGTCGGTCGGTAGGTCATATGCTCGAGTGAGGCGCATGGCGTCTTCCTCGTCGAACCGACTTTCCATGTTCGAGTACCAAAGACCCGAAGCACCGCCGGTTGACTGCGAGGTACTGGTCATGATCGAAAGGCCAGAATGCGGGGTAGAAGAGGATGGTTCAAGCAATGGAAGAAAACCGGCTGAAAAGGATGATTAACAGAAAGAAGAATGCGTCTGAAGCGAGAAAAAAAAGGCTCTTACAGGCGAGGAAGATGAGCGGAAGAAGCCGTGTGATCGTCGGAAAGTCTGAGAACAAGGTCGCCGGCGAGAGGGGGAATGACAGGAGTCTGGAAACGAAGAAGACGAAATGCGGCGGAAACGAAGTCAAGGGTCTTATATCGCCGCCCGGAAACGATCTCCACCGTCCGATCCAGGTCGTCGATATCGAGGTTGTCATCGGATCGTCCGTTTCAAACGGCGGCTGTCCCATCGGAAGTGACGCAATCGCCATACTCTGACAAATGCACGGTCGCCACGTGTCAACCGGTTACTAGACGCATTTAATGAGCTCCCCTTACCGTGCGCAGAGCACGTGATGGGTAGTGTGGGAGAACAACGGACATCGATTCCCAGAAAATACAAGGCATGGACAAAGTATCGCCGGACAGACAGATATCGCCGCACGGATGAGCATCTTTATGCTTAGCCAAGCGGCCTAAGGCAATGATCATTGTTCGACAGCTCGGCAGTCCAGTCAGTCGGACTTTGCCTCCTTCGACTAGACTCGAGAGGAAGGCAAGTGATCCGGCGGTAAAAATCCGGAACCCCATAAGGAGTCAACGCTGAGGGGAGGTCAAAGGGTCCAGTGGCTCGCCGGAAAAGGGCAAGCCGACCGGACTTAGAAGAAAGGGAAATCTGATAGTAAAAGGCACCCTGGTAGGGACCAGGGGTCCGACGCTCAAATAAAGCAGTGCGTAATGACCGAGCGGAAGGAGATGCCGCCCGGACGGCGCAAAGAATCAAGGCCGTCCGGACGACGTTCATCGCCCGCCCGGCGGGCCGGGCACCCCAGTCAGACGGTGGGTAAAAGACGGGGACATCTTCTGACAGCCGTCAAGTCGTATGGCTGTGCCATACTTCTAGTCTGACAACGGGTGGTCCTGCCGTCCCATCAAAGAACATGCTCGGACTGTGGCAGCATGGTGTCAGGTAAGCTCTCTGACAAGTGCATACCGTGGTATGGGTTGCTGACACGTATGCACCTTGGTGGGCGTGCATCAGTTCCTTCTCCGTCCTATATAAAGAGACTATTACTTCACCAAAGGTAAGCATAATACAAATTTGGCAGCCACTTTCTCCACCACTTACCTGACTTGAGCGTCGGAGGACCGTCGCCGGGGCACCCCTCCCGGCTCGGTTTTGTTGCAGGTTCGCCGGAGCACTCGAGGATCCAGCAGAGAGCGCCACATGCCCAGCGTCCACTGACTCTTGGTTCGGACAGGATCAAACACCTTACAACCAAACACCCTAAGATGTTTAATTGTAGGGGGTTTTCCAAACCAAAGTTCATGGGGAGTCTTTACTAAAAACCTATGTATCAGGATTCGGTTTTGCACATAGCAAGCTGTATTTACAGCTTCAGCCCATAAGTAACTCGGTAGTGAGTACTCATTGAGCATATTTCGTGCAGCCTCTTGTAAGACTCGGTTCTTTCTCTCCACAACCTCATTTTGCTGTGGGGTCCTTGGAGTAGAGAACTCATGCCTATATCCCTTTTCTTGACAGAATTCTAAAAACCTATGATTTTGAAATTCCCCACCATGATCACTTCTAATGGTTTTAATTATTGTTGATTTTTCATTTTCAGTTCTTCTACAAAAGGAAATAAAAATATCTATGGTTTAATCCTTAGTTTTCAAAAAGAAGGTCCATGTATACCTAGTAAAGTCATCAATAATCACTAAACAGTATCTACTTCTATTTAATAAAATAACACTACTGCAATCAAACAAATCCATATGTAATAAGTCTAAGGCAGTAGTTGTACTTACAGCGCTTTTACCTTTATGAGGCGCTTTAGTTTGCTTACCCTTCTGACATGCATCACACAATTTGGTCTTTTGGTACTTGATGCTTGATAAGCCTCGCACTAACCCTTTGTTGACCAGCTTCCGGATATTCTTCATGTTCACATGAGCCAACCTCCTATGCCAAAGCCACGATTCTTCTTCTTTTGACATGAAACACTTAGCAAGAGCATTAGTAGCACTTTTAAAAGAAACTTGATAAATGTTATCTACCCTTGTGCCTACTAGTACCGTGTCAAGTGTGTCAATGTTTTTGACTAGACATTGACTCGAATGAAACTCAATTGTGTAGCCCGTATCACACAATTGACTGACACTTAGGAGATTAAAAGTCATCCCCTTGACTAGAAGGACATTCTTGATTTGGAGGCATTCGGATATATGAATGTCTCCAACTCCTATAACCTTAAGACTACCATTGTTACCAAATGACACATTACCTCTATTTTTGTTTTGAATGGTAGAAAATAGTGACTTGTCCCCGGTCATGTGCTTGGAGCATCCACTATCAACAAACCAAGTTGATAGACGCTCCCCCTTTACCAATGCCTACAAGACACGAAAGATAGATGTTTTAGGTACCCAAATCTTGGGACCTAATGCATCTACAATAAAAGACTTAGGCACCCATGCCTTTGTTACCTTCTTCCTAGTCTCATGAACCCTAGAAACATGCGATCTATGAAATTGGGTTCTTGATACTAAAGAAATAAAGCTAGACTCCTTAGGTTGGTATCCTAATCCAGCCTTGTTGTAGACCGCCCTTTGGGCATTTAGAATCATGTCTAGGGTCCTAGAGCTAGTTGAGAATTTTTCAAGCATTTTCTTGAGTTTCTCAACCTCACCCTTCAAGGCCTTGTTCTCATCCTCAAGGACCTCTAGATGTAGGTCATCAACCTCATCTTCCCTAAGGGCCCTCAAGTTTTCTACTTCTTCTTTTAATGATTTATTTTCTGTTTTTGATTTTTTAAGCAAGGTAGACAAATGTGTAATAGTCTTATAGCATTTTTCTAAGTGAGAAGAGGTTACCTCTTCATCATCCGAAGATGATGAAGCCGCGGCTGAAGTGCTTGAGTCATCACTCTCGGACTCGGACTCCTCCCTTGCCATGAGTGCCAATTGCCTAGTACTCTTCTCCTTCTTCTCTTCCTCCTCCGATGAGCTTGAGGAAGATTCATCCCAAGTGGCCTTGAGAGCTTTCTTCTTCTTGGCTCTTTCCTCCTTCTTTTTGGCCCGTTCCTCCTTCTTTAGTTTTGGACACTCACTCCGGTAGTGACCTTTCTTGCTACACTCATAACATGTAACATTAGTCTTATCGATATTTTGATCATTAGGTTTACCTTTTCCTTTGTATCTTCGGCTTCTTCTCATAATTTTCCTCACGAAGTTGGCCATCTCGCTTGATGATGATCCGCCTTCATCATCAGACTCGGAGGAGGATGTAGATGAAGAAATCTCTTTCTCCTTCTTCTTTTCCCTCTTTCTTCTTCCATCCTTGTTCTTTGGTCCTGCAACTAAGGCAATACCTTTCTCTCTTTGACCTTTGTTAGCAAGTTCATGAAGTTCCATTTCACAAAAGAATTCGTCTAATTTAACAATGGAAAGATCCTTGGAAACCTTGTAGGCATCTACCATAGATGACCACAAGGCATTCCTTGGAAAGGATTTAAGAGCGTACCTTACTAGATCATGATTCTCCACGCGTTCATCTATGGAATGTAAACCATTGATGATTTCCTTGAACCTCCCATGTAGTTCACTTACCGTTTCGTTTTCCTTCATGGTGAGATTTTGTAGTTGATTCAAGAATAGGTCCCTCTTGGCTATCCGAGAATCTCGAGTTCCTTCTTGAAGCTCAATAAGCTTGTTCCATAAATCTTTTGCACTCAAGAATGGACCTACCTTCACGAGTTGGTCCTTGGCAATCCCACATTGTAAGGTGACTACCGCCTTGGCATCGGCTTGCCCTTTACGAGTTTGTTCGGTAGACCACCTTGATGAATCGAGTTCCTTACCTTCTTCGTCCTTTGGTGGTGTGAATCCTTCCTTGACCGAGAACCACATGGAGATATCAGTCTTGAGGTAATACTCCATGCGGCTCTTCCAATACTGAAAATCTGCTCCGTCAAAATAGGGAGGACGATTGGTGCTAAATCCTTCCTTTATAGCCATCTTCTTTTGCTCTAGGATGTTAGTCCAGATGAAGAGCACCAGGCTCTGATACCACTTGTTAGGATCTTAGATGGCTAGAGGGGGGGTGAATAGCCTCTTAAAAACTTAAACACAAATTTCTACAAAGAAACTTATTAGCACAGCGGAATTAGGAAACTAAAACAAAGAGGAAACAAGCACACTAACACACGGATTTACGAGGTTCGGGGATAACTTGTCCCTACTCCTCGGCGTGTCCGTAAGGTGGACAACCCCTCGATCTTCGGTAGATCGCACCCCGGATAAATTCCGGCTAAAGATCCTCCTTCTCGGTGGAGTAACCTCTCCACAAAGTCTCAAGAAATATATATGTTAAAGCACAAGACTTACAGAGTGTGGCTAAAGGATTGAACAGTTTAACTTACAGCCACGAAGCAGAAAAATAACGACAGAAGGAATCAGCCAAGAGCTCAACAAAACGCACAGCCTCTTGCTTGAACGACAGAGAGAGTTTTTCCAGAACCTTGGTAAACCTGTCTTCTTCCTTCTTCTTATTCTACTTGCTTACCGTAGATAATCGCTGTCACCTGTATCGGATCACTGCGTCGCCAGTCACTCATGTGGTTCTCTGGACTCACACCAATACCATCCATGGTCTTCACTGGTGTCTCTGAGCTCGAACCAATGAGCAATAGTCAAGCTGAAGCCACTGATCGCCGCTAGTGAACGTTGATGCTTCAAATGCATCGCTTGCAGTGAAATACAGCATAAAGGGCACTTGTTCTTATTCTTCTGATGGAGCTTCATTTGAAATTAACCAATGGCATAATACCTGCAACCTGTAACTTAAAGATCTCACAGCAGATAATTCGATCAGGTGAATCAGAAGTGAATCAGAAGTGAATCAGCAAAATCAGAGAAGCAGCAGACAGAAAACGACATGTTGTGGATCGGTCAACAGACCGATCCACAGATCTCTGGACCGATCAGGACTCATCCTGATCGGTCTGGAGGGAGTCTGATCGGTCTGTGGACCGATCAGACTATGGGTGGATCGGTCCACAGACCGATCCCCCTTCTCGCTCTTCTTTCTGATCTCTTTCTGATCGGTCTGTAGACCGATCAGAAAAACTCACAGAATGCTTCTGTGTGGTTACTGATCGGTCCACAGACCGATCAGAATACCCACAGAACGCATCTGTGTGGTTACTGATCGGTCCACAGACCGATCAGAATACCCACAGAAACTCTCTAAACTTTCTGTGTGGTTTCTGATCGGTCCATAGACCGATCAGAGACTTCAAGTATCACTGGATCAGTCTGCCGACCGATCCAGTCACACAGAGTATCACTGGATCGGTCTGGAGACTGATCCAAGTTCCCTGAGTTAGTTTTAGAGATTCCCAGCCCTAAACCCTAACGTCTCCCTGGTCCAGAGAACGAGCTACCGAGCCCTCTCTGACCTAGTCCGGAGAACGAGCTACCGAGCCCTCTCCGACTTCGTCCGGTCCAGAGAACGAGCTACCGAGCCCTCTCTGACCTAGTCCGGAGAACGAGCTACCGAGCCCTCTCTGACTTTGTCTGGTCCAGAGAACGAGATACCGAGCCCTCTCTGACCTAGTCCGGAGAACGAGCTACCGAGCCCTCTCCGACTTCATCTGGTCCAGAGAATGAGCTACCGAGCCCTCTTTGACCTAGTCCGGAGAACGAGCTACCGAGCCCTCTCTGACTTCGCGTGCCAAGTATCCGTACTTGGACTTTTCTTCTTCATATGATCAACCTTGATCAATAATCAGTCTGAGTTTAATTAATATCTGATACAAACTTAAATCAGTGTCAACATCAAAACAACAGCCAGGTCAGACTGTATCAACACCTCGCCGCTCGACCTTACTAATACTGAGCCCACAACATGCTCAGTTGAAGATAAATAAATGCGGAGCGGCTCACCTACGGCTAGTTTCGCCAACATGGGCAAGGAATTCAGGTAAGTCTTCAATTCCTCGAAGGCCCGATCGCACTCCTTGTCCCATTGAAACTTGGTGGCTTTACGGAGAATCTTGAAAAATGGAAAGCTCCGATCGGCGGTCTTAGAGATAAACCTTGACAGCGCTGTTATCCGACCGGTGAGACGCTGTACCTCTCGGAGATTTCTGGGAGGCGGCATGTCCTGCAATGCCTTTTTCTTGCTGGGGTTCACCTCTATGCCCCGCTCGGTCACAATGTAACCCAGGAAGCGCCCGCCTTTTGCTCCGAACAGGCACTTCTGAGGGTTAAGTTTGACGCCATATCTTCTCAACGTTTGGAAGGTCTCCTCCATGTCCGCGTAGAGATTAGCCGCCCGGAAGGAATTGATAAGTATGTCGTCCACGTACACTTCCAAGTTGCGTCCGATCTGCTCCCTGAAGACCTTGTTCATCAGACGCTGGTAGGTGGCTCCTGCGTTCTTCAGCCCGAACGACATTACATTGTAGCAGTAGGTGTCGTCTGCCGTGATGAAGCTAACCTTCTCTTGGTCTTCTCGGGCGAGCGGCACTTGATGGTAGCCTTGGTATGCATCCAGCATGCATATCAGCTCGCACCCGGCTGTGGAATCCACCAGTTGATCGATCCGGGGCAGAGGGTAGAAGTCCTTCGGGCATGCCTTGTTCAAGTCCCGGAAGTCGATGCAGACTCTCCACTTATTGCCCGGCTTAGAGACCAGAACCACATTTGCGAGCCAACTCGGGAATTGCACTTCCCTTATGTGGTCGGCCTCTAGAAACTTCTCTACCTCCGCCCGGATGATTACATTTTACTCCGTGCTGAAGTGCCTCTTCCTTTGTTTCACCGGTCGAGCGCCCGGCCGGACGTGAAGTTCATGATGCGCTACGCTAGGCGAGACTCCTGGCAGCTCGTGGGTCGACCAAGCGAAGACATCGCAGTTTCACTGTAGGCATTTGATCAGCTTCTCCTTCTGTTTCTCCTCCAGATCGGATGCTATGAAGGTGGTGGCCTCCGGTCGGGAAGAATCAATCTGCACCTTCTCCTTTTCTTCATAAACCAAAGAAGATGGTTTCTCGGTTATAGTATTTACCTCGACCTGCGGTACTTTCCGAGCGGACTTGGCCTCGGCTCGGACCATCTCCACATAACATCTTCGAGCGGCCAGTTGATCTCCCCGCACCTCCCCTATTTGATCTTCCACCGGGAACTTGATCTTCTGGCAGAAGGTAGAGACGACCGCCCGGAATTCGTTGAGAGCCGGTCGTCCCAAAATCACGTTGTACGCCGAAGGAGCATCGACCACGATGAAGGTGGTGGTCCTTGTCCTTCTGAGCGGCTCCTCGCCCAACGAGATAGCTAGCCGGACCTGGCCGACCGGCAAGACTTCGTTCCCCGTGAACCCATAGAGGGGGGTCGTCATTGGCAGGAGTTCAGCTCGGTCTATTTGTAGTTGGTCGAAGGCCTTCTTGAATATTATGTTGACCGAGCTGCCTGTGTCAATGAAAATGTGGTGAATAGTATAGTTAGCTATTACCGCTCGGACGATCAGGGTGTCATCGTGTGGGACTTCGACTCCTTCGAGGTCCATGGGCCCGAAGCTGATCTCGGGTCTGCTCGCCCTCTCCTGGCTGCAGCCGGCCGCGTGGATCCTCAGTTGCCTTGCGTGTGCCTTTCTGGCTCTGTTGGAATCTCCGCCGGTCGGGCCTCCGACGATGATATTGATCTCTCCCCGAGATGTGTTGCCCCTATTTTCCTCCTCCCGAGCGGAAGGTCGAGGTCATTCGTGTGATGCCTGATGGTGAGCTCCGGGCTGCTGACGATGCTGCCGCTCAGGGGATCTCCTTTCTATCCTTTGAACGGGGCTCCATTGCCGATGTTGCCGGTCTGGTGAAGGCGATCGGCGGCGGTAACTCCTCGGCGTGGGATGAGCAATGGGAGGGAGGCTCCGACAGTCGCGGGTATTGTGAGTAGCCGATTGATGGAGTGAACAAAACATCAGGGTTCATACCTTCCCCCTGGGCTTGGGCCGATCAGCCGCGACTTGTTGGATGGCGTGCGGCCGAGCGTGCTGATGAGGACGGGCGGCTTCGGCTCGCGGTCCTCTGGGTGGTTGGTGACTGATGGGCAGCTTCCGCTCGGCGGAAACTGGTTGGTCACTCAGGGCAACTACTTTTCTTCTTGCCGCCTGGGCTTCCTCCACATTTTGTTGGCCTTGTGCAGTATGTGGTCGTAGTCCCTGGGCGGCTTCCGGATGAGCGAGCGGAAGAAGTCACCGTCCACGAGCCCTTGCGTGAACACGTTCATCATTGTTTCCGAAGTGACCGTTGGAATGTCCATGGCCACCTGGTTGAAGCGCTGAATGTACGCTCGGAGCGGCTCCCTCGCGCCTTACTTGATGGCAAACAGGTTGATGCTTGTCTTCTGGTGGCGCCTACTACTCGCAAAATGATAGAGGAACATCATTCGGAATTCCTTGAAACTTGTGATGGATCCGTCCGGTAGTCTTCGAAACCACCGATGCGCCGATCCCGAAAGTGTGGTGAGGAACACTCGGCACTTCACACCATCTGCGTATTGATGCAGAGTGGCGGTGTTGTCGAACTTACCCAGGTGGTCGTTTGGGTCGATTGTCCCGTTATACTCCCCGATCGCGGGGGGCGCATAATGCTTCGGCAGCGGATCACGAAGAATGGCGTCTGAAAACTGCCGGTTGATCCGCTCGGGTGACGAGTCTGTTCGGGGCGCCTTTCCTTTTTTGATGTCCCATACGGGTGCTTCGTCCGATGAAGATCCCTTGTCTTGATTGGCTTGCGCTACCTCTGAGGGCGTCTGGAACAGAGCCCGATGAAAAGGTATCGAGGCGGGCGACACCCCCATCTGAGTGTCGGCCGACCCCTTATTTTGTCCCCATATTGAGAGCTGCTCCTGCCTGTCTTCAGGCGGGGCTCGACCTCTCGAGGTTGATGTCGCCTGCTGCGCTGCCCGCTCGGCCTGAGCTTTCTGCTGCTGCTCCACAATTTTTGCTGCTCGCGCTTGGACGAGTACTTCGAGCTCTTCGGGAGAGAGCGTTACCAAAAGTTGACGTCCAACTTCTTCCATCTTCTTGGCTCGGATTCAGGTGCGTTCCCACAGACGGCGCCAATTTGATCCTGTCCGAGCGCTGAGTCGACGGACGCTGGGGATGTGGCACGCTCCGCTGTCTCCGACTGGTGGTGTAGCTTTCCGGCGAACCTGCAAAGAAGCCAAGCCGGGAGAGATTTCCCGGCGACGACCCTCCGACGCTCAAGTCAGGCAACAAGAGAGGCAGCGTAATGTGGCTACAGTAAAGAGTTGCGCATACCTTCGTCGACGTCTGGGGGTCCTTATATAGGACCCCGGGGAAGCGCGGGCATGCTTCTCCATGCGTGCACGCTTCCCCAAACATACCTTAACAAGCCTTTGTCAGAAAAGTACCTCTGGCGCCATTCCGCAATCGTCCGAGCATATTCCGAATGTGACGGTGGAATCTTCCGCCGTATGATCCTATGTACGGCTCGGCCACCAACTCTGTTGTTTGCCGGCGGCAGACGTCTCGAGGATGATGTTATCCCCTGCCTCCTTTGTCCTCTTAGGCTTCTTGTCTATTCCGGGCCAAGCGGTTCGGCCGCTCGGCGGGCATAGCACTTCTGCCAAGATCGTATGCTCGGATGAGATTGCTCCTGCCTATCTTTGTTGCCTTGTGCTCCGGCCGAGCGGACATCCCGCCCGACACTTGAACTTTTTTACCTTGAGTATCGAAAACCCGACCCCCAGTCGGGTTGTCTTCCTTCGGTTCGGGAGATTCATGGCCGGTCGGCCTGCATCGCCCGGTCGGCCGATCTCAGGGTTGAATCTCTTGACCTTTAACCTCCACGTGTCGTTGACCTTCCGCCAATGAGGATCCCCCGTCCTTATCACCGGATCAGATATAATAATATTTTGTATATAATAATTTTGATTAAAGTGAAATAATTAATTTTTCAGATTAGAGTAGCTACCAAATAACTATTATATATTGTAGCAACTACGAGTAACTACTACAACAACATTGAAAACAAAAGGTGGTGTCATTTTGATGATTTATATAATTTAGGGTGTTTTTTTTATTTTTTACCCCTATTTATTTGCAAAATGAAATTTCCTCAATTAAATAATGATAAAATAGAAATAAAGGATTTCTTGATCCGTATTGAGCATATCAATTGTGGTAAAAGATGAATACGCTCGCCCCCAGCACTACCGTCAATCTGTCCCAGGGCCAACACGGAGGAGGTAAATCACAGGTGACTACTAGCCTTTGGAATAGTAACTAATACATAAGGGAGGAGGTATTTACCTCGGCTTTGTCGAGATTCGAACTCCAGACCTCATTATGATAACATCTCATGCGCTAATCACTAGACCATATGAAAAGACCTATTGAGCATATCAAGGAAATACAAACGGTAGAAGAATGACGATCTATCTTAATTCAAAGATAGTCAATCCTACATGCGACGAAGGCATAACTACTCGTTCCAAATTCACTCATCGTGTTTAACTCACTTGATTTATCTTGCTTACCTGGTCTAAGTCAAATTTAAAATATATAATATAATATATAAGTTACAAATATATCATGAAATAATATCTCTATTATAAAATAAAATAATATAGATTATATTATATACTTTTACAAAATCTAAAATAATTATTAGATTTTGTTTTCTAATGGAACTAAATAATAGAATTGTGTTTGATTAGGTCACATGATCCATTTATAAGTCATCTAATCTATTTAATTAAATTTTTACCATAAATGAGCTAATTCACTTATAAACGGGTTGTGTGTGAGTTGAAGATTTTAAATTTCTTATTATAAATGAGTTATACGGTCAAGTTTAGATTATATGAGTTTTGAGTAAATGAGATACAACTTATTTATAATTTATTTATCTAAATGGTCACCCTTAGCTATGGTCTGCGAGGCCATAAAAGTTTATCTTGTTCATTATCTTTAGGGGTATAAATAAATCAAGTCACTCATAAGTTATTTGAAGTTTGATTAGATAAAATCTCATTTGAGTTCGTTTAACGAATCTCGTTAAGATAAGGAAATTAAGCTCAAACTTCACAATACTCGACTCGTTAGTTCGTGAACATATTCATTAGTAAACTCATGAATCAATTTTTAAATAAAAAAATAATTTTGATATTAATTTATAGATTTTACATTCTATTTATAAAAAATATAGATAAATATATTAAATTTATTTATTAGAATAAATTTATAAATTTTAGTAAAAATAGTATAATTTCTTTTAAATATATAATTTAGTTTTAAATGAATATTTAAATTTATAATTTATATTTATTAAGAAATGACTCGATAAAAATTCGAAAAAACTCGTGAGATATGAATGTATTTGTTAAATAAAGTTAGAACTCGGCTCGATTATAAATGAGTCAAACTCAAATATTCAAGAGTTCGGCTCAGCTCGACTTGATTACAATCCTAACTGTCTTTGGTATGCATAAAAAAAAAAGATAAATTTAGTTAGTTTCGGTGACTATCCCTGGGATGATCGGTCCGGTCCCATAAAATTTTTCCATCAGCCATCAGGGTAAATTGGGAAGCGCTCGCGATGGGTGGCCAAGAAGTCCAATATCCGTTGATTGAGTGCCCATTTGAAAGAAAAATTACGATGTTGTTTATTAATAAGGAATAAGTTTTACTATTTGATAGTGTTAATTAGTGAACCTTTGAATATGTTCTCATAAACAATGATAATTTTAGTTAGTCTCATTGACTATCCTTGGAGGTGTCCGGTTCGGGCCCATGGAAGTTTCCCATCGGCCACTAGGGTAAATTAGGAAGCGCACACGGCGACCAATCCAGAAGTCTATGCGACAATTTGGATGTTTTACCACGATACTATAGCCCCGAAGACGAATAGGTTCTCATACAATTGTGACAAAAGGTGAATACGCTCGCCCCTAGCGCCCCCGCCAACCCGTCCCAGAGCCAACACAGAGGAGGTAAATCACCGGCGGCTACTAGCCTTTGGAATAATGACTAGCACATAAGGGAGGTATTTACCTTGACTTTGCCGAGATTCGAATCCCAAACCTCATTATGACAACACTTCATGCACTAGTCACTAGACTCATCCAAAGGGACTGAATAAGTTCTCATACAAGGTCTCTACCTTGATGGTTTTCATGAGTGATTTGCATAGAAAGATGGTTTAACTATGTTGAGGGCTCGGATAAGGTTCATTCGATTAGTTGATGTTTTATAATATATACGAACACATGGACAAACAATTGTCATATTTTATAATGTTATTTGGATGACAAGTTTCTATTATTACTTGGACGACACCTTTCTATACCTTCTCCATGTCTAACAAATATGTGATTAATATGTAGAAATTTACCTCATACGTTGTACTCTAGGTATTGAATGTCACTCAATCAACATCATATAGTATCCTTATTACATTTTCTTATTAATTATTTATAAGTTTAGTTTGGTATAATACATCTATAGTAATTTAGGGATATGTCTGATGTTTTGGGTTATAATGACTTAGCTCTTTATTCATATTTGCATTTATAATTATTTAATATTTTGAATGATGTTTAATGAGAAAATAATTTAAATGGGAAATGAATAAAAGAGAAATAAATTTAAATATTGTTAAAGGGCATTTTAAGATATTATATATATATATATATATATATATTAGTCAACAAATATTTTTTTTATTTTTTAGAAAAGTAAAAAAAATGCTTCAACAATCTCCATTTCTAATTGAAAAATATTATCAAAATTTATGTTAAAACTAAGAGAAAAAAACACAAAAAGAATCCACTATGTAATAAATTATATCATAATTTTTTTACATGTTCATTCTAAACATATATAGCAATTAAAATAATATGATTAGAAAAAATGTATACGATAAGAATCCTTCTTAATATTATATTATTAGCCATCCTTGTCATCATTCATCCTTTAAAACAAAAGGTAAAATTGTCATCTTTATGATCTGATTTTTTTCAAGATAACCTCACACTCTTTGAAAGGAGTTAAATCATAGGAAAGGAGGACATTTACCCTAGTGCAACGGTTGTCATCGTTCATTCATGTTATCATCATTAATTGTAATGATCCTCTCTGTCATTCCAATCTTTTTCGATATTAGGGGCATCTAGCGACGGATCCAAGTAAAGGATGTCCTAGGCTATAGCCCAACCTTTCTTGGATCCATCCAATTTTTTTCAAGCATTAGTTAATTTTTAATTATTATTATCTCTATAAGTTCTCTTAAGTAATAGTTTTTTTAAGTAACTAAATAAATAAACAAATCAAATTATCGTAAAAGTGTAGAATTAAAATCAAATTAGGGTTGAAAAAAATCCTTATTTTTTTTCTCTTTGCCCAAGCCTCACATGCAAGCTTCACGCGTTGACTATTTCTACTCCTCCTCATTTCTTCTCTTGTTTTTTCCCTTCCTAATTGTAGTTGAGTTGTTTTTCTTTTCTCCTTCTCCAACCAGTACTCTTTTTGTTTCTTCTTCCTCGTCTCAAGAGTAAAAGTCCTCCTTCTTTCCTTTCTTTTGTTGTTTTTCGGCCAATCAACAGCAATAGTCCTTCTTCCTTTTCAACAAGAACAATCCTTATTTTGTCTTTTTTTTTTTTATCGTAGAAGTTAGCCAAGACCATAGGTAAAAGGACTAAGATTTTCATTCTCTTTTCCTTTCACCTTTTAGGGTGCGTTTAATTTAAATTATCATGTATAACTTTGGATTTGTGATTATCAGATAATCAATTAACCAAGGTTATGAGAAATAAAACATAACCAAATATTATTTTGTTCAATTTAAATAATGCAATAAAAATTTATTTATATGAAGATTTTAATGAATAACCTAATTTAATATTTTATTATATTACCCTGAGTTATAAAATCAACTATACTTAACTCTACGTTTTTTTACTTTTTCTTTTTCACATTTTTCTTTATTTATATATATATATATATATATATATATATATATATATATATATATATATATATATATATATTTTATTTTGTTTGTTTTTAGATGTTTTTTATTTTTTTATTTTTTTAAAGTTTTTTTACTTTTTATATTTTAAGTTTATTTTATTTTTACGTTTTTTTTAAATTTTATGTATTTTTACAATTTTTTCCTATCTTTTATTTTTATGTTTTTTTATTATTTTTTATTATTTTTTACTTTTTAAATTTTTTTTATTTTTTATTTTTACGTTTTTTATTTTTTTTTCTCATTTTTTATATTTTTTCTATTTTTTAAATGTTTTTCTATTTTTAAGTTTTTTTACAATTTTTTATTTTTATATTTTTTTTATGGTTTTTTTATGTTTTTAAAATTTTTTATTTTGTTTTTTATATATTTTTTTTCTTTATATTTTTCTTTTTTGTCATATTTTTCTCTTATTCGAGATTATTTTAGGAGAAAAAAATTCGTTAACCCTAGAATCAAGAAAAATCTTAGTTTTTCAATTCTTAGTTGCATGCTCCTTTTGCTGACGTGTCGGACATGGAACATTACTCGGGATCTATCGATTACCTAAATCAAATAGAGTTTTTCATTAATAATCTTGGATGAATAATCAAAATTATCGAGAATAATCCCCAACCAAATGCACCCTTATAATTATTTTGTTATTTATTTTTCTTTTACCATAATCAATTTAGGCAAACCAAGAGTAGTTTATGTTTGGTTTATCTTTTGATTTACCTTATTTCTTGTCTTCGACCAAATACCAATAGTGGGAAAAACAGATCACCTCCACATAGAACAGGACGCCACAACTTTTATTTTATCCAACCTTTCTATCCTTTACCCTAAGTCCAACAAATAACAAATAACAAATAACAAATAGGTTTGTTTTATTTTTTTGATAATAATATATAATTTATTTCATGCTCCTAATTCTAATTTCAGATCCGTTCTAGCTGGACATCACTCAACCTCATTAGCTTAGATATCATTAATGATATCAATGGTATATATAAATATCATTACAAGATAAAATAAAAAAATACAAAAATTAAGAAAATAATAAGGATCCTAATAATAATTATTCTCTAATAAATAAGAAACAAATAACTATTTTCTAATAATAATTATTTCCTAATAATTATGAGACAAATAACTATTTACATATAATAATTATTTCCTAATACGCCCTCTCAAATAACTATTCACAACAACCTAATGTGTCTCTGAATGAGCATGCCTAAACTGAGAAAGTTTGTTGATCGCAAAGGAAATATCAGGATGAGTCATACGGAGATGTTATACACCTCCAACCACTTGTCGGAACTTAGTCGTATCAAAAGATGAAGACCCATCATGCAAAGTAAGACGAGAGCCAGCAACAATAGAAGTGGAGATCGGCTTGGAATTAAGCATGTTGTGTTTGGAGAGAAGATCAGTGACATATTTTTGCTGAGACAAGAGAAAACCATTTGAGGTTGGGCGAACTTCAGTACCGTAGAAGAGGGAAAGAGCCCCAAAATCCTTATCGCAAATTTTGCATGAAGTTTACATATTATGACGTCAATAGAAGAAGCATCACTCCCTGTAATAATTAGATCATCAACATATACAAGGAAATAGATAACAGTATCATCCTGAGAATAAACAAATAAGGAGGTGTCAACTCGGGATGCAATAAAGCTAAGAGAGACCAAGAAAGTGCAAAGCTCCAAATATCAAGCGCGCGGAGCCTGCTTCTGGCCATAAAGCGCCTTATGTAAACGACACACATGATCTGAAAACTCAGCACTGCGCATACCCGAAGGTTGTGCCATATAAACCTCCTCTGCAAGATGACTATTAAGAAACGCATTGTTTACATCAAGTTGGTGAAGACACCACCTTCGATTCAAAGCCAAACTAAGAATAATATGCATTGTTACTGGATTAATAACAGGGTTGAATGTATCATAAAAGCCAACACCAGGGCACTGATGAAAACTCTTGTCAACAAGGCGAGCCTTATACCGATCAATTGAGCCATCAGAATTACGCTTAATGCGAAACACCCACTTATTACCCACAAGATTTTGGTCTGGCGAATGTGGGACAAGAGTTCAAGTCTGATTACGGAGAAGAGCATTATACTCTTCATGCATGCCCTGTACCCAATTCGGATCTTTGAGCGTCTGCGTGACAGAGGAGGGTTCACAAGTTTGTGGAAGACCAGTATGAAGAAGATACTTTGGATTGGGTTTGTAGATGACATTTTTGGAGCGAGTTTGCATGGGATGTTGGTTTAGAGAAGCGAGAGAGGGAGAAAGAGTCGGTGGGCTAGAGGGTCGATTGCCACCAGCCAGCGTGGACGACCCAACAACAAGAGGTGATGATGGCACAGATGATGGCGACGATGATGACAGAGGTGAAGAAGTCATTTGCGGACGGCTACGGTTAGTGACAGGTTGCGGCATCAGTGCTGGAGGGTTGCACGAGAGAACTTGTGCAGCAGAGAGCTCAGAGTCAGTGTTTATTACTGTGGAATCCAAGAAGGAGGTGATGGCAAATGGAAAAACATGCTCTGCAAGTTCATGACGTCCCTATTACCTTTGATGAGCTATTCGAGCAGCTCCTCAGCTATGAAACCCAGTTAAAAGTCTCAACACCATCTCCATCTTAGATGCCAATGACTGCTCTTGTGCCTCCAACAGGGAATTCTCGTAATCGGTATTCAAACTATCGTGGTGGTCGCTAGCAGGTTCCGCCTATATCCCATCAGCCACGCATGTCTACTCCTGGGCTATCTGTGCGTCCTCCTGCACATCCAGCTATGTCCAGTTCCAATCGTTATCTTGGGCGCTGTCAGATTTGTGGTGTCCAAGGTCACTCTTCTCGCCAATGCGGTCATATGACTGACTCAATGCTTGATCTACTTCCGTCGGCTCCTCCGCGTGCTCCACGTTCCACGTATAGTGCGTTGTTTGCGCATACTGTCGTTCATTATACACCTTCGTCTAATTCTCGGGAATGGGTTGTTGACTCTGGCGCCTCTCATCATGTCACCACTGATCTCGCTACTCTCTCGTTGCACGAGCCTTACTCTGGGAATGATAGCGTCATCATTGGTGATGGTTCTAGACTACTTATTACACACACTGTTTCTTTCTCTTTCTCTACTCCATCTTTGTCTTTAGTTTTCTCCAATGTTTTATTTGTACCATCTATGTCAAAAAATTTGATTTCTATTGCAGCACTTTGTGCTACTAATCATGTTACATTTCTTTTCTTTGATTCCTATTTTTAGGTGTTGGATCGTCATACGGGAGCAACACTGGTCAGGGGGGTCCATAGAGATGGTTTCTATTACTGGACAAAATTTATGTCAACGCTATCATCGCCTTCCGCCTTTTTTATGTCTGTCTCGTCATCTATTTTCTTATGACATAGTTGTTTAGGTCATCCGCCATTAGATGTTTTGCAACATTCTTCTTATCCTTGGGTCTTTTGTTTCCAGCGAATACTTTGTCTAATTTTTCATGCACTTCATGCAATATTAATAAGATTCATAAATTGCACTTTCATAAATCTAGTATTTCGCCGAGAATAAGGCCAAGGTGAGAGCCACGAGAATGAAGAGTAGCGGCAATGGAACCCTGGGTTGTCGGTGTCGAAATTGGTAGTAAAAGTCGTCAACGTTAAATTAACAGCAAAGGACATCTTGGACTTTTTTTAGACAATGAAAGCCGCTAGGAATAAGGCCAAGGTGAGAGCCGCGAGAATAAAGAATAGCGGCAATTGTCGGTGCCGAAATTGGTAGTAAAAGACGTCGACGTTAAAATTAACAGCAAAGGACGTCTTGGTCCTCCTTCCTCGCGAACAGATCCCTCCACCTCTGTTTCTACGAAATATCTCTACGCGATCGATGCATAAAAGCTGCGGAGGAGCAACGGAACTAGACGTTCTAGGATTCCTACTTTGGATATCTTCCGGCGGAATGGTTTGGTCTTCGGATTCCGGCAAGCGCCGAGCTGATTCCACCCCGCACTCGGCTCCCCCTCCTCCGGCGATGAAGTTGGAAGTGGAGGAACCCTTGGACGAGAAGCGCATAGGTCTCCACAAGAGGGCCAAGGACGGGAGCACTTCGTGTGAGTAGTACAACAATGTGCTTGGGGAACCTGGACCGTTGGGTCTTTGCCCCAGGAAGAGTCCGTCTCCAGCTGATATGATTCAGATGATGTTTTCTCAAGCAAAGACATGTAAAACTTTATGCTTCACTAGCTCGAAGGGCTCGGAAGTTGGTGAACAATCAAACTTCTCAGCTTCTTCGAGCTCATTGAGCAAGATCAAAGCTTCGAATTTGCTTGCCTCATTATTGAGGATTGGGACATGGAAGTGTGTGTCTAGATATGAAGGTGATTTAGTGGCAAAATGTTACCTCGCCAAACATACACTTATATGGGAAGTTCTCGAAGGTAGCTTGAGAGCAAGATTGAGTTTTACTGGTCCGACATTACTGCAATAAGGCAGTATTTTTTGAATGTGGCCATGGGACTTTGGATACTGTGTTGGAAAGACAACCTCTTTTCTTCCGAGCGATTGATCCTCAACCAAGGAAGCATACACTATGACAAGCAACTCGAGATTTTACCAACGACCAAGCATACATACACAAGAGGCATCTACTTCAATGTCCCCAGACCTTGTCGAGCAAGAATTTTGAGAAATTGATCGACTGTGATCCTCATTTGAAGATACTTAGTCAGTAACATGATATTATATTAGAATCGCCTTACTTTAATGCTCAGTACTCAGTTTTAGAAGATCAATCTGATTCTAAAAGCCATATTAATGATGTTATTGTTAGAATGTATACTAAAAGTCTAGCTTTTTGTATAAACATTTATTTTAAAATAAGAATCACATTGGTCAAATGTTTACATTTATATGCTAAATATAGTTGTTCATTTAATTTATATTGAAGATAACTTGGTGTATGATGTCACACAGAAGATCATGTTATTAGTTCTTTATAAATTATAAATAATTGTTCACAACCAAGATGGAATGGGATAACCCATTGGAATGGTTGTAGTGTAATTTGGTAGTAGTTTATCTTGACTATAAAATTATACTTGTACACTCTGAGTGTATTGAGCAGGATCATTTGAGGTTGTTCTTTTTATACTGACTGTAAAAAATACAGGACCTCTATTATTATGGAAGTGCGTACTCTTAATCATGATATAATAACAAACACGTATACTTAATATTTATTTCTATAATTTATCAAAGGGTGAGATTTTGTTCGTTAAATCAATAGGCTCGATAAGTTGGGAAATGATATTATTTATATAGTGTGTTGTTTATTATAGAATGAAAGTGTGTCCTAATGATCTAGGTTGGTGATGTCCCCTTGAGGAGCTCATAAGAATTGTCATGTAAACCTGCAGGTGGACTTAGTTCGACATGACAATAAGGTTGAGTTGTACTACTCTCGGAGCTAAATATTAATTAAGTGAGTTGTCAGTAACTCATTTAATTAGTGGGCATTCGATATTTTAAACACAGTGAGAGTAACACACTCATGATAAGAAGGAGCCTATATTGTAATATGTGATTGGTGCTGTAGTGCAATAATAACTCTTTAGTGGTATGAGTTATTATTGATGAACTTGAGTTGAGTGTTCGGGGCGAACACGGGAAGCTCAAGCTCATCGGGAGACCAAAACTAATTCCTCCTCTCGGTCCCTGTTGTAGCCTCTTATTTATAAAACCTTATGTCCACTTAAAGTCCAGCTTCTTACCCATCTAGATGTGGCCGGCCAAGCCAAGCTTGGAGCCCAAGCTAGGGCCGGTCAAACCAAAGAATGGAGCTAAGTTGTGGCTGGTCAAGCCAAAGAATGGAGCTAAGTTGTGGCTGGCCAAGCTTGGAGCCCAAGCTAGGTGGCCGACCACATAAAATTAAAAGGGTATTTTAAATTTTAAAATCTTTCCTTTTGTGGAAGCCATGGTTTTAAAAAGAGTTTTTAAATTTTAAAATCTTTCCTTTTATAGTTTTCTACAAAGGATTAAGAGATAGGTCTGAAATCTTTCCTTATTTGTAGTTATTTATGATGTTTAAAAGAAAGATTTTAATTTTTGATAAATTTTTTTTTTTGTAATCATCCACATGTTTTTTTAAATGAGAGATTTTAATTTATAAAATTTTCCTTTTATACCCAATAAGGGATTTAAAAGAGAAATTTTTTATTAAAATTTCTTACTGGAAACAAATAAGAAAATTTTAATTTTATGTTTAAAACTTTCCTTGTTTGGAGCACTTGGGTAGGGCCGACCATGACAACCATTAAAAGGAAGTTTTAATTTTTTGTTATAAAACTTTCCTTTTTAGTCACTGGTAAGAAAAATAAGGAAGTTTTAATTATGTTTAAAATTTTTCTTTTTTGCCAAGACCAAGGATTATAAAAGAGAGAGAGGAGGTGCCTCATGAGAACATCTTCTATTCCTCTCTTCCAATCCATTGGTGGTCGACCCTCATTCTTTTCTCTTCTCCTCTTGATTTTCTTACCTTGAGCTCGGCAACACTTGAAAAAGGGTTTTCATCTTCGTGGCCTGTTGTTTGGAGAAGAAGAAGAAGAGAAAGGAAGCATCCATTGGAGGTTGTTGGTGGCCGAAAGTTAAGGAAGCAAAGGAAGGCTTGGGTGGATTTCATCTTGATAGATCGTCGCCCACACGAGGTCCAAGAGAAGGAGAGAAATACAACAGAAGATCAAGAGGTCTATAAGCTACAAAAAGGTATAACTAGTTATTTGTTTCCACATCATAACTAGTTCTCCTAATATTATTTATATTTTTTTTATCTATGGAATATAATATTGGTCAAAAATAAAAAAGAGCATTCAAAATTATGTAAATCATCAAAAGTGTTCTCCTTTAAAAAGGCAAAAGTCAAAAGAGTGTCCTATCACATGTTTTATTCTGATAATACTCTTACTTTTTATAACAATTAGAACTAATTAATACAAGGTGTAATAACTACTCTATAGCCGCATGTTATAATATTATTCTTTACTTCTAGTCTTCTTATAGCAGCTATGACTAGTTGCTATAGTATATAGTAATATAGAGTAGTCGTTACAATATGTAACAGTTAATATAATGATGTTGTAGTATTATAACTGTTACAATTGTATAATAGCAATTTAAGAGCATCAACAATAGTTACCCTATCTAAAATTTTATCTTAAATTTTAGATAAGGTAGCTAAAAATTTTTTGCATCAGTTATCCTATTTATTGCCTAAATTTTATATTTATAAACAGTATTTCTCTAAATTTAGATAATGTATTTCATTTCCTAAACATTATAGAGGAAAGAGAAAAAATAAGGAAGCTGATATATTGTATAGTAAAATATGGATACCTAAATTTAATAAAGAAATTTTTTTACTCTAAATTATGAATTTTAGATATGAAAATTGGTGTGGATGTTCTAATAGCTTTTACAACTATATAGTGGCTTCTATATTTTTTTAAAGTGATTTTGACCAATTTAAAATTTTTTGATAAAATTTAAACAATTTAAGCTAAGTTGGTAAAAAGTATTTCGATATAATAGTATTTAAGATTTAGAGTTCAAGATTTTAGGGATTAAGATTTAGATACAACTATCTAGCAGCTATATTTTTGGACAACTATTTTAAAGTAATTTTAATCAACTTAAAGTGATTTTGATGAAGTTTAATCAATTTTAGTTAAGTTTGTAAAAGCATGTATTTTGATATAATAATATTTTGTATATAATAATTTTGATTAAAGTGAGGGAATTAATTTTTCACATTAGAGTAGCTACCAAATAACTATTATATATATTGTAGCAACTAAGAGTAACTACTACAACAACATTGAAAACAAAAGGAGGTGTCATTTTGATGATATATAATTTAGGGTGTTTTTTTATTTTTTACCCCTATTTATTTGCAAAATGAAATTTCCTCAATTAAATAATAATACAATAGAAATAAAGGATTTTTTTATCCGTATTGAGCATATCAAGGAAATACAAATGGTAGAAGAATGACGATCTATCTTAATTCAAAGATAGTCAATCCTACAGGCGATGAAGGCATAACTGCTCCTTCCAAATTCACTCATCGTGTTTAACTCACTTGATTTATCTTGCTTACTTAGTCTAGTCAAATTTAAAAATATATAATATAATATAATATATAAGTTACAAATATATCATGAAATAATATCTCTATTATAAAATAAAATAATATAGATTATATTATATATTTTTACAAAATCTAAAATAATTATTAGATTTTGTTTTCTAATGGAACTAAATAATAGAACTATGTTTGATTAGGTCACATGATCCATTTATAAGTCATCTAATCTATTTGATTAAATTTTAACCATAAATGAGCTAATTCACTTATAAACGGGCTGTGTGTTGAGTTGAAGATTTTAAATTTCTTATTATAAATGAGTTATTAGGTCAAGTTTAGATTATATGAGTTTTGAGTCAATGAGATACAACTTATTTATAATTTATTTATCTAAATGGTCACTCTTAGCTATGGTCCCCGAGGCTATAAAAATTTATCTTATATATTATCTTTAGGGGTGTAAATAAATCAAGTCGCTCATAAGCTATTCGAAGCTTGATTAGATAAAAGCTCGATTGAGCTCGTTTAACGTGTCTCGTTAAGATAAGGAAACCAAGCTCAAGCCTCACAATACTCGACTCGTTAGTTCGTGAACATATTCATTAGTAAGCTCATGAATCAATTTTTAAATAATAATAATAATAATAATAATTTTGATATTAAATTTATATATTTTACATTATATTTATAAAATATATATATATAAATATATTAAATTTATTTATTAGAATAAATTTATAAATTTTAATAAAAATATTATAATTTCCTTTAAATATATAATTTAGTTTTTAATGAATATTTAAATTTATAATTTATATTTATTAAGAAATGATACGATAAAAGTTCGAAAAAACTCGTGAGATATGAATATATTTGTTAAATAAAGTTAGAACCCGGCTCGATTATTAACGAGTCAACTCAATTATTTAAGAGTTCGGCTCAGTTCGACTCGATTACAATCCTAATTGTCTTTGACATACATAAAAAAAAAGATAAATTTAGTTAGTTTCAGTGACTATCCCTGGGATGATCGGTCCGACCCCATAGACTTTTTCCATCAACCACCATGATAAATCGGGAAGCGCTCACGATGAGTGGTCAAGAAGTCCAATATCCGTTGATTGAGCGCCCATTTGAAAGAAAATTTATGATGTTGTTTATTAATAAGGAATAAGTTTTACTATTTGATAGTGTTAATTAGCTAACCTTTGAATAGATTCTCATAACAAATGATAATTTTATTTAGCCTCATTGACTATCCCTGGAGGTGACCGGCCCGTTCCCATGGAAGTTTCCCATCAGCCACTATGGTAAATCAGGATCCGCACACGGTGACCAGTCCAGAAGTCCGTGTGATAATTTAGATGTTTTACCATGATACTATAGCCCTGAAGACGAATATGTTCTCATACAAGGTCTTTATCTTGATGGTTTTCATGAGTGATTTGCATAGAAAGATGATTTAACTAGATTGAGGGCTCCAATAAGGTTCATTCGATTAGTTGATGTTTTATAATATATACGACACATGGACAAACAATTGTCATATTTTATAATGTTATTTGGATGACAAGTTTCTATTATTATTTGGACGACACCTTTCTATACCTTCTCCATGTCTAACAAATATGTGATTAATATGTAGAAATTTATCTCATACGTTGTACTCTAGGTATTGAATGTCACTCAATCAACATCATATAGTATCCTTACTACATTTTCTTATTAATTATTTATAAGTTTAGTTTGGTATAATACATCTATAGTAATTTAGGGATATGGCTCATGTTTTGGGTTATAATGACTTAGAGCAAGACTTATGTCTATAACTCTTTATTCATATTTGCATTTATAATTATTTAATATTTTGAATGATGTTTAATGAGAAAATAATTTAAATGGAAAATGAATAAAAGAGAAATAAATTTAAATATTGTTAAAGGCCATTTTAAGATATTATATATATATATATATATATATATATTAGTCAACAAATATTATTTTTTTTTATTTTTTAGAAAAGTAAAAAAATGCTTCAACAATCTCCATTTCTAATTGAAAAATATTATCAAAATTTATGTTAAAGCTAATAGAAAAATCACAAAAAGGAATCCACTATGTAATAAATTATATCATAATTTTTTGATAGGTTCATTCTAAACATATATTGCAATTAAAATAATATGATTGAAAAAAAATGTATCCTCACGATAAGAATCCCTCTTAATATTGCATTATTGGCCATCCTTGTCATCGTTCATCCTATAGAACAAAAGGTAAAATTATCATCTTAATGATCTGATTCTTTCAAGGTAACCTCATACTCTTTGAAAGAGATTAAATCACAGGAAAGGAGGGCATTTACCCTAGTGCAATGGTTGTCATTGTTCATTCATGTTATCATCATTAATTGTAGTGATCCTCTCCGTCATTCCAATCTTTATCGATATTAGGGACATCTAGCGACGGATCCAAGTAAAGGATGTCCTAGGCTATAGCTCAACCTTTCTTGGATCCATCCAATTTTTTTCAAGCATTTGTTAACTTTTAATTATTATTATCTCTATAAGTTTTCTTAAGTAATAGTTTTTTAAGTAACTAAATAAATAAACAAATCAAATTATCGTAAAAGTGTTGAATTAAAATCAAATTAGGGTTGGAAAAAATCCTTATTTTTTTCCTCTTTGCCCAAGCCTCACGCGCAAGCTTCCACGCATTGACTATTTCTTCTCTTGTTTTTTTCCTTCTTAATTGTAGCTGAGTTGTTTTTCTCTTCTTCTTCTCCAACCAGTACTCTCTTTGTTTCTTCTTCCTCTTCTCAAGAGTAGAAGTCCTCCTTCTTTTCTTTCTTTTGTTGTTTTCCGGCCCATTAACAGCAATAGTCTTTTCTTTTCAACAAGAGCAATCCTTATTTATCTTTTTTTTTTTTTCCGTAGAAGTTAGCCAAGACCATAGGAAAAAGGTCTAAGATTTTCATTCTTTTTTCCTTTCACCTTTTAGGCCAATGTTATAGGGAATAAAACATAATCAAATGTTATTTGGTTCAATTTAGGTAATGTAACAAAAATTTATTTGTTTAAAGGTTTTAATAAATAACATAGTTTAGTATTTTACTATATTACCCTCAGTTATAAAATCTACTATACTTAACTCTACGATTTTTACTTTTTTTTTTATATTTTTCTTTATTTATATATATTTTTTATTTTTTTTAAATTTTTTTTTACTTTTTATTTTTTAAGTTTATTTTATTTTTTTTTACATTTTTTACGTTTTTTTAATTTTTATGTTTTTTTACAATTTTTTTCTATTTTTTATGTTTTTTAACTTTTTTTTATTATTTTTTACTTTTTTAAAAAAAATTATTTTTTTACGTTTTAAAAATTTTTTTACGCTTTTTATTTTTTTCTCATTTTTTATTTTTTCCAATTTTTTAATGTTTTTGTATTTTAAAGTTTTTTTACAATTTTTTATTTTTTAATTATTCTTTATGGTTTTTTATTTTTTAAAATTTTTTATTTTATTTTTATATTTTTCTTTTTTTTTCTTTATGATTTCCTTTTTTGTCACATTTTTCTCTTATCCGAGGATATTTTTGATAAAAAAATTCATTAAATCCGGAGTCAAGAAAAACCTCAGTTTACCGAGATTTTTCGATTACTGGTTGCATGTTCTTTTTACTGGCGTATTGGATATGGAATATTACTCGGGAATTATCTATTACCTAAATAAAACAGAGTTTTCATTAATAATCTTGGATGGATAACCAAAATTATCTAAAATAATCTCCAACTAAATGCATCCTTATAATTATTTTGTTATTTATTTTTCTTTTACCATAATCAATTTAGGCAAACCAAGAGTGGTTTATGTTTGGTTTATCTTTTGATTTACCTTATTTCTTGTCTTCGACCAAATACCAATAGTGGGAAAAATAGATCATCTCCACCTAGAACAGGACGCCTCAACTTTTATTTTATCCACCCTTTCTGTCCTTTACCCTAAGTCTAACAAATAACAAATAGGTCTGTTTTTTTTTTTTTGATAATAATATATAATTTATTTCATACTCCTAATTCATGCCTAATTCTAATTCCAGATCCGTCCTTGCTAGACATCACTCAACTCCATAAGCTCTCTTATTGACGATAGAATTTTCACATATTATTAATGATAGCATATGATATGTATAAATATCATTACAAGTGAAAATAGAAAAATACATAAATTTAGAAAACAATAAGGATCCTAATAATAATTATTCTCTAATAACTAAGAAACAAATAACTATTTTCTAATATAATTATTTTCTAATAATTAGGAAACAAATAACTATTTACTTATAATAATTATTTCCTAATACGCCTTCTCAAAATGGTGTCCCAAAAATGACACCAATCTTGCTGCAAATAGCCAATAATCGAGATCGAGAAAGCGACTTTGTAAGTGCATCAGTCAATTGATCCTCGATAGGAATATGAGTAACTCGTAGTTCGGAGGTCTGCACCAGATCACGAACAAAGTGATAGTCAATAGCTAGATGCTTCATCCGAGACTGAAAAACAGGATTAGCTGAAAGATACGTGACACCCAAATTATTAATAAAAAGCACAGCAGGCGTAATAACCGGAAGAAGTAGATATGTCAAAAGTGACTTAATCCATTGGATCTCAGTTGCTGCAGAGGCAATGACATGATATTCAGCCTCAGTCGAAGAGCGTGCAACCGTGCGTTGTTTGATAGATTTCAAGGAAACTGGATTAACACCTAGAAAAATAATAAATGCACCCGTAAAACACCGATCATCTGGATCTCCTGCCCCAGACTGCATCGAAGAAACCATGAAGAGTAAAAGGTGTATCCGCAAGAAGAGGAATGCCAAGATCCCTAGTACCATTGAGATACCGAAGTAGACGCTTCACAGCAACCTAATGCGTCTCTGAATGAGCATGCATAAACTGTGAAAGCTTGTTGATCGCAAAGGAAATATCAGGACGAGTCATACGGAGATGTTGTACACCTCCAACCACTTGTCGGAACTTAGTCGTATCAAAAGATGAAGACCCATCATGCAAAGTAAGACGAAAGCCAACAGCAATAGGAGTGGAGACCGGCTTGGAATTAAACATGTTGTGTTTGGAGAGAAGATCAGTAACATACTTTTGCTGAGACAAGAGAAGACCATTTGAGGTTGGGCGAACTTTAATACTGTAGAAGAGGGAAAGAGCCCCAAGATCCTTATCACAAATTTTGCATGATGTTTATATATTATGACGTCAATAGAAGAAGCATCACTCCCTGTAATGATGAGATCATCAACATATACAAGGAAATAGATAACAGTATCGTCTCGAGAATAAACAAATAAGGAGGTGCCAGCTCAGGATGCGATAAAGCCAAGAGAGACCAAGAAAGTGCAAAGCTCCAAATACCAGGCGCGTGGAGCCTGCTTTAGGCCATAAAACACCTTATGTAAATGGCGCACATGATCTTAAAACTCAGCACTGCGCATACCCGAAGGTTGTGTCATATAAACCTCCTCTGCAAGATGACCATTAAGAAACGCATTGCTTACATCAAGTTGGTGAAGACACCACCTTCGATTCACAGCCAAACTAAGAACAATGCGCATTGTTACTGGATTAATAACATGGCTGAAAGTATCATAAAAGTCAACACCAGGGCACTGATGAAAACTCTTGTCAACAAGGCGAGCCTTATACAGATCAATTGAACCATTAGAATTACGCTTAATGCGAAACACACACTTATTACCCACAAGATTTTGGTATGGCGAAGGTGGAACTAGAGTCCAAGTCTGATTACGGAGAAGAGCATTATACTCTTCATGCATGGCCTGTACCCAATTCGGATCTTTGAGCGTCTGCGTGACAGAGGAGGGTTCACAAGTTTGTGGAAGACCAGTATGAAGAAGATACTTTGGATTGGGTTTGTAGATGATATTTTTGGAGCGAGTTTGCATGGAATGTTGGTTTAGAGAAGAGAGAGAGGGAGAAAGAGTCGGTGGACTAGAGGGTCGATTGCCACCAGCCAGTGTGGACGACCCAACAACAAGAGGTGATGATGGCAGAGATGATGGCGGCGATATGACAGAGGTGAAGAAGTCATTTGCGGATGGCTACGGTTAGTGGCAGGTTGCGGCATCAGTGCTGGAGGGTCTCACGAGAGAACTGGTGCAGCAGAGAGCTCAGAGTCAGTGTTTATTACCGTGGAATCCAAGAAGGAGGTGATGGCAAATGGAAAAACATGCTCTGCAAGTTCGTTATGTCCCTATTACCTTTGATGAGCTATTCGAGCAGCTCCTCAGCTATGAAGCCCAGTTAAAAGTCTCAACACCATCTCCATCTTAGATGCCAATGACTGCTCTTGTGGCTCCAACAGGGAATTCTCGTAATCGGTATTGAAATAATCGTGGTGGTCGCTAGCAGGTTCTGCCTATATCCCATCAGCCACGCACGTCTACTCCTGATCTATCTACGCGTCCTCCTGCACATCTAGCTATATCCAGTCCCAATCGTTATCTTGGGCGCTGTCAGATTTGTGGTGTCCAAGGTCACTTTGCTCGCCAATGCGGTCATATGAGTGCCTCAATGCTTGATCTACTTTCGTCGGCTCCTCCGCGTGCTCCGCGTCCACGTATAGAGCGCTGTTTACGCACACTGCCGTTCATTATACACCTTCGTCTGATTCTCGAGAATGGATTGTTGACTCTGGTGCCTCTCATCATGTCACCACTGATCTCGCTAGTCTTTCGTTGCACGAGCCTTATTCTGGGAATGATAGCGTCGTCATTGGTGATGGTTCTAGAATACTTATTACACACACAGTTTCTTTCTCTTTCTCTACTCCATGTTTCCCTTTAGTTTTCTCCAATGTTTTATTTGTACCATCTATGTCAAAAAATTTAATTTCTATTGCAGCACTTTATGCTACTAATCATGTTACATTTCTTTTCTTTGATTCCTATTTTTAGGTGTTGGATTGTCATATGGGAGCAACAATGGTCAGTGGGGTCCATAGAGATGATGTCTATTACTGGCCAAAATTTATGTCAACGCTATCATCGCCTTCCGCCTTTTCTATGTCTATCTCGTCATCTATTTCCTTATGGCATAGTCGTTAAGGTCATCGGCCATTAAATGTTTTGCAACATTTTTTTTTATCCTAGGGTCTTTCGTTTCCTGCGAATACTTTGTCTAATTTTTCATGCACTTCATGCAATATTAATAAGATTCATAAATTGTACTTTCATAAATCTAGTATTTCGCCGAGAATAAGGCCAAGGTGAGGGCCACCAGAATAAAGAGTAGCGGCAATGGAACCCCGGGTTGTCGGTGTCGAAATTGGTAGTAAGGGACTTCGACGTTAAATTGACAGCAAAGGACATCTTGGACTTTTTTTAGACGACGAAAACCGCTAGGAATAAGGCCAAGGTGAGAGCCGTGAGAATAAAGAGTAGCGGCAATGAAACCCCGGGTTGTCGGTGCCCAAATTGGTAGTAAAAGACGTCGACGTTAAAATTAACACCAAAGGACGTCTTGGTCCTCCTTCCTCGCGAACAGATCCCTCCACCTCTGTTTCTACAAAATATCTCTACGCGATCGAAGCATAAAAGCGACGGAGAAGCAGCGGAACTAGGCGTTCTAGGGTTCCTACTTTGGATATCTTCCGGCGGAATGGTTTGGTCTTTGGATTCCAGCAAGCGCCGAGCTGATTCCACCCCGCACTCGGCTCCCCCTCCTCCGGCAATGAAGTTGGAAGTGGAGGAACCCTTGGACGAGAAGCACGTACGTCTCCACAAGAGGGCCAGGGACGTGAGCACTTCGTATGAGCAGGCTCTGTACAACAATGTGCTTGGGGAACCTGGACCGTTGGGTCTTCGCTCAGGAAGAGTCCATCTCTAGCTGATATGATTTAGATGATGCTTTTTCAGGCAAAGACAGATAAAACTTTATGCTTCACTAGCTCGAAGGGCTCGGAAGTTGGTGAACAATCAGACTTCTCAGCTTCTTCGAGCTCATTGAGCAAAATCAAAGATTCGAATTTTCCTGCCTCATTATTGAGGATTGGGACATGGGAGTGTGTGTCTAGATATGAAGGTGATTTAGTGGCAAAATGTAAAATACCGGGAAAATGGCGAATAATGATAAGGGAATTTTCCGGAATTTTTAGAAATTTTTCTGGAATTTTTCGGAGACCGTATGGACGAGTTTACGGGGATAAAATGGGGTTTCGGGAAAGCCTATTTAGGCTACCCATTTAAATGAGGAAAAGTCGAAATTTTCTTTTTATTCTCTTTTTCTATTTCTTCTTTTCCTCTCCCGTGCCCACTTCCTTTCCCCGACGCCATTCCTCTCCACTCCGACGGTTTCTTCTTCCCCAACGCCTGCGCCGACGCCGCCCTCGCGGCTGTTCCTCTCCTCTCCGGTACAAAGGCAGTAGCCGAGGGAAGCTTCGAGTTTCTCCTCTCCTCTTCCCCCATCTGTGCTTCCTGTCCTCTCCACGCAATCTTCTTTGCACCGAGGTTGTGCCCTAGCCTCTCCCCACACCGCCGAGCCATCGTTCCGCCGAGCCATCGTCGCCTGATTCAGCCGTTTTTCTGAGCCCTAGGTTGGGTTCACAACCGACCGTTTCCTCCGCCCTGGGCTCGCGACACCGCCGCCTCTTCTCCCGATCGCCGGCGTGAAGAGGCAACTAGGGTTCCGAGGATCTTTGATTTTCTTTTCCTTGCTGTGATAGAAGTCTTGATTGAAGGTAATTTTTGTGTTTCAGAAATCAGGTTATTGATGTTCTGATCCGTGACACTCTTCATGTTCTATGCAAGGAGAAAGAAAGGGTTGAATTGGAGAATTAGGTTTGGAGATCAGCAATTTTTATCGGGCCGACTACAATTTTTAGCAGTGGGCTAATACAAGAGCAAACGGCTATAAGTAAGCTATGTATATTGTTTTGGTTGATCTCTAGTTCATATTAGGTTGATATGGATTGGTAATAGATTTTATTTGAGATGTTAATATGTCATAACATGACTAATGAGTAATTAGTTATCTTAGGTTGGAATTTCAGATGTGATTGGGGTGCGGATTTTGGATGATTTACATTGAGGGCAGTAGCTTCATGGTTGCTCCGACTAGGGTTTTCTGACAACCCCTCCTCTGACTGCGAGGTAATAAAAGGATACTCACTATTGGGTAAGTTTAGTTTGATTCATGATGGTTATTTGGTGGTTGGTTGGTTCAGATGGATGATGGTTGAATTGAGTGATAAAATGGATTGTATTAGTTGAGATTGTTCTTGAGTTATAACAATTGGGATCACTTGGGATTGATTCAATTTGGGTTTCCTTAATTAGAAAGGGAATAGGTTATTTATTTGGTCCTGATCTTCAGTTAGCTAAATGATACTTAGTAGAGTAGCTAAATTGAATATTTGTATGCAGGACCCTGATTACGGGACGGTTGTTCTGATGTGAGGATTGTTTATCACGGATTACAGTTAAATGCGGGTACCTCTTGACTTATCATTTATGATATTGTCTTTGGATATGCATAGTACTTTATAACTACAAGCAATGAACATGTTTGTCTTTGGTATGTCACTGTTTGATATCCATAGCATGTTAGGTTTATCGCCTGTGACGTATCCGTGCTTATATCATGTGATTTATTGCCATGAGTACTGTATTACCATAAGTATCTTAGTTTCTAGAATAAGTGACATACCATGTTTTACTGAGGTTAGGATTAGGTTCTGGACTTTTGGTTTCAGTCATGTGTATCGAGATTATCTGATACTTAGGTTTTATGCCATGACTGGCTTGTGTACCTCTATTTGTATATCATATATGATTCGTGTACCTAGACCTTGATTCTTGATATGTGCATATTGTTGGTACATATGTTATGGAAGGAGATATGTTTAGGATCTAGGTTGCTATACCATAGAGGACCTGTATGCCCTAGATCCGTGGGTTGACCTACTGATACTGTGGTACCTATATTATGTATATATGGATTTTTCTATGTTGATCAGGATATTCCATACTTATTATGTTCAGGACATAGGTTTTTGATATTCTATTTGACCTGTGTATTCTAGATTTTGGTATGTGACCATCGCTTTTACAGTACCCATTTTGTATATATGGATATGGTTATGTTGATCAGTTTTTGTTATGCATAGTGACATGCATCATGATTGCATGCTGTGTTATCGGCTCCACTATGGTTGAGCCCATCGCCGTTAATGTATCGCACACACCACCACTCATGGATTAGTGGTATATCGATGGTGTGTGGCGGTTCACTGTTTGCTCCGTTGGTCCGAGGACTCGGCGTGGTAGCCGTGATCGCCTGGCCTGTTTGGCTCACGGCATTTAGTGTAGCAAGTAGCCGGCAGACGGTGGACTCGCTTGGCTCCGCTGGTCGGTGACTCAGCGTGGTAGCCGAGATCTCCCCGTCATCGTGTATCGGGAGATGAGAGCATTGAGCTCCCCATTTATGATTTGGGGTCACAGGGAGGAGTACAGCATCCCGTCCACTCGGTCACTCATCAGGAGTAGTGACGACAGAGTGCACGGTTGTCACAGCCCTACCCACTCGGTCTCGCCTTTTGTGTGTGAGAGGACTGACTGGCGTCAGGGGTGACCAGGACGCATCATTAGCATCATATACATTAATGTATTTATATTCTTATGATTGTGTTTGCTGCATTTGGTTGCTGCATTTTGCTTGGATGCATACTTTTGACCTGCATACAGGATTATTGACACTTTCGGTTTGACGACCCTTTTGTCTGGATAGGAGATCCTGGTGAGTACAGCTTCTCAGTTACCTTTCAGTTTTGCATGTTCCCTATATATGATTAGGAAGCTGTATTCCATGTTTGTTGCTGTTAGATATATCTTACTACTCATGTCCATTGGTATTCGCTGAGTTGTTGAACTCACCCCCGTTGACACTATCTTTTTTCAGGTAGCAGGTTGTTTATGGAGTCGCTGGGAGTATCCTGACTGCCGGTCCCCACATCACATTAGAAGACCAGTCTTCGCATTTTGTTTATGTTTATCGTGGTGTATGGTATGTGTGTAGTTGACTTTGTGTTCCGATTTTGTTTCCCGGAGTATTGTGATATTGTGTGGTGTAAGCCTAGCCGGCTAGCAGTTTTGTGTTTGGTTGTATTTGGTTTCTGTCAGTTTTTGTTGTGTTTTGGTTTTGGTACAGCCGAGTGGGCTACTTTACTTTTAACTGCGTGGTTGTGTCAGCCAGAGGCTGAATTTGATATTAACTGCGTGGTGTTTGTTTTCTTTTATTGTTATGATTCCAGCCGCATGTGACTGAGGTATATTATGTTTGTAGAAGTGCTTCAGATTGTCACTCGTACAGGGGAGGTGCTGCCGAAATTTCTTCGGACAGAGACTCCCTCGGGGCGTGACAATTTAGTGGTATCAGAGCAGGTATACGATACTTGCTATGTGTTCTGGAGTTTCGAGATTTATCTGATACCAATTTATTTGGTATCAGAGATCGACTTATGAATCTTATTTTTCCGGTGTTTCGGATTTTGTGTTTTGGTCTTTTCGATGTGACTTTTCGGGTTTTGGGACCTGGCAGCAGCAGGACATCTCCAAGCTATAGAAGGTATGTTGGTATATGTTATCCTACCTTTTTGATTAGTTTATGCCCTGTTCATTATTACAGTCTATGACATGTATTAGCACTCTTTACTAGTACCTGTCTAGTTGTTGTAGCATATATTATATGTGATGGGTTAGCCACTGATCTTGATTGACCTTAATAGAGATTAAGGATTATAGGCTATGGTGATTTTACACGTCATACACTAGTAGTTTTTTTTTAGCTTATGTTATTACTAGTTGGTTAGCAGATTGAGGCACATACCAGCCTCTGCTTTTATTAGCTGGGTAGTGGATAGTATTTATATCTTTATGTTGACCTAGCCAGTAGTATACCATGTTATCTTAGTTAATTTCATCAGTAAATATTGATTTACTCTTGTTAGATCTGTCAGTAGAAGATAGATTGACGTTTGTTTGATTTGGATAGTTGTGATCGATTTACCTTAGATGCTTGTAGAGGGTTTATTTATTCTTGATTAGTTAGTAGATGATCGATTAGTTGTGTTGATCCGATCAGTAGCAGATTAACCTACTTTACTTCTAGATGTCTGAATCTTTGGGTTGTATGTGCTTAATTGATATCTAGAGCACATTTGAGTACAAGTTTTGTACTGATGTGGAAAAGATGGAGTTGATCGTATACTATTGTCGGTTTGGTCAGTTGATAGAGGATCGATGTATCTTATTCCATGGGTACTTTAATTTTAGACTGTATGTACCTAATTGGATAACTTCGAAGATGGCATAGGGTTGGTGTGATAGATTGGATTAAATATGCTGATTATGCATATCTATGAAGTGTACATATGATTGTTATGAGTTGAAGGAGTTCTATGATGGATAGTTCATTTGTGGATAGTGTGGGTATTCCCATCTAGATATGGTTATTGTAGGTATCTTGTGGATTATAGCTATTTAGTTAGCTGTACGTGCCTGATTGACATGTTGGAGGTATCTTATCGATTTAAATCTGTGTCGTGGTATGTGCACATGGGTGTGAATGTCATGTTGGAAGTATCTTGTCGACTACATCGGTGTTGTGGTATGTACACATGTGTTTGGTGTGGTATTTGAGGTATCTTGTTGATTATGTGTGATTTGTGAATGCACCTGGGTTTTAGTATGCCTTATTGGAAGTATATGTTGATTATACTCTTGGCATATGTGTATATTTGTCATGTGAGTATTGTTTGAGGGGTATTGTTGATTTTACCTACGATGATATATGCACACGAGTTCGGTATACATTGTTGGAGGTATCACGGTGATTTATACCTATGATGTGGGTATTTTTGGTGTGAACCAATTGGAGGATTATGTCAATCATACATATGTGATGTGTGCATGTATGTCAGATGTATGGTTGGTAGCATCATGATGATTCTACCTATATTAAATGTAGAATATTAAATGTCTACATTATGATATTGGTTGTTTTACCCTGTCAACTAATTCTCTCATTAGTGGGTGACCGACCCACTAAGAGGACGATAAAGTTGACTATGGATTTGATTTGCTTACTGGGTGGTTATACCCTAGGCTACCCACATTGGTCTGTGGTAGAGAGATCTTGTGCAGTCTCTAGCTAGATAGTTAGGTGCTTTGGGCACTTATGTATTGTTTGTGGTAGAGCGTAGCTCCCACATGTTATGGATTGTTTGTGGTAGAGCGTAGTTTCCACCTATTCTGGATTCCCACATATTTAGGGATTGTTTTGTAGTGGAGCGTTGCTCCTACATATTGCGGATTGTTTGTAGCGGAGCATTGCTCCCATATTTATTGTGGATACATATTTTGGATTATTTGTGGTGGAGCGTTGCTCCCACATATGGAGGATTTATTGTGGTAGAGCGTTGCTCCCACATATGTGGTATTTCGTGTGATAGAGCATTGCTCTCACACTGGAGGTTCTATTCTTTGGTGATTATATATCGTTGGTGATTAGATCTGTTTATTATTGAGGATCTTATGGTTAGGAATGTCTGTGATACGGACATTATGTGTCTTGGTTTTACCATTAGTGCTTGAGGTGCCCTAGAGGTTATCATGGACTCGATGATTTGGGTATCCCTAGAATGTTTGGATCGGTTTCCATTGTCTTTGTTGACGATGTTGTGATTTATTACGGATCTGAGGTGAGTCAAGTACACCACCTTCGCATAGTTCTAGAGATGTTTCGACGAGAACATCTATATGTGAAGATCAGTAGTGTGTATTTTGGTTGTATTCTGTGAGATATTTGAGACACATGGTCACCAGTAGGAGTATACCGTGGTTACACAGGAGATAGAGGATGTTACTGTTGGGAGTAGACGGAGTCTATAGAAGAGGCTCGCAACTTCCTTTGTTTGGCCGATATTTCCGGAGATGCGTTGAGGATTTCTCACAGATTGTTATGCTATTTACACGCCTGACCAGGAAAGGCGTGAAGTTCACGTGGTCCGAGGACTACGAGATCAGCTTAGAGGAGCTGAAGCGGAGACTAGGGGTGACTTCAGTTTTGGTTTTACTTTCTGGAGAGGACGGATATGTCCTCTACACCGACGCATCTATTCAGGGTTTGAGCGCTGTTCTGATGCAGCACGATAGAGTAGTCTCCTATGCTTCTCGTCGGTTGAAGAAGCATGAGAAGAACTACCCTGTACATGATCTGGAGCTAGTCGCTATTATTTTTGCCCTGAAGATTTGGCGGCATTACCTGTATGATATTATTACATTGAGATTCTCACTGACCATGAGAGTCTCAAATATCTGTTCACTCAGAAGGAACTTAATCTTCGACAGAGGAGATGGATGAAGTTCCTGAAGGATTACGATTTGTACCATTAGTTATCACCCGAGGGAAGCTAATATGGTTACCGATGCACTTAGCCGGAAGTCTAGAGGGACTTTGGCTTGCCATCAAGTTGTGGTTACGGACTTGATTCAGGGATTCTCCGAATTGGGCCTTGAGGAGCAGGGACCGACAGAGCAGGGTATTCTTGTTACCATGATTGCTCAGTCGTCGATTAGGGTGAGGATCCGATAAGGCCGGTTGGTGAACAACATTTGCAATTTATAGGCAGCCGATAGCTTCTAGGCAGCAGACCGAGTTCACACGAGACGAGGAGGGTATTATATACTTCCGAGGCAGATAATGCATACCTCAGTCTCATCCGGTCTTACAGGAGCTACTTCATGAGGCTCATCGCTTTCGATTTGTGGTCCACCCAGGCGGGACCCGCATGCATCGAGATTTGAAGCGTTCCTACTGGCGGAATGGTACGAAGGAAGACATCGCGGATTTTGTAGCTAGATGTCTTGTCTGTCAGCAAGTGAAGGCAGAGCATCAGAGATATGTCGGATTACTTCAGCAGATTTCTATTCCTGAGTGGAAATGAGAATAGATTACTATGGACTTTGTGGTAGGTTTGTCGAGGACACGACGAGGCCATGACGCGATTTGGGTAATCGTTGATCGATTAACCAAATCCGCGCACTCGTTAACGATCCGGAAGACTGATATCCTGAATCGATTGGTAGATCTGTTTTGCCGGGAGATCATCAGATCACGTGATGTTCCGTTGACTATTATTCGGATAGAGACCCCGGATCACGTCTCGTTTTTGACAGAGTCTGCAGCAGACCTTGGCACGCAGCTCTGTTTCAGTACAGTTTTTCCATCCTCAGACAGATGGATAGTCACAGCGGACCATTCAGACTCTAGAGGGTTTGCTGAAGTATTGTGTATTGGATTTTGAAGGCAGTTGGGAGGCCCAGTTGTTGGGACCTCATAGAGCTCAGCATGACGCAGAGTTGGTCCGTACTATCAGACGGAGAATGTTAGAGGCGCAGGACCGCCAAAAGAGTTATGCTGATCGGAGACGCAGACCCCAAGCGTTCTCTATTGGCGACCATGTATTTCTGTGAGTTTCACCCACGAAAAGGGGTGAAGAGATTTGGCTTCAGAGGTAAGCTAGCTCCGCGGTACATTGGCCCTTTCGAGATCTTGGAGAGGATCGGAGCGGTAGCTTACCGGTTAGCACTACCACCGTTCCTGTCAGGCGTTCACGATGTATCCCACGTATCTATGCTGAGGAGATACGTACCTGACCCGACACATGTGCTGACAGATATCTCAGTTTCTATTCATCCTGACGTCACCTATGAGGAGGTTCCGGTACGGATTCTAGACCGGAAAGAGCATTAGTTACGGAACAAGATTATCCGATTGGTTGATGTCGGATGACAGCATCATATAGACGAGGAGGCAACTTGGGAGCTCGAGGATATTATGCGAGCACGATACCCCATCTTTTCACTTGAGGTGTGTGATATTATTTACCGTTCAGCATTTATACTCTTTACCTGTTGTTAGTATTTGCTGATGGTAGATGACGAAATTTGGGGACCAAATTTTTATTAGTGGGGGAGAATGTAAAATACCGGAAAAATGGCGAATAATGATAAGGGAATTTTCCGGAATTTTTAGAAATTTTTCTGGAATTTTTCGGAGACCGTATGGACGAGTTTACGGGAATAAAATGGGGTTTCGGGAAAGCCTATTTAGGCTACCCATTTAAACGAGGAAAAGTCGAAATTTTCTTTTTATTCTCTTTTTCTATTTCTTCTTTTCCTCTCCCGTGCCCACTTCCTTTCCCCGACGCCATTCCTCTCCACTCCGACGGTTTCTTCTTCCCCAACGCCTGCGCCGACGCCGCCCTCGCGGCTGTTCCTCTCCTCTCCGGTACAAAGGCAGTAGCCGAGGGAAGCTTCGAGTTTCTCCTCTCCTCTTCCCCCATCTGTGCTTCCTGTCCTCTCCACGCAATCTTCTTTGCACCGAGGTTGTGCCCTAGCCTCTCCTCACACCGCCGAGCCATCGTTCCGCCGAGCCATCGTCGCCTGATTCAGCCGTTTTTCTGAGCCCTAGGTTGGGTTCACAACCGACCGTTTCCTCCGCCCTGGGCTCGCGACACCGCCGCCCTTCTCCCGATCGCCGGCGTGAAGAGGCGACTAGGGTTCCGAGGATCTTTGATTTTCTTTTCCTTGCTGTGATAGAAGTCTTGATTGAAGGTAATTTTTGTGTTTCAGAAATCAGGTTATTGATGTTCTGATCCGTGACACTCTTCATGTTCTATGCAAGGAGAAAGAAAGGGTTGAATTGGAGAATTAGTTTTGGAGATCAGCAATTTTTATCGGGCCGACTACAATTTTTAGCAGTGGGCTGATACAAGAGCAAACGGCTATAGGTAAGCTATGTATATTGTTTTGGTTGATCTCTGGTTCATATTAGGTTGATATGGATTGGTAATAGATTTTATTTGAGATGTTAATATGTCATAACATGACTAATGAGTAATTAGTTATCTTAGGTTGGAATTTCAGATGTGATTGGGGTGCGGATTTTGGATGATTTACATTGAGGGCAGTAGCTTCATGGTTGCTCCGACTAGGGTTTTCTGACAACCCCTCCTCTGACTGCGAGGTAATAAAAGGATACTCACTATTGGGTAAGTTTAGTTTGATTCATGATGGTTATTTGGTGGTTGGTTGGTTCAGATGGATGATGGTTGAATTGAGTGATAAAATGAATTGTATTAGTTGAGATTGTTCTTGAGTTATAACAATTGGGATCACTTGGGATTGATTCAATTTGGGTTTCCTTAATTAGAAAGGGAATAGGTTATTTATTTGGTCCTGATCTTCAGTTAGCTAAATGATACTTAGTAGAGTAGCTAAATTGAATATTTGTATGCAGGACCCTGATTACGGGACGGTTGTTCTGATGTGAGGATTGTTTATCACGGACTACAGTTAAAGGCGGGTACCTCTTGACTTATCATTTATGATATTATCTTTGGATATGCATAGTACTTTATAACTACAAGCAATGAACATGTTTGTCTTTGGTATGTCACTGTTTGATATCCATAGCATGTTAGGTTTATCGCCTGTGACGTATCCGTGCTTATATCATGTGATTTATTGCCATGAGTACTGTATTACCATAAGTATCTTAGTTTCTAGAATAAGTGACATACCATGTTTTACTGAGGTTAGGACTAGGTTCTGGACTTTTGGTTTCAGTCATGTGTATCGAGATTATCTGATACTTAGGTTTTATGCCATGACTGGCTTGTGTACCTCTATTTGTATATCATACATGATTCGTGTACCTAGACCTTGATTCTTGATATGTGCATATTGTTGGTACATATGTTATGGAAGGAGATATGTTTAGGATCTAGGTTGCTATACCATAGAGGACCTGTATGCCCTAGATCCGTGGGTTGACCTACTGATACTGTGGTACCTATATTATGTATATATGGATTTTTTTCTATGCTGATCAGGATATTCCATACTTATTATGTTCAGGACATAGGTTTTTGATATTTTATCTGACCTGTGTATTCTAGATTTTGGTATGTGACCATCGCTTTTACAGTACCCATTTTGTATATATGGATATGGTTATGTTGATCAGTTTTTGTTATGCATAGTGACATGCATCATGATTGCATGCTGTGCGACTGTCGGCTCCACTATGGTTGAGCCCATCGCCAGTTACATGTACTGCACACACCACCACTCATGGATTAGTGATATATCAGACAGGTGTGTGGCGGTTCTGCTGTTTGGCTCCGTTGGTCTGAGGACTCAGCGTGGTAGCCGGCAGTCAGTTCCGCTCTGTTTGGCTCCGCTGGCATTTAGTGTAGCAGCGTAGTAGCCGGCAGACGGTGGACTCTGTTTGGCTCCGTTGGTCAGGTGACTCAGCGTGGTAGCCGGCAGAGATTTCCTCCCCGTCATCGTGTACCGGGAGATGAGAGCATTGAGCTCCCCCATTTATGATTTGGGGTCACAGGACAGGAGTACTCCGACAGCATCCCGTCCACTCGGTCACTCATCAGGAGTAGTGACGACAGAGTGCACGGTTGTCACAGCCCTACCCACTCGGTCTCGCCTTTTGTGTGTGAGAGGACTGACTGGCGTCAGGGGTGACCAGGACGCATCATTAGCATCATATGCATTGATGTATTTATATTCTTATGATTGTGTTTGCTGCATTTGGTTGTTGCATTTTGCTTGGATGCATACTTTTGACCTGCATACAGGATTATTGACACTTTCGGTTTGACAACCCTTTTGTCTGGATAGGAGATCCTGGTGAGTACAACTTCTCAGTTACCTTTCAGTTTTGCATGTTCCCTATATATGATTAGGAAGCTGTATTCCATGTTTGTTGCTGTTAGATATATCTTACTACTCATGTCCATTGGTATTCGCTGAGTTGTTGAACTCACCCCCGTTGACACTATCTTTTTCAGGTAGCAGGTTGTTTATGGAGTCGCTTGGAGTATCCTGACTACCGGTCCCCACATCACATTAGAAGACCAGTCTTCGCATTTTGTTTATGTTTATCGTGGTGTATGGTATGTGTGTAGTTGACTTTGTGTTCCAGTTTTGTTTCCCGGAGTATTGTGATATTGTGTGGTGTAAGCCTAGCCGGCTAGCAGTTTTGTGTTTGGTTGTATTTGGTTTCTGTCAGTTTTTGTTGTGTTTTGGTTTTGGTACAGCCGAGTGGGCTACTTTACTTTTAACTGCGTGGTTGTGTCAGCCAGAGGCTGAATTTGATATTAACTGTGTGGTGTTTGTTTTCTTTTATTGTTATGATTCCAGCCGCATGTGGCTGAGATATATTATGTCTGTAGAAGTGCTTCAGATTGTCACTCGTACAGGGGAGGTGCTGCCGAAATTTCTTCGGACAGAGACTCCCTCGGGGCGTGACACAAAATGTTACCTCGCCAAACATAAACTTGTATGGGAAGTTCTCGAAGGTAGCTTGAAGAGCAAGATTGAGTTTTACTGGTCCGACATTACTGCAATTAAGGCAATATTTTTTGATGGTAGCCATGAGACTTTGGATATTGTGTTAGAAAGACCACCTCTTTTTTCTTCTGAGCGACTGATCCTCAACCAAGAAAGCATACACTATGGCAAGCAACTCGAGATTTTACCAACGACCAAGCATACATACACAAGAGGCATCTACTTCAATGTCCCCAGACATTTTCGAGCAAGAACTTTAAGAAATTGATCAGTTGTGATCCTCATTTGAAGATACTTAGTTTGCAACCTGATATTATATTAGAATCGCCTTACTTTAATCCTTTAATACTCAATTTTAGAAGATCAAAGTGATTCTAAAAGTCATATTAATGATGTTATTAAGGATGATTCTAAAACCACTTTCTCTGGCTTTTACGAACCTGGTCCCCCTTCATAAATCAATTATCATCTGATTCTCCTACCTCTCTTGTAGTTCTCAACGTCAATGCTCAGGCACCGTTGAAACTCACCACTTCCAATTATTCCGCCTGACGCTTGCAGTTCACGTCTCTTCTATTCGGATATGACTTACTGAATTTTATTAATGACTCACGTCCCTGCCCCCCTACGCAGAAAATGTCTACAGATCCCACGCTCCCTCAGGCGAATCCTGATCATATTCTCTGGCTCCGCCAGGATCAACTTCTCCTTAATGCTATTATAGGTTTGATGTCTCCTACTCTTGTGCAATTTATTTCTTTATCGATTTCATCTAGAGATGCATGGCCACTAGAATGAAGAGTAGCGGCAATGGAACCCCGGGTTGTAGGTGTCGAAATTGGTAGTAAAAGACGTCGACGTTAAATTGACAGCAAAGGACATCTTGGACTTTTTTTAGACAACGAAAACCTCTAGGAATAAGGCCAAGGTGAGAGCCGCGAGAATAAAGAGTAGTGGCAATAAAACCCCGGGTTGTCGGTGCCGAAATTGGTAGTAAAAGACGTCGACGTTAAAATAAACAGCAAAGGACGTCTTGGTCCTCCTTCCTCGCGAACAGATCCCTCCACCTCTGTTTCTACGAAATATTTCTACGCGATTGAAGCATAAAAGCTGCGGAGAAGCAGTGGAACTAGGCATTCTAGTTTTCCTACTTTGGATATCTTCCGGCGGAATGGTTTGGTCTTTGGATTCCAACAAGCGCCGAGCTGATTCCACCCCGCACTCGGCTCCCCCTCCTCCGGCAATGAAGTTGGAACCCTTGGACGAGAAGCACGTACGTCTCCACAAGAGGGCCAGGGACGTGAGCACTTCGTATGAGCAGGCTTTGTACAACAATGTGCTTGGGGAACCTGGACCGTTGGGTCTTCGCCCCAGGAAGGGTCCGTCTCTAGTTGATATGATTTAGATGATGCTTTCTCAGGCAAAGACAGGTAAAACTTTATGCTTCACTAGCTCGAAGGGCTTGGAAGTTGGTGAACAATCAGACTTCTCAGCTTCTTCGAGCTCATTGAGCAAAATCAAAGCTTCGAATTTTCCTGCCTCATTATTAAGGATTTGGACATGGGAGTGTGTGTCTAGATATGATGGTGATTTAGTGGCAAAATGTTATCTCGCCAAACACAAACTTGTATGGGAAGTTCTCGAAGGTGGCTTGAAAAGCAAGATTGAGTTTTACTGGTCCGACAATACTGCAATTAAGGCAATATTTTTTTATGGTAGCCATGGGACTTTGGATATTGTGTTAGCAAGACCACCTCTTTTTTTCTGAGCGACTGATCCTCAACCAAGGAAGCATACACTATGGCAAGCAACTCGAGATTTTACCAACGACCAAGCATACATACACAAGAGGCATCCACTTCAATGTCCCCAGACCTTGTCGAGCAAGAATTTTGAGAAATTGATCGGTTGTGATCCTCATTTGAATATACTTAGTTTGCAACCTGATATTATATTAGAATCGCCTTACTTTAATCCTTAATACTCAGTTTTAGAAGATCAAAGTGATTCTAAAAGCCATATTAATGATGTTATTAAGGATGATTCTAAAACCACTTTCTCTGGCTTTTACGAACCTGGTCCCCCTTCATAAATCAATTATCATCTGATTCTCCTGCCTCTCTTGTGGTTCTCAATGTCAATGCTCTGGCACCGTTGAAACTCACCACTTCCAATTATTCTGCCTGACGCTTGCAGTTCACGTCTCTTCTATTCGGATATGACTTACTGGGTTTTATTAATGACTCACGTCCCTGCCCCCTACGCAGATAATGTCTATAGATGCCACGCTCCCTCAGGCGAATCCTGATCATATTCTCTGGCTCCGCCAGGATCAACTTCTCCTCAATGCTATTATAGGTTTGATGTCTCCTACTCTTGTGCAATTTATTTCTTTATCAATTTCATCTAGAGATGCATGGCCACTAGAATGAAGAGTAGCGGCAATGGAACCCCGGGTTGTAGGTGTCGAAATTGGTAGTAAAAGACGTCGACGTTAAATTGACAGCAAAGGACATCTTGGACTTTTTTTAGACAACGAAAACCGCTAGGAATAAGGCCAAGGTGAGAGCCGCGAGAATAAAGAGTAGCGGCAATGAAACCCCGGGTTGTCGGTGCCGAAATTGGTAGTAAAAGACGTCGACGTTAAAATTAACAGCAAAGGACGTCTTGGCCCTCCTTCCTCGCAAACAGATCCCTCAACCTCTGTTTCTACGAAATATCTCTACGCGATCGAAGCATAAAAGCTACGGAGAAGCAGCGGAACTAGGCGTTCTAGGGTTCCTACTTTGGATATCTTCCGGCGGAATGGTTTGGTATTCAGATTCTGGCAAGCGCCGAGATGATTCCACCCCTCAATCGGCTCCCCCTCCTTCGGCGGTGAAGTTGGAAGTGGAGGAACCCTTGGACGAGAAGCGCGTACGTCTCCACAAGAGGGCTAGGGACGTGAGCACTTCGTATGAGCCGGCTCTGTACAACAATGTGCTTGGGGAACCTGGACCGTTGGGTCTTCGCCCCAGGAAGAGTCCGTCTCTAGCTGATATGATTTAGATGATGCTTTCTCAGGCAAAGACAGGTAAAACTTTATGCTTCACTAGCTCGAAGGGCTCGGAAGTTGGTGAACAATCAGACTTCTCAGCTTCTTCGAGCTCATTGAGCAAAATCAAAACTTCGAATTTTCCTGCCTCATTATTGAGGATTGGGACATGGGAGTGTGTGTCTAGATATGAAGGTGATTTAGTGGCAAAATGTTACCTCGCCAAACATAATCTTGTATGGGAAGTTCTCGAAGGTGGCTTGAAGAGTAAGATTGAGTTTTACTGGTCCGACATTACTGCAATTAAGGCAGTATTTTTTGAAGGTAGCCATGGGACTTTGGATATTGTGTTAGATAGACCACCTCTTTTCTTCTGAGCGACTAATCCTCAACCAAGGAAGCATACACTATGGCAAGCAACTCGAGATTTTACCAACGACCAAGCATACATACACAAGAGGCATCTACTTCAATGTCCCCAGACCTTGCCGAGCAAGAATTTTGAGAAATTGATCGGTTGTGATCCTCATTTGAAGATACTTAGTTAGCAACCTGTTATTATATTAGAATTGCCTTACTTTAATCCTTAGTACTCAGTTTTAGAAGATCAAAGTGATTCTAAAAGCCATATTAATGATGTTATTAAGGATGATTCTAAAACCACTTTCTCTGGCTTTTACGTACCTGGTCGCCCTTCATAAATCAATTATCATCTTATTCTCCTGCCTCTCTTGTGGTTCTCAATGTCAATGCTCAGGCACCGTTGAAACTCACCACTTCCAATTATTCTGCCTGGCGCTTGTAGTTCACGTCTCTTCTATTCGGATATGAATTACTAGGTTTTATTAATGACTCACGTCCCTGCCCCCTACGCAGATAATGTCTATAGATGCCACGCTCCCTCAGGCGAATCCTGATCATATTCTCTGGCTCCGCTAGATCAATTTCTCCTCAATGCTATTATAGGTTTGATGTCTCCTACTCTTGTGCAATTTATTTCTTTATCAATTTCATCTAGAGATGCATGACAGACGCTTGAGAGAACCTACGCCGCTCCCTCATGTGGCAGGATTTTGACTCATCGTCAAAATCTTACCAGCCCTCAACAGGGTAACAGGTCTATCACTGATTATATACAGGACATCAAAAGAAATATTGACGCTCTTGTGCTTATGAATGTTAAAGTTGACTTTGATGAGCTCTCTATTCGTGTCCTGAATGGTCTTAGCCAAGATTACTGCAATATCTATTATGCTTTGATACCATATTGACGATAGAATTTTCATATATTATTAATGATAGCATATGATATATATAAATACCATTACAAGTGAAAATAGAAAAATACATAAATTAGGAAAATAATAAGACAATAAGTATTTCCTAATAATAATTATTCTCTAATAGCTAAGAAACAAATAACTATTTTCTAATAATAACTATTTTCTAATAATTAGGAAATAAATAACTATTTACTTATAATAATTATTTCCTAATACCTCTATCTCCATCTTCTCTGGTAACATAAATGATGTATATGAACGTTGGACGAGCATAGTCGTCTTTTGTCATCATAAATGATGCATATGAATGATTTTATGAGTTACCAAAATAAATATTTGTATATTGAAAAGAGAGGACGTATGCTCTCCGTACCAAAACATTTGGCAAATGTTGTTCTTTGAACCTTTTCTCAGACAAAGGACAGTTGATGAGCTTCAATTGTTGGAGGGTGGCTAGTAACTCCTTGAACTCAAGATTACGACATGCTTTTACTATTAAAGAATTCAAGGAGCTGAGGTTTTCTAACCCTGCAACAACTCTCAATGCTCGAGACTCTTTGAATCACTAAAGTCTTCAGTGAAGGTACTCGTTCCTGTGACAGATGAACAGATTCCAGTTTTCTATAAAATGTCAAGTGTTGAGCGTTGGAAAGTAACACTTGTACATCCACTCACTATGTTCCTGAGTTGTGACATAAATGCTTAAATTTGTCAGTGAATGCAAATTTGGAACATCAAGTTCACCACAACTATCTAATCTCATTTCTTTCACAGAAGACATAAAGGACCACTAGGAAACTTAATCAGCATATACCATTGAAAATTTTCAAGAAAATGAAGATTGGGGAAATCACCAATCTCCACTCCATCCCACGCTTCCCAATTTAGTATTCTTCTAAATTCCAACCGTCTTAGAAATGAAAAATGAAATTTTGTTCTGAGAAGAAGATGGAGATGGTATTTGCATGGAGCAAAATTCAAATCCCACATGTTGTATATCATCCATCTGCCTTATAGCAAGCTCTTTCAGAGAAGGAAGTTGACCCAACGGTGGAAGTTTAGTGCAATTCTTACAATTACTAGACTCAAACAAATCAACTTAGTGAAAGATAAATCGCTCACCCATTCAACAAATTTGACAACACCTAGATAGTTATATATCTTAAGGGACTTGAGGGTGACGTGTGGTTTGAGGTATGCAAATTGTTGTTCTGCCTTTTTTTCATCTTCCCTGGAGCTGTCAAAATAATCAATTTGTTTATGCCAATTTAACTTCAAAGAATTAAGATATTTTTTTTTGTCTTGGGGTTTTGAGTTTGAAAATCTCTTCACAGATTTTCAATATAAATGGAGATAGTTGCTCCATGTTTCTGTTGGAAGATGGTAGACTCTCAAATAGCTTTCTAAGAAGAGAAGAGGAATTGTAGTAACATGATTTGTATTGCAAAAATGATTTATCTTGCAACTTTACATTACATATATGACTATTTATACTACTTAATAGAAACTCTTAGACCATACTTCATTAATTAAATACATGAATTTATTCTATCTAGGTAAATGAATTATAAGATTCATGTTTCACTTGATTCATGTACATGAAATATTTACTATAGTTCATGCATTCAACAAGTTTAATTCAACTTCTAACAGTTCCATAAATCTACTCAATTCTCCTACGTCACAATTCTCTTTTTTTAGCTCTGACGTTGAATTGGGTGAGTGTTTGCAAGTTGGCCAAGTTTCCAATTCCAAATGGAAGAAAGCCAACTTTGTCGGAAAGAAAAAGATGACGTAGACTTATCAAGTTTCCAATTTGCCTTGGGAGTTCAAAAATATTTGTGGATTGCATATCCAGAGTTTGTAAGTTGTAAAGGTTGCATACGGACTCTGGGAAACTCTCTACATCAGTATCTTTTATAGAAAGGTAACGAAGTAGTTTGAGGTTGCCCAATGAATTCGGTAACTCTGTGTTGCCGATCTGGCTTAAATGGAGTGCTCGTATGTATTTCAGTTTTTGGAAAAGATCGTCAAGGACTCCAAAAACTTTGTCTTGTCTTGTAATAGAAGGTTGCCCTCGTGATTTGCCTCGGACTTTAATAAAAAGTGTCCGCATGAGTTTTAGTTCTTGAAGATCTTTTATTGTTTCCAGATGTTTGAGTAGATGAGGATCTTCTATGCTCACCGACAAGTGTCGAATCTTTGGTAATTTCTTTGTGTCGAATTTGTTGTCCATCACACCGGCATTCATCCTGAGCTATATATTGTGCAAGATCGTGAACAAGATCATGCATAAAAAAAGAGTTGCCCCGTTCCAGATATATTATTGACCTCTCAGACAATCTTTTTATGTAATTTCTGCCTATGCCCTCAGCTCTCATATCTCCATCAAGAGGAAGAAGACCTTGGGACATCCATAATTGCAGTATTTCTCCTGAATGTAAATGTTTGTCTTTGCGAAATAAGGACAGGTATAGGAAGCATCTTTTAAGTTGGATCGGCAAGCAATCATATGATATTTTAAGAGCAGGTAAAACTCCATTATTTGTTTCTTCTGATTCCCACATCTCATTCTCTAAGATGTCCTCCCAGGAATCTATATCTTCTTTGTTTCTGATAGCACCTCCTAGGCCAAAGGTTAGCCTTTGCACTTGTCTACTATCTTCCTACCAAGGTCTTCAAGATGTGGTTGTAGGCTCTTGTCTGCTCCTCCCCAAGTGACTCTCTTGAACAATGACCAGCATACATCAAATGGCAAGCAATTCAAGTCGAGAGGACTTCTTGTCTCCATAATTCTAGCAACTGGTTGATTTCTAGTGGTCACTATAACTTTACCCACTTGAGCTGTTTCTAAGGGTTTTCTTATTCATCTCAGAGAGTGAATTCTTCATTCTAAACATCATCTAATATCAACAAAAACTTTTTCCCCTGTAGTTTCTCTTGTAGTGTATGCTGGCGCCAATCTAGTTCTTCATGAACTTTCACTTTTGTAAATGATTGTAGGATCTTCTCCGTCATGAAAATTTTCAGATACATAAACCCATCCTCTTCTCTTGGATGCTGAGCGAGTGTTGTTTTACCCAGTCCCCCCATCCCAATTACAGCAATTACTGAAACTCCATTCCTTGTTGTATCATCCTTTGATAGCAGCCATTCAACCAGCATATCTTTTTCTCTACTCTTCCAAGAGCATCTGATTCAACCACTAAAGAGCCTGTTTCTCGGTTCTCATCTAGGGGCGAGGGGCTTCTCTTTCTCTTTCCAGCGTTCTTAGGCAACGGTAAGAGTTTCCACTCTTCGGTGATCTGATCAAACCTTTTCCTTATCTCCGCAGTTTTATTTGCTAGTTCATCCTGTTGGGTTTATAATCATGAATCTACACATCATAATTATAGATCCTTTTTGTATAAAATTTTTAGTTATCTATAATGTTTCTTTATTTTTAGTGATCTGATCAATGGTAAGAGAGAGATTTGATATCTTTCTTTATTTTTAGTTATCTATAATGTTTTTTAAAAAAATAATTTTTGATAAAATTTTTTTTTTTGTAACCATCCACATGTTTTTTAAAAGAAATATTTTAATGTATAAAATCTTCCTTTTATAACCAACAAGGAATTTAAAAGAGAAATTTTTTATTAAAATTTCTTACCAGAAATAAATAAAGAAATTTTATTTTTATATTTAAAGCGTTCCTTGTTTGAAACACTTGGGTAGGGCCGACAACGATAACCATTAAAAGGAAGTTTTAATTTTTTGTTTTAAAACTTTCCTTTTTAGTCATTGACAAGGAAAATAAGGAAATTTTAATTATGTTTAAAACTTTCCTTTTTTGCCAAGACCAAGGATTATAAAAGAGAGGGAGGGGGTGCCTCATGAGAACATATTCTATTCCTCTCTTCCAATCCATTGGTGGTCGACTCTCATCCTTTTCTCTTCTCCTCTTGTTTTCTTACTTGAGGCCGACGGCACTTGAAGAAGGGTTTTCATCTTGGTAGTCAGTTGCTTGGAGAAGAAGAAGAAGAAGAAGAAGAAGAGAAAGGAAGCATCCCTTGGAGGTTGTTGGTGGCCGAAAGTTAAGGAAGCAAAGGAAGGCTTGGGTGCTCCTTTAAACAGGCAAAAGTCAAAAGAATGTCCTATCACATGTTTTATTCTGAAAATACTCTTACTTTTAATAACAGTTAGAACTAATTAATACAAGGTGTAGTAACTATTCTATAGCCGCATGCTATAATATTATTCTTTACTTCTAGTCTTCTTGTAGCAGCTATGACTAGTTGCTATAGTATATAGTAATATAGAGTAGTCGTTAAAATATGTAACAATTAATATAATACTGTTATAGAATTATAACTGTTACAATTGTATAATAGTAATTTAAGAGCATCAACAATAGTTACCCTATCTAAAAATTTTGTCCTAAATTTTGGATAAAGTAGCTAAAAAATTTTTGTATCAATTATCTTATTTATTCCCTAAATTTTATATTTATAAACAGTATTTCTCTAAATTAGATAATGTATTTCATTTCCTAAACATTATAAAGGAAAGAGAAAAAATAGGGAAGTTGATATATTGTATAGTGAAACATGGTTACCCAAATTTAATAAAGAAACTTTTTTACTCTAAAATATGAATTTTAGATATGAAAACCGTTGCGGATGTTCTAATAGCTTTTACAACTATATAGTGGCTTCCATATTTTTTTAAAAGTGATTTTGACCAATTTAAAATTTTTTGATGAAATTTAAACAATTTAAGCTAAGTTGGTAAAAAGTATTTTGATATAATAGTTTTTAAGATTTAGAATTCAAGATTTTAGGGATTAAGATTTAGATACAACTATCTAGCAGTTATATTTTTGGACAACTATTTTAAAAGTAATTTTAATTAACTTAAAGCTATTTTGATGAAGTTTAATCAATTTTAGTTAAGTTTGAAAAAGCATGTATTTTGATATAATAATATTTTGTATATAATAATTTTGATTAAAGTGAAATAATTAATTTTTTACATTAGAGTAGCTACCAAATAACTATTATATATTGTAGCAATTACGAGTAACTACTACAACAACATTGAAAACAAAAGGAGGTGTCATTTTAATGATTTATATAATTTAGGGTGTTTTTTTATTTTTTACCCCTATTTATTTGCAAAATGAATTTTTATTAATTAATTAATGATATAATAGAAATAAAGGATTTCTTGATCCGTATTGAGCATATCAAGGAAATACAAACGGTAGAAGAATGACGATCTGTCTTAATTCAAAGATAGTCAATCCTACCGGCGAGGAAGGCATAACTACTCCTTCCAAATTCACTCATCATGTTTAACTCACTTGATTTATCTTGCTTACTTGGTCTAGTCAAATTTAAAATATATAATATAATATACAAGTTACAAATATATCATGAAATAATATCTCTATTATAAAATAAAATAATATAGATTATATTATATATTTTTAAAAAATCTAAAATAATTACTATATTTTGTTTTCTAATGGAACTAAATAATAAAATTGTGTTTGATTAGGTAGCATGATCCATTTATAAGTCATCTAATCTTTGTGATTAAATTTTAACCATAAATGAGCTAATTCACTTATAAACGGGTTGTGTGTGAGTTGAAGATTTTAAATTTCTTATTATAATGAGTTATACGGTCAAGTTTAGATTATACGAATTTTGAGTCAATGAGATACAACTTATTTATAATTTATTTATCTAAATGGTCACCCTTAGCTATGGTCCTATAAAAGTTTATCTTGTTCATTATCTTTAGGGGTGTAAATAAATCAAGTCGCTCATAAGTTATTTGAAGTTTGATTAGATAAAAGCTCGTTTGAGCTCATTTAACGAGTCTCGTTAAGATAAGGAAACTAAGCTCAAGCTTCACAATACTCATCGCGTTAGTTTGCGAACATATTCATTAGTAAGCTCATGAATCGATTTTTAAATAAAAATAATAATTTTGATAATAAATTTATAGATTTTACATTCTATTTATAAAAAATATAGATAAATATATTAAATTTATTTATTAGAATAAATTTATAAATTTTAATAAAAATATTATAATTTTCTCTAATTGTATAATTTAGTTTTTAATGAATATTTAAATTTATAATTTATATTTATTAAGAAATGATTCGTTAAAAGTTCGAAAAAGCTCGTGAGATATGAATATATTTGTTAAATAAAGTTAAAACTTAGCTCGATTATAAACGAGTCAAACTTAAATATTCAAGAGTTCGGCTCAACTCGACTCGATTACAACCCTAACTGTTTTTGGTATGCATAAAAAAAAAGATAAATTTAGTTAGTTTCAATGACTATCCCTGGGATGATCGATCCGGTCTCATAGAATTTTTCCATCAGCCACCAGGATAAATTGGGAAGCGCTCGCGATAAGTGGCCAAGAAGTCCAATATCTGTTGATTGAGTGCACATTTGAAAGAAAAATTACGATGTTGTTTATTAATAAGGAATAAGTTTTACTATTTGATAGTGTTAATTAGTTAACCTTTGAATAGGTTCTCATAAAAAATGATAATTTTAGTTAGCTTCATTGACTATCCCTGGAGGTGACCGATCCGGTCCAATGGAAGTTTCCCACCGGCCACTAGGGTAAATCAGGAAGCGCACGCGATGACCATTCCAGAAGTCTATTTGACAATTTGGATGTTTTACCATGATACTATAGCCCCGAAGACGAATAGGTTCTCATACAAGGTCTCTACCTTGATAGTTTTCATGAGTGATTTGCATAGAAAGATGATTTAACTAGGTTGAGGGCTCCGATAAGGTTCATTCGATTAGTTGATGTTTTATAATATATGCGAACACATGGACAAACAATTGTCATATTTTATAATGTTATTTGGATGACAAGTTTCTATTATTCTTTGGACGACACCTTTCTATACCTTCTCCATGTCTAACAAATATGTGATTAATATGTAGAAATTTACCTCATACGTTTCTATTAATTATTTATAAGTTTAGTTTGGTATAATACATCTATAGTAATTTAGGGATATGGCTCATGTTTTGGGTTATAAAGAGTTAGAGCAAGACTTGTGTAACTCTCTATTCATATTTGCATTTATAATTATTTAATATTTTGAATGATGTTTAATGAGAAAAAAAATTAAATGGAAAATGAATAAAAGAGAAATAAATTTAAATATTATTAAAGGGCATTTTAAGATATTATATATATATATATATATATATTAGTCAACAAATATAGTTTTTTATTTTTTTGAAAAGTAAAAAAAATGCATCAACAACCTCCATTTCTAATTGAAAAATATTATCAAAATTTATCTTAAAACGAAGAGAAAAATCACAAAAAGGAATCCACTATGTAATGAATTATATCATAATTTTTTTACAAGTTCATTCTAACCATATATTGCAATTAAAATAATATGATTGAAAAAAAATGTATCCTCACAATAAGAATCCTTCTTAATATTGCATTATTGGCCATCCTTGTCATCGTTTATCCTTTAGAACAAAAGATAAAATTGGCATCTTAATGATCTGATTCTTTCAAGGTAACCTCACACTCTTTGAAAGAGGTTAAATCACAGGAGAGGAGGACATTTACCCTAGTGCAGCAGTTGCCATCGTTCATTCATGTTATCATCATTAATTGCAGTGATCCTCTCCATCATTCCAATCTTTATCGATATTAGGGACATCTAGCGACGGATCCAAGTAAAGGATGTCCTAGGCTATAGCCCAACTTTTCTTGGATCCATCCAATTTTTTTCAAGCATTTGTTAATTTTTAATTATTATTATCTCTATAAGTTCTCATAAGTAATAGTTTTTTTAAGTAACTAAATAAATAAACAAATCAAATTATCGTAAAAGTGTTGAATTAAAATCAAATTAGGGTTGGAAAAAATCCTTATTTTTTTCCTCTTTGCCCAAGCCTCACGCGCAAGCTTCCGTGTTGACTATTACTTCTCCTCCTCATTTCTTCTCTTGTTTTTTCCTTCCTAATTGTAACTGAGTTGTTTTTCTCTTCTCCTTCTCCAACCAGTACTCTCTTTGTTTCTTCTTCCTCTTCTCAAGAGTAGAAGTCCTCCTTCTTTCCTTTCTTTTGTTGTTTTCCGACCAATCAACAGCAATAGTCCTTCTTCCTTTTCAACAAGAGCAATCCTTATTTTGTATTTTTTTTTTATCGTAGAAGTTAGCCAAGACCATAGGTAAAAGGATTAAGATTTTCATTCTCTTTTCCTTTCACCCTTTAGGGTGCATTTGGTTCAAGTTATCATGTATAACCTTGGATATGTGATTACCAGATAATCAATTAATCAAGGTTATGAGGAATAAAACATAACCAAATATTATGTTGTTCAATTCAGGTAATTCAATAAAAATTTATTTATTTAAAAATTTTAATGAATAATCTAGTTTAATATTTTATTATATTACCTTGAGTTATAAAATCAACTATACTTAACTCTACATTTTTTTTTTCTTTTTTACGTTTTTCTTTATTTATATATATTTTTTATTTTTTGTTTGTTTTTTGATGTTTTTTATTTTTTTCATATTTTTTATTTTTTAAAGTTTTTTTACTTTTCATTTTTTAAGTTTATTTTTTTTATTTTTTTTACGTTTTTTGTTTTTTTTTAAATTTTTATGTTTTTTACAATTTTTTCTATTTTTTTGTTTTTTAAACTTTTTTTTATTATTTTTTACTTTTATTATTTTTTATTTTTTTACGTTTTTTTATTTTTTTTCGTTTTCTATTTTTTTATTTTTTTCTCATTTTTTAATATTTTTCTATTTTTTTAATGTTGTTCTATTTTTAAGTTTTTTTACAATTTTTTATTTTTTAATTATTTTTTATGGTTTTTTATTTTTTTTATGTTTTTTATTTTTTTATTTTTTTATTTTATTTTTTTATATTTTTCTTTTTTCCTTTATGTTTTTTTTTGTCATATTTTTCTCTTAACCGAGGATATTTTGTATAAAAAAAATTCGTTAACCCTGAAATCAAGAAAAATCTCAGTTTTTCGATTCCTGATTATATGTCCCTTTTGCTAAAGTGTCGAACATGAAACATTACTCGATAATTATCGATTACCTAAATTAAACATAATTTTTATTAATAATCTTAAATGGATAACCAAAATTATCTAGAATAATCCCAACCAAAATTATTTCGTTATTTATTTTTCTTTTACCATAATCAATTTAGGCAAACCAAGAGTAGCTTATGTTTGGTTTATCTTTTGATTTACCTTATTTCTTGTCGTCGACCAAATACCAATAGTGGGAAAAACCGATCACCTCCACATAGAACAGGACGCCTCAACTTTTATTTTATCCACCCTTTCTGTCCTTTACCCTAAGTCCAACAAATAACAAATAGGTTTGTTTTATTTTTATTTTGATAATAATACATAATTTATTTCATGCTCCTAATTCATGCTCCTAATTCTAATTCTAAATCCGTCCTTGCTGGACATCGCTCAACTCCATAAGTTTTGTTATTGATGATAGAATTTTTACATATTATTAATGATAGCATATGATATGTATAAATATCATTATATGTAAAAAGTGAAAATAAAAAAATACATAAATTAATAAAATAATAAAAATCCTAATAATAATTATTCTCTAATAATTAAGAAACAAATAACTATTTTCTAATAATAATTATTTCCTAATAATTAGAAAACAAATAATTATTACTTATAATAATTATTTCCTAATATGCCTTCTCAAAATGGTGTGCCAGAAATGACACCAATCTTGCTGCAAATAGCAAATAACCGAGATCGAGAGAGCGACTTTGTAAGTGCATCAGTCAATTGATCCTTAGTAGGAATATGAGTAACTCGTAGTTCGGAGGCCTGCACTAAATCACAAACAAAGTGATAGTCAATAGCCAGATGCTTTATCCGAGAGTGAAAAACAGGATTAGTTGAAAGACACTTGCACCCAAATTATCAGTAAAAAACATAACAGGCGTGGTCACCGGAAGAAGCAGATCTGTCAAAAGTGACTTAATTCATTGGATCTCAGTTGCGGCAGAGGCAATGACATGATATTCAGTCTCAGTCGAAGAGCGTACTGTTAGAGTGTATACTAAAAGCCTAGCTTTTGGTATAAATATTTATCTAGAAATAAGAATCACATTGGTCAAATGTCTACATTTATGATAAATGTAGTTGCTCAATTAATTTATATTATAGATAACATGGTGTGTGGTGTCACACACAGAAGATCATGTTATTGGTTCCTTATAAATTATAAACAGTAGCTCACGACCAAGATGGAAATGAACAAACCATTGGAAGGTCGTAGTGTAATTAGGTATTAGTTTATCTTAACTATATAATTACACTAGTACACTTAGAGTGTATTGAGTAGGACCATTTGAGGTCGTTCCTTTTATACTGACTTTATGAAGGAACAAAGACCTCAGTTATTATGGAAGTGTGTGCTCTTAATCCTAATAGTGTGTGTTGTTGATTATAGAAGGAAACTGTGTCCTAGTGATCTAGGTTGAGAATGTCCCCAAGAGGAGCTCATAAGGATTGTCATGTTAAACCCTGCAGGTGGACATAGTCCGACATGACGATGAAGTTGAGTGGTACTACTTTTGGAGCTAGATATTAATTAAGTGAGTTGTCAGTAACTTACTTAATTAGTGGACATTTGTTATCTTAAACACAGGGAGACTAACACACTCATAATAAGAAGGAGCCCAAAATGTAATTTGGGATTGGTGCGGTAGTTCAATAATAGTTCTTTAGTGGAATGAATTATTATTGTTGAAATTAAGTTGTGTGTTCGGGGCGAACACGGGATGCTTAATTTCATCGGGAGACCAAAACCAATTCCTCCTCTCGGTCTCTATCGTAGCCTCTAGTATATAGAGATTTATACCCACCGCATACCCACCTTCTTACCCATCCAATGAGGCCGGCCAAGCTAGCTTGGAACCCAAGCTAGGGCCGGCCAAGATCAAGTGGATGAGTCATGTAAGTGGCCGGCCAAAGCTTGGGTCCCAAGCTTAGGTGGCCGGCCACTAGAATATTAAAAAGGATTTTTATTAAAATTATTTCTTATGTGGATATCATGATTTTAAAAGAGAGTTTAAAAATTAAAAATTTCCTTTTATAGCTTTCTACAAAAAATTAAGAGAAGAGATTAATCTCTTTCCTTATTTGTAGTTTAAAAGGATGGTTTTAATTTTTGGTAAAAACTTTCCTTATTTGTAAATCATCTACATGTTTAAAAGAGAGTTTAAAATTTGAAATCTTTCATTATTTGTTGATTAAAGGAGGATTTTAAATTTTAAGAAAACTTTCCTTTTTAACCATGTTCATGATTTAAAAGAAAGTTTAAAAATTAATAATTCTCTTTTATTAGTTTCTACAAAAGATTAAGAAAAGACTTGATATCTTTCCTTATTTGTAGATTAAAAGAGATTTTAATTTTTAGAGATAACTTTCTTTTTATCCACATGTTTAAAAGAAATATTTTAATTTATTAAATTTCCTTTTTATAAACCAATCATGAAGGGATTAAATTATTGGAGAAATTTTTATAAATTTCCGGAAACAAATTAGGAAGTTTTAATTCTTGTTTTAATTAAAACTTTCCTTGATTTGGGGCTTGAGGTGGCCGGCCATTATATTTGAAAAAGAAAATTATTTTTAATTAAATAATTTTTCTTTTCAATGGAAAAAGAATTAACGAAATTTTTATTAAATTTTCCTTATTTGCCAAGACCAAGGATTATAAAAGAGGGGGTAGAGGAGACTTCAAGGTGAACGACTCTATTCTATTTTTCTTCTTCTTTTCCTTGGTGGTGTGGTCGGCCCTTCCTTCTTCTCTTCTTCTCTTTGTGGCCGAACCTCTTCATGCTTATGGAGTTTTAATTGGTGGCCGGATCTAGCTTGAGGAAGAAGGAGAGAAAGCCTACATCCCTTGGAGCTTGGTTGGTAGAAAAGATCTTCATCTTTTGGAAGCTTTATGCTTGGCCGAAATTTGAAGAAAGGAGAAGGTGCTTTGGTGGTTTCTCATCTCGGAAGATCGTTGCCCACACAACGTCCGAGGTTAGAAGAGGAATACGGTAGAAGATCAAGAGGTTTTTCTAAAAGGTATAACTAGTATTTTTTCTTTCCGCATCATACTAGTTATTTTTGGAAATAATACTAAATACAAGAGTCATACGATTCTAGAGTTTCGAATTTGTTTTCGATATAGTATTCTTTAGTTTTTTCTTTTCCTTGTGATTTGATTGTTCTTTTCGGTTAACCTAAAGTTATTTTAGGAAATTAAATATTAGCTTTCCATAAAAGGTTTTGTCTAGTCGGTGGTGGTTGCTCCCATATCCAAGAAGGTCATATGTCTCGCCACGTCAGTACTGGGAACCAATTATGGAAATTAATATTTAATGGAATTAATAACTTTAGGTGACTTGGGTCGAATGTGTTAAGTTCCGCAGGAGATCCAACTCAAAACCTAAAAGAACAAATAGATTAAGTTTTGGATCAAACGTGTTAAGTTCCGTAGGCGATCCAAAATTTAATTTAAAAGAACACATGGTAGCTAGGAAAAGGTTCAGACCTTTGTACAAATTTTTGTACAGTGGAACCTCTAGGTTGTCCGAGTAGCAACCAACAATTGGTATCAGAGCTAGGGTTTTGCCTCTGTGTATTTGGTATTAGTTTAATTATGCACATGTCATACATAATTTAGGCAGGTTAATAGTAGGATGTGCTAACTTTGTGGATGCAGGATCCAACTATTATGGCTTATAGTTATTATGTGTGTGATTGGACGCTTGGACATGTCAAGGGCATTTTATTGTGTGTGCATGATTGTATTATAAAATACAGTAAGAGCTGTATTTAGTTTTATTAGGATTTTATTTTCGATCTAGTTTACATGTACATTCCTTCGAGGAATATAGGATCAAAATGTAAAATTCTATTTATGTCGCGGATCGAATCTTGCAAAGCGTAGAACCTTCTAAGGACCAGAGGCGCAGCGGAACTAGGAGCAAGATGGATGCGACAGCTAGACCAGGTGGCAGTGGCCAAATATGGCAGCAGCTTGGGATGACAACACACGGAGGACAACAAGAGATAAAAGTCATAATAGTTGAAAATTAGATTTTCTATTTATTGCTTTTATATTGTGCTGTGTGTGCATGTTAGTTTACATATTTAGTAGGCTAGCATAGTTAAAATTCCTCATTTATAAATAACTAAGTGGGAGAGAGATTTTTAAGTAAACCCCATGGTCTTCATTACTGGTTTGTAAGTGATGCAAACAAGCTTGCGCGTTGGCTCTGAGTGCCTTCCTCCATAACGGATGAGCTTGTTTGTGGATCACTAGAACAGACTTCCATTTTTGGATGACTATAGGAAGTTAATTAAGAGCGTGTGATCTTCCCCAATGGAAGGGGCATAATCTTATTAATGGACTTAGTGTCAAGTAATGGTATACACTTAGACACATCTAATAGTATCCTCCCCATCGGAGTCACTGCTATTATTTGTGTGACCAAATGATACCAACTATTAATTTAATTTGTCAAAAAGTTAGGTTGACAAGATAATAAAATTAATGGGTTAAAACCCTCATTTTACAAATGTTGAATTTGTATACGTCCACACTAACGTGACATGCAAAATTCACGGTGTTTGAGGTGTTGGTGAATTTAAATAATATTGTTTGAGGAATCAATATTTTTTAAATTCAAAAGTTTTTGACCAAATATTTGATCAAAGACAGATCAACTATTAATTTTATTCGTCATAAAGTAAAGTTGACGAGATAATAAAATTAATGAATAAAATCTCCTCTTCGATTTTGTATACGTCCACACTATCGTGGCATACAAAATTCATGGGGATTTTTAAGGAGTTGATCTTGACCAAGTATTTTTGTGATTCTTAGGATTTAAAATGTTTGTCAATCCCCTAGTAGTCATACTATAAGAAAGACTTAGTAATCCCAATTGTAATGATTGGAAATAGGACTTGGACATTAAGGTAAACTGTCTTCTTAGAACTAAGAACAATATAGGTGTATTTAATACATTAGTTGAAACATGTTTAGTGGTGTTATCTACCAGAACCTGGAGTGTAGATACAGATGCCATTAATCATGTCTGCAATTCATTGTAGGGTTCCAGGAAACCCGACAACTAAATGAAAATTAAAACACTATCTACATGGGCACTATTGTAAAAATGGTAGCTGTTGCAGTGGGAGATGTTTATCTTTTGATAAGAATAAAACATGGATTTTTGAGTAATTGTCTTTACGCACCAAGTTTAGAAAGAACTAGTTTTCAGTTTCTAAACTATTCAAAGAACTTGATATTCTGTCTCTTTTAATAACAAAGTTGTTATTAAGAAAAAGAGGGAGGTTATCTGTTTTGGTACGTTGGTTGGCAATTTATAAATCAATAACTCTCACGATGCAACAAATGAAAATTAGTAACACATCTTCTAACTTTAAGAGAAAGTAACCTTCGAAAATGAACCAATTATATCTTTGGCTTCTAAGGCTAGGTTATATTAACTTGAGTAGGATTCATTGGTAGCTGATGAACTTTTGGGTTCATTAGTAGTGGAAATCTTTCCAACCTACGAGTCTTACTTGGAAGGAAAAATAACTGGTGTAGTGAATCTGTCACATCCGCTAATCAAATTAAACAAATGTATATATTTTCACTGAACCCCTTAATTTTGCAATGACGTTGTAGTAACGAGCCCAGGATCGATCCGAGGAACCAACGGTAGAATGTAATTTAGGATTGTCTTTTTATTCCTATTTTTGGGGTTTTCGATATAAAATTGGAGTTGGGGGTTTTAAAGCTTTGAATATAAATCTACAAAGGAAAACACAGCAAATAAAGAGATTAACCTAAAGCAAGAATGAAATCTAACAATGTGCCAATGTTCCAACCATAATGCATTGTCACCTTACATTATAATTAAACCATCAAAACATTTAAACTAAATATGAAATAACGAGACAGGAATAAAATCTAATCTAAAACAAGATGTAAACCCTAACTTAGAACTTAAACTCTAAACAATTAATCAAGCACAACTTAAACTCAAATTAAACTACAACAAGGTAAAGAAATACTAAATTACTTGCATAAAAACATAACAACCGTTAAAAGAAACAAGTTCTAAGCTACAAAACAATAATAAAAGTAAACTAAACCCTAACCAATCCAACTCACAATCAATTTACTCAAGTTCTACACTCTTGCCGTCACACAAGAGTGCCAAAGTTGAGACCACCCAACTTTGGACCTCAGCGAAGAATATCAGTGGCTTATCAGCTCCAAGTATGCTCAGCAACGCCGACGGACCACCCCCGACGAGCTAGAACAACCCGGAACCCCATGAATGGCCGGAAATCTAGATTACTGCTACCCGGAGCTCTCTGGATCTGGGATGATGTTGCGGACTGCGGATGGGCATCGGATGAAGCTCAATAACGCCGGCGGACCACCTCCAAGCGCCACTGATGGGAATCGGAGTCGCCGATTGGAAGACCACCTCCAAATCTGGCGAAAACAGAGGAACACCGGGAGCAGATTTCCGCCGGAGAGAACACCCAACGATGGTTCTAAATGATCGGGATAATGCTGCCAAGAAGCTCTCCACCGAGGTTGAAGCTTGAGAGGTTGATTGGAGAAGGAAAGGGGTCGGAATCCGGAGAAACGCCGTGGGACGAAGAAGCTCAGCGCTGTGGAGGATCGACGAAGGAAGCTGGGTACTGTAGCTTCTGTTTTGAATCAGATCTGGATCTGAACGGACGGCTGGGATTGATTTGGAGCTAAATCAACGGTGAAAGTTTGCCCAAAATCCGATCTGAAGGTACTGATCTTGCTCTAGGGTCTGGATCTACTCTCCCTTAAGTCGGATCGATCAGATCATCACTGGATGGCCCGGATCTGCACAGTATTCAATGAACGGCCCAGATTAAGTCGGGCTGGATCAATAGCTAGATGAACTCAGATCTGCATCAAAACTTCTTGATCTTCGTCAATGGCTCAGATCTACTCCCCATTAGGTTGGATCGGCCAGATCTTCAACGGATGGTACAGATCTCTCCTATTCTTGATAAACGGCCCAAATCGACCCAAAGCTTGATCTTGTCTTTTGAACTCCGATTCGAGCCCAATTCCGGTCCAAATAGATCCAAATCTAAGATCCTTTGATGCCTACAAAATAAGAATCAAATATTAGCATCAAATAACACCAAAAATAATATAATTTGCAATTAAGTCCAAAAATACACATTATGCACAAAATGTGATGTAACCATGATTTACCTATAAAATCAACCTCAAAACCATGCATAAATGAATCAAAATAATGCAGTAAAATCATGGTTATTAATAACCAAGAAGCTTTTAAGTCTAAGGGGTATGGAGTCAAAGATATATTGGAATTGGTTCATTCTGATTTGTGTGATCCTATGAGCATCCAGGCAAGAGGTTGTTTCAAATATTTCATCTATTTTATAGACAACTATTTGAGATACGGATATATTTACTTGATGTGCCGCAAGTCTAAGTGCTTTGATTAGTTCAAAGAGTACGAGGCTGATGTGGAGAAACGATAAAGTAAAAGTATCAAGACACTACGGTAAGATCGTAGTGGCAAGTACCTCTTGGGAGAATTTAGGAGTCATTTATCATAAGTAGGGATTCAATCCAAACTAACTGCACCTGGTACACTCCAACAGAATGGTGTAGGAAAAGGAAGGTATAGGACTCTTATGGAAATAAGTAGATTGATGAGTTATTAAGAATATTATCAAAATCATTTTAAGGATATACTTTGGAAATGGGAGTGAATATAGTACCTTCTAAAGTCAGAACTCTTTGCTCATATAAAATTGCTGAATAGGCGTAAGCCTATTTCGAAGCATATTCGGATTCGGGTAGTCCAGCACATATGGAGAAGAGAGACAATGATAAGTTGGACAGGAATTCACTTGTTTGTGGGTTATCCTAGTAAAATGAAAGTAGGTTTATAGTCTTAAAAATCAGAAGGTCATTGTTAGCATCAATGACCGATTTTTAGAAAAGGACTATGTAATAAACCATGTGCCCATAAGAAAATTTGTTCTTAAGGAAATAATAAAAGGCATGTCTAATCTAGTACCAACTGTACAAGATGAGATACCACAAGGAAACTGTAACACGTATCACAAATGATACACAATTGTAGAAAGTGCCTTGTCGTAGTGGGAGGGTTGTTAGGCAACCTAAAAAGATTCAAGTTTTGGGAGAGTTTTTGGACTCGATCCCTGGAGGACATGAACCTGATCTCCGTACATATGACTAAACACTCCAAGATAGAGATGCAACATCTTGGCAAAGAGTAATGAATAACAGAATTAGAATATATGTATTCTAATAAAATCTGGAAGCTTGTAGAACCACCAAATGGTGTAAAAGCCTTTGGGTGTAAAAAGGTCTATAATAGGAAAAGAGGGATAGAAAGGAAGGTAGTAACTTTCAAAGCAAGGCTTGATGAAAAAGGAAACTTTTTCACTGGAAGCCATGCTTAAGTCTATCCGGATTCTTTTATCTATTTGGCAAGTGGATGTCATGACAGCATTCCTTAATGGAAGTCTTGATGCAAGCATCCATATAAAGTAACCAGAAGGGTTCATTGCAAAGGGCTAAGAGCATCTTGTGTGCAAGCTCAATCAGTCTATGGACTGAGGCAAAGCTTCAAGGTCTTGGAACATCCGGTTTATTAAAGTAATCCAGACCTATGGATTTATTGAGTAAACGGATAAGTCTTGTGTATACAAAAGGTGTGATGGAAACGTGGTGGTATTTCTTGTACTATACGTAGATAACATTTTTGGTAGTTGGAAACAATATCAAAATGTTGTCAGAAGTAAGGGTATGGTTGTCCAAATAATTTGATATAAAGGACTTTGGAGAATGTATATATTTTTGAGATCAAAGTAATAAGGGATCGAAAGGAAAAATATATTTTACTTATCCCAAGCTTGATACATTGGAAAATCCTTGCTCGTTTTAAGCATGCAAAACTCATCGAAAGGTTTCTTACCTTTTAAGCATGGAGTGTCTTTATCTAAAGAGATGTCTCCGATGACATCAAAGGAGATTGAGGACATGTAGGCAGTTCTTTATGCTTCGGCAGTTAGACAACCTAATGTATACTATGCACGAGATCAGAAATCTGTTTTGCCAAGGGCATAGTTAGCAGATATCAAAGTAACCCTAGACAAGGACATTGGACTGCAGTAAAGCATATATTAAAGTACCTTAGAGGCGCTAGAGATTATATGCTAGCTTACAAGGTAGTTAATTTGGTCCCTGTGGGTTACACGGATTTTGACTTCCAATCGGATAGGGACAATAATAAGTCGACCTCGGGGTTTTGTGTTTACTTTAGGAGGAAAAGTCATAACTATGGAAGAGTGATAAGCATAGGTGTTTTTCTGAACTCCACCATAGAAGCTGAGTATATGGCAAGCCTCTGAGGTAGTCATAAAAGCTGAATGACTTAATTACCTCAAGATAGACTTAGATATGATTTCTAGTTTGTCCAAAGATTATTACAATTTATTGTAATAATAATGGTGCAGTAACAAACTTGAAGAAACCATGAGTCTATAAGGCAAGTAAACACAATAGAGCGCAAGTACTACCCAATACGAGAAATTGTATAACGAGGAGAAGTTGTTGCCGCCTAGATTGCATCAGATGATAACCTAAGGTCCTTAAGGCAAGAGCTTTTTGAAAGGCATGGGAATCAGATGTATGACAGCAGATATGACAGCTTAGTCTTTTAGTATAAGTGGGAGATTGTTAGAGTGTATACTAAAAGCCTAGCTTTTGGTATAAATATTTATCTAGAAATAAGAATCACATTGGTCAAATGTCTACATTTATGATAAATGTAGTTGCTCAATTAATTTATATTGTAAATAACATGGTGTGTGGTGTCACACACAGAAGATCATGTTATTGGTTCCTTATAAATTATAAACAGTAGCTCACGACCAAGATGGAAATGAACAAACCATTGGAAGGTCGTAGTGTAATTAGGTATTAGTTTATCTTAACTATATAATTACACTAGTACACTTAGAGTGTATTAAGTAGGACCATTTGAGGTCGTTCCTTTTATACTGACTTTATGAAGGAACAAAGACCTCAGTTATTATGGAAGTGTGTGCTCTTAATCCTAATATAATAACAAGCACACATATTTGATATTTATTTCTTTAATTTATCAATGGGTGAGATTTAGTTCGATGAATCAATAAGCCCGATAAGTTGAGAAATGATATCACTTATAGTGTGTGTTGTTGATTATAGAAGGAAACTGTGTCCTAGTAATCTAAGTTGAGAATGTCCCCAAGAGGAGCTCATAAGGATTGTCATGTTAAACCCTGCAGGTGGACTTAGTCCGACATGGTGATGAAGTTGAGTGGTACTACTCTTGGAGCTAGATATTAATTAAGTGAGTTGTCACTAACTTACTTAATTAGTGGACATTTGTTATCTTAAACACAGGGAGACTAACACACTCATAATAAGAAGGAGCCCAAAATGTAATTTGGGATTGGTGCGGTAGTTCAATAATAGTTCTTTAGTGAAATGAATTATTATTGATGAAATTAAGTTGTGTGTTCGGGGCGAACACGGGATGCTTAATTTCATCGGGAGACCAAAACCAATTCCTCCTCGCGGTCCCTATCGGAACCTCTAGTATATAGAGATTTATACCCACCGCATACCCACCTTCTTACCCATCCAATGGGGTCGGCCAAGCTAGCTTGGAACCCAAGCTAGGGTCGGCCAAGATCAAGTGGATGAGTCATGTAGGTGGCCGGCCAAAGCTTGGGTCCCAAGCTTAGGTGGCCGGCCACTAGAATATTAAAAAGGATTTTTATTAAAATTATTTCTTATGTGGATATCATGATTTTAAAAGAGAGTTTAAAAATTAAAAATTTCCTTTTATAGATTTCTACAAAAGATTAAGAGAAGAGATTAATCTCTTTCCTTATTTGTAGTTTAAATAGATGGTTTTAATTTTTGGTAAAAACTTTCCTTATTTGTAAATCATCTACATGTTTAAAAGAGAGTTTAAAATTTGAAATCTTTCCTTATTTGTTGATTAGAGGAGGATTTTAAATTTTAAGAAAACTTTCCTTTTTAACCATGTTCATGATTTAAAAGAAAGTTTAAAAATTATTAATTCTCTTTTATTAGTTTTTACAAAAGATTAAGAAAAGACTTGATATCTTTCCTTATTTGTAGATTAAAAGAGATTTTAATTTTTAGAGATAATTTTCTTTTTATCCACATATTTAAAAGAAATATTTTAATTTATTAAATTTCCTTTTTATAAACCAATCATGAAGGGATTAAATTATTGGAGAAATTTTTATAAATTTCCGGAAACAAATTAGGAAGTTTTAATTAAAACTTTCCTTGATTTGGGGCTTGAGGTGGCCGGCCATTGTATTTGAAAAAGAAAATTATTTTTAATTAAATAATTTTTCTTTTCAATGGAAAAAGAATTAAGGAAATTTTTATTAAATTTTTCTTATTTGCCAAGACCAAGGATTATAAAAGAGGGGGTAGAGGAGGCTTCAAGGTGAACGACTCTATTCTATTTTTCTTCCTCTTTTCCTTGGTGGTGTGGCCGGCCCTTCCTTCTTCTCTTCTTCTTCTCTTTGTGGCCGAACCTCTTCATGCTTATGGAGTTTTAATTGGTGGCCGGATCTAGCTTGAGGAAGAAGGAGAGAAAGCCTACATCCCTTGGAGCTTGGTTGGTGGAAAAGATCTTCATCTTTTGGAAGCTTTGTGCTTGGCCGAAATTTGAAGAAAGGAGAAGGTGCTTTGGTGGTTTCTCATCTCGGAAGATCGTTGCCCACACAACGTCCGAGGTTAGAAGAGGAATACAGTAGAAGATCAAGAGGTTTTTCTAAAAGGTATAACTAGTATTTTTTCTTTCCGCATCATATTAGTTATTTTTGGAAATAATACTAAATACAAGAGCCATACGATTCTAGAGTTTCGAATTTGTTTTCGATATAGTGTTCTTTAGTTTTTTCTTTTCCTTGTGATTTGACTGTTTTTTTCGGTTAACCTAAAGTTATTTTAGGAAATTAAATATTAGCTTTCCATAAAAGGTTTTGTCTAGTCGGTGGTGGTTGCTCCCATATCCAAGAAGGTCATGTGTCTCGCCACGTCAGTACTGGAACCAATTATGGAAATTAATATTTAATGGAATTAATAACTTAAGGTGACTTGGGTCGAACGTGTTAAGTTCCGCAGGAGATCCAAGTCAAAACCTAAAAGAACAAATAGATTAAGTTTTGGATCAAACGTGTTAAGTTCCGCAGACGATCCAAAATTTAATTTAAAAGAACACATGGTAGCTAGGAAAAGGTTCAGACCTTTGTATAAATTTTTGTACAGTGGAACCTCTAGGTTTTCCGAGTAGCAACCAACACGTACAACCGTGCATTGTTTGGTATATTTTCAGGAAACTGGATTAGCACATAGAAAAATAATAAATGCACCCATAGAATACCGATCATCTGGATCTCCTGCCCAGTCTGCATCAAAAAAACCATGAAGAGTAAAAGGTGTATCCGCAAGAAGACGAATGCCAAGATCCCTAGTAGCATTGAGATACTGAAGTAGACACTTCATAGCAACCTAACGCGTCTCTGAATGAGCATGCATAAACTGTGAAAGCTTGTTGATCGCAAAGGAAATATCAAGACGAGTCATACGGTGATGTTGTACACCTCCAACCACTTGTCGGAACTTAGTCGTATCAAAAGATGAAGACCCATCATGCAAAGTAAGATGAGAGCCAGCAGCAATAGGAGTGGAGACCGGCTTGGAATTAAGCATGTTGTGTTTGGAGAGAAGATCAGTGACATACTTTTGCTAAGATAAGAGAAGATCATTTGAGGTTGGGTGAACTTCAATACCGTAGAAGAGGGAAAGAGCCCCAAGATCCTTATCGCAAATTTTGTATGAAGTTTACATATTATGACATCAACAAAAGAATCATCACTCCATGTAATGATTAGATCATCAACATATACAAGGAAATAGATAACAGTATCATTCCGAGAATAAATAAATAAGGAAGTGTCAGCTCGGGATGCGATAAAGCCAAGAGAGACCAAGAAAGTGCAAAGCTCCAAATATCAGGCGCTCGGAGCCCGCTTCAGGCCATAAAGCGCCTTATGTAAACGACACACATGATCTGAAAACTCAGCACTGCGCATACCCAAAGGTTGTGCCATATAAACCTCCTCTGCAAGATAACCATTAAGAAACACATTATTTACATCAAGTTGGTGAAGACACCACCTTCGATTCATAGTCAAACTAAGAACAATACGCATTGTTACTGGATTAATAACAAGGCTGAAAGTATCATAAAAGTCAACACCAGGGCACTAATGAAAACTCTTGGCAATAAGGTGAGCCTTATACCGATCAATTGAGCCATCAGAATTACGCTTAATATGCAACACCCACTTATTACCCACAAAATTTTGGTCTAACGAAGGTGGGACAAGAGTCCAAGTCTAATTACGGAGAAGAGCATTATACTCTTCATGCATGGCCTGTACCCAATTCGGATCTTTAAGCGTCTGCGTGACAGAGAAGGGTTCACAAGTTTGCTGAAGATTAGTATGAAGAAGATACTTTGGATTGGATTTGTAGATGACATTTTTGGAGCGAGTTTGCATGGGATGTTGGTTTAGAGAATCGAGAGAGGGAGAAAGAGTCGGTGGGCTAGAGGGTCGGTTGCCACCAGGCAGCGTGGACGACCCAACAACAAGAGGTGATGATGGCGGAGATGATGGCAGCGATGATGACAGCGATGAAGAAGTCATTTACGGATGGCTACGGTTAGTGGCAGGTTGCAGCATCAGTGTTGGAGGGTCCCACGAGAGAACTAGTGCTGCAGAGAGCTCAGAATCAGTGTTTATTACTATGGAATCTAAGAAGGAGGTGATGGCAAATGGAAAAACATGCTCTGCAAGTTCGTGACATCCCTATTACCTTTGAATGAGCTATTCGAGCATCTCCTCAACTATGAAGCCCAGTTAAAAGTCTCAACACCATCTCCATCTTAGATGCCAATGGCTGCTCTTGTGTCTCCAACAGGGAATTCTCGTAATCGGTATTCAAACTATTGTGGTGGTCGCTAGCAGGTTCCGCCTATATCCCATCAGCCACGGATGTCTACTCCTGGGCTATCTGTGCGTCCTCCTGCACATCCAGCTATATCCAGTTCCAATTGTTATCTTGGGCGTTGTCAGATTTGTGGTGTCCAAGGTCACTCTGCTCGCCAATGCAGTCATATGACTGCCTCAATGCTTGATCTACTTCCACCAGCTCCTCTGTGTGCTCCGCGTCCCACGTATAGTGCGCTGTTTGCGCACAATGTCGTTCATTATACACCTTCATCTGATTCTCGGGAATGGGTTGTTGACTCTGGCGCCTCTCATCATGTCACCACTGATCTCGCTACTCTCTCGTTGCACGAGCCTTACTCTAGGAATGATAGCGTCATCATTGGTAATGGTTCTAGACTACTTATTACACACACTGTTTCTTTCTCTTTCTCTACTCCATCTTTCCCTTTAGTTTTCTCCAATGTTTTATTTGTACCATCTATGTCAAAAAATTTGATTTCTATTGCAGCACTTTGTGCTACTAATCATGTTACATTTCTTTTCTTTGATTCTTATTTTTAGGTGTTGGATCGTCGTACGGGAGCAACACTGGTCAGCAGGATCCATAGAGATGGTGTTTATTACTGACCAAAATTTATGTCAATGCTATCATCGCCTTCCGCCTTTTCTATGTCTGTCTCGTCATCTATTTCCTTATGGCATAGTCGTTTAGGTCATCCGCCATTAGATGTTTTGCAACATTTTTTTTATCCTTGGTTCTTTCGTTTCCTACGAATACTTTGTCTAATTTTTCAATGCAATTATATTAATAAGATTCATAAATTGCACTTTCATAAATCTAGTATTTCGACGAGAATAAGGCCAAGGTGAGAGCCACGAGAATGAAGAGTAGCGGCAATGGAACCCCGGGTTGTTGGTGTCGAAATTGGTAGTAAAAGACGTCGACATTAAATTGACAGCAAAGGACATCTTGGACTTTTTTTTAGACAATGGAAGCTGTTGGGAATAAGGCCAAGGTGAGAGCCGCGAGAATAAAGAGTAGCGGCAATGGAACCCCGGGTTGTCGGTGCCGAAATTGGTAGTAAAAGACATCGACGTTAAAATTAATAGCAAAGGATGTCTTGGTCCTCCTTCCTCGCGAATAGATCCCTCCACCTCTATTTCTATGAAATATCTCTACGCGATCGAAGCATAAAAGCTATGGAGAGGCATCGAAACTAGGCGTTCTAGGGTTCCTACTTTGGATATCTTCCGGCGGAATGGTTTGGTCTTCAGATCCTGGCAAGTGCCTAGATGATTCCACCCCTCAATCGGCTCCCCCTCCTCCGGCGGTGAAGTTGGAAGTGGACGAACCCTTGGACGAGAAGCGCATACGTCTCCACAAGAGGGCTAGGGACGCGAGCACTTCGTATGAGCAATACAACAATGTGCTTAGGGAACCTGGACTATTGGGTCTTCTCCCTAGGAAGAGTCCGTCTCTAGCTGATATGATTCAGATGATGCTTTTTCAGGCAAAGACAGGTAAGACTTTATGCTTCACTAGCTCGAAGGGCTCGGAAGTTGGTGAACAATCAGACTTCTTAGCTTCTTCGAGCTCATTGAGCAAGATCAAAGCTTCAAATTTGCTTCCCTCATTATTGAGGATTGGAACATGGGAGTGTGTGTCTAGATATGAAGGTGATTTAGTGGCAAAATGTTACCTCGCCAAACATAAACTTGTATGGTAAATTATCGAAGGTAGCTTGACGAGCAAGATTGAGTTTTACTGGTCTGACATTACTACAATTAAGGCAATATTTTTTGAAGGTGGCCATGGGACTTTGGATACTGTGTTGGAACGACCACCTCTTTTCTTCCAAGCGATTGATCCTCAACTAAGGAAGCATACACTATGGCAAGCAACTCGAGATTTTACCAACGGCCAAGCATACATACACAAGAGGCATCTACTTCAATGTCCCCAGACCTTGTCGAGCAAGAATTTGGAGGAATTGATTGACTGTGATCCTCATTTGAAGATACTTAGTCAGCAACATGATATTATATTAGAATCACCTTACTTTAATCCTCGGTACTCAGTTTCAGAAGATCAAAGTGATTCTAAAAGTCATATTAATGATGTTATTGTTAGAGTGTATACTAAAAGCCTAGCTTTTGTAAATATTTATTTTGAAATAAGAATCACATTGGTCAAATGTCCATATTTATATGCTAAATATAGTTGTTCATTTAATTTATATTAAAGATAACATGATGTGTTGTGTCACACAGAAGATTATGTTATCAATTCCTTATAAATTATAAATAGTTGCTCACAACCAAGATGGAATGGGTCAAACCATTGGAATAGTTGTAGTGTAATTTGACATTAGTTTATCTTGACTATAAAATTATACTATTACACTCTGAGTGTATTGAGCAGGACCATGTGATGTTGTTCTTTTTATACTGACTGTAAAAAAGAACAGGACCTTTGTTATTATGGAAGTGCGTACTCTTAATCATGATATAATAACAAGCACATATACTTAATATTTATTTCTTTAATTTATCAAAGGGTGAGATTTAGTTTATTAAATCAATAGACCCGATAAGTAGGGAAATGATATTATTTATATGGTGTGTTGTTGATTATAGAATGAAACTGTGTCCTAGTGATTTAGGTTGGTGATGCCCCCTTGAGGAGCTCATAAGGATTGTAATGTAAACCCTGCAGGTGGACTTAGTCCGACATGACAATAAGGTTGAGTAGTACTACTCTTGAAGCTAAATATTAATTAAGTGAGTTGTCAATAACTTATTTAATTAGTGGGCATTCGATATCTTAAACACAGGGAGACTAACACACTCATGATAAGAATGAGCCCATATTGTAATATGGGATTGGTGCGGTAGTGCAATAATAACTCTTTAGTGGTATGAGTTATTATTAATAAACTTGAGTTGAGTGTTTGGCGCGAACACGGGAAGCTCAAGTTCATCGGGAGACCAAAACCAATTCCTTCTCTCGATCCCTGTTGTAGCCTCTTATTTATAAAGCCTTATATCCACCTAAAACCCAGCTTCTTACCCATCTTGATGTGGCCGGCCAAGCCAAGCTTGGAGCTCAAGCTAGGGCCGACCAAGCCAAAGAATGGAGCTAAGTTGTGGTCGGCCAAGCTTGGAGCCCAAGCTAGGTGGCCAGCAACATAAAATTAAAGGGTATTTTAAATTTTAAAATCTTTCATTTTGTGGAAGTCATGGTTTTAAAAGAGAGTTTTTAAATTTTAAAATCTTTCCTTTTATAGCTTTCTACAAAGGATTATGAGAGAGGTTTGAAATCTTTCCTTATTTGTAGTTATCTATAATGTTTAAAAGAAAGATTTTAATTTTTGATAAAACTTTCCTTTTTTATAACCATCCACATGTTTTTTAAAAGAGAGATTTTAATTTATAAAATTTTCCTTTTATAACCAACAAGGGATTTAAAAGAGAAATTTTTTATTAAAATTTCTTACCGGAAACAAATAAGAAAATTTTAATTTTATGTTTAAAACTTTCCTTGTTTGGAGCACTTGGGTAGGGCCGGCCATGATTATAAAAGAGAGGGAGGGGTGCCTCATGAGAACATCTTCTATTCCTCTCTTCCAATCTATTGGAGGTTGACCCTCATCCTTTTCTCTTCTCCTCTTGTTTTCTTACCTTGACGCCGGTAGCACTTGAAGAAGGGTTTTCATCTTGGTGGCCGGTTGCTTGGAGAAGAAGAAGAAGAAGAAGAGAAAGGAAGCATCACTTGGAGGTTGTTAGTGGCCGAAAGTTAAGGAAGAAAAGGAAGACTTGGGTGGATATCATCTTGGTAGATCGTCACCCACACGATGTCCAAGAGAAGGAGAGGAATACAACAGAAAATCAAGAGGTCTATAAGCTATAAAAAGGTATAACTAGTTATTTGTTTCCGCATCATAACTAGTTATCCAAATATTATTTATATTCTTTTATCTATGGAATATAATATTGGTCAAAAAATCAAAAAGAGCATTCAAAATTATGTAAATCATCAAAAGGGTGCTCCTTTTAAAAGTCAAAAGTCAAAAGAGTGTCCTATCACAAGTTTTATTCTGATAATACTCTTACTTTTTATAACAGTTAGAATTAATTAATACAAGGTGTAGTAACTACTCTATAGCCGCATGCTATAATATTATTCTTTACTTCTAATCTTCTTATAGCAGCTATGACTAGTTACTATAGTATATAGTAATATAGAGTAGTCGTTACAATATGTAACAATTAATATAATACTGTTGTAGCATTATAACTGTTACAATTGTATAATAGCAATTTAAGAGCATCAACAATAGTTACCCTATCTAAAAATTTTATCCTAAATTTTGGATAAGGTAGCTAAAATTTTTTTGCAACAATTATCCTTTTTATTCCCTAAATTTTATATTCATAAACAGTATTTCTCTATATTTGGATAATGTATTTCATTTCCTAAACATTATAGAGGAAATAAAAAAAAATAAGGAAGCTGATATATTGTATAGTGAAACATGAATACCCAAATTTAATAAAAAAACTTTTTTACTCTAAATTATGAATTTTAGATATGAAAGCCAGTGTGGATGTTCTAATTGCTTTTTCAACTATATAGCGGCTTCTATATTTTTTTTAAAGTGATTTTGACCAATTTAAAATTTTTTGATGAAATTTAAACAATTTAAGCTAAGTTGGTAAAAAGTATTTTGATATAATAGTATTTAAGATTTAGAGTTCAAGATTTTAGGGATTAAGATTTAGATACAACTATCTAGCAGCTATATTTTTGGACAACTATTTTAAAGTAATTTTAATCAACTTAAAGCGATTTTGATGAAGTTTAATCAATTTTAGTTAAGTTTGTAAAAGCATGTATTTTGATATAATATTATTTTGTATATAATAATTTTGATTAAAGTGAAATAATTAATTTTTCACATTAGAGTAGCTACCAAATAACTATTATATATTGTAACAACTACGAGTAACTACTACAACAACATTGAAAACAAAAGGAGGTGTCATTTTGATGATTTATATAATTTAGGGTGTTTTTCTATTTTTACCACTATTTATTTGCAAAATAAAATGTCCTCAATTAAATAATAATATAATAGAAATATAGGATTTCTTGATCCGTATTGAGCATATCAAGGAAATACAAACGGTAGAAAAATGACGATCTATCTTATTTCAAAGATAGTCAATCCTACCGGCGATGAAGGCATAACTACTCCTTCCAAATTCACTCATCGTGTTTAACTCACTTGATTTATCTTGCTTACCTGGTCTAGTCATGTCACGCCCCGAGAAAGATCCTGTCCGAAGAAATTTCGGCAGCACCTCCCCTGTACGGGTGACAATCTGAAGCATTTATACAAAGCCCTCAAGGCCACATATACCTCGGCCAACATGGCCGGCAATACTAACAAACAAATAAGTAAACAACCACACAGTTATATATGTAGCAGCCCACTCGGCTGTACAAAAACCAAAGCACAACGGAAAATAACAAAAACCAAATACAAACCCAGACACTGACTGTCTTAATTCAAAGATAGTCAATCCTATCGGCGATGAAGGCATAACTACTCCTTCCGGATTCACTCATCGTGTTTAACTCACTTGATTTATCTTGCTTACCTGGTCTAGTCAAATTTAAAATATATAATATAATATATAAGTTACAAATATATCATGAAATAATATCTCTATTATAAAATAAATATAATATAGATTATATTATATATTTTTACAAAATCTAAAATAATTATTAGATTTTGTTTTCTAATGGAACTAAATAATAGAATTGTGTTTGATTAGGTCACATGATCCATTTATAAGTCATCTAATCTATTTAATTAAATTTTAACCATAAATGAGTTAATTCACTTATAAATGGGTTGTGTGTGAGTTGAAGATTTTAAATTTCTTATTATAAATGAGTTATACAGTCAAGTTTAGATTATATGAGTTTTGAGTCAATGATATACAACTTATTTATAATTTATTTATCTAAATGGTCACCCTTAGCTATGGTCGTATAAAAGTTTATCTTGTTCATTATCTTTAGGGGTGTAAATAAATCAAGTCGCTCATAAGTTATTCGAAATTTAATTAGATAAAAGTTCATTTGAGCTCGTTTAACGAGTCTCGTTAAGATAAGAAAACTAGTTCAAACTTCACAATACTCGACTTGTTAGTTCGTGAACATATTCATTAGTAAGCTCATGAATCAATTTTTAAATAAAAATAATAATTTTGATAATAAATTTATAGATTTTACATTCTATTTATAAAAAAATATAGATAAATATATTAAATTTATTTATTAGAATAAATTTATAAATTTTTATAAAAATATTATAATTTCCTTTAAATATATATTTTAGTTTTTAATGAATATCTATATTTATAATTTATATTTATTAAGAAATGACTCGATAAAAGTTCGAAAAAGTTTGTGAGATATTAATATATTTGTTAAATAAAGTTAGAACTAGGCTCGATTATAAACGAGTCAAACTCAAATATTCAAGAGTTCGGCTCAGCTTGACTCGATTACAACCCTAACTGTCTTTGGTATGCATAAAAAAAAGGATAAATTTAGTTAGTTTCAGTGACTATCCCTGGGATGATCGGTCCGGTCCCATAGAATTTTTCCATCAGCCACCAGGGTAAATCGGGAAGCGCTCATGACGGATGACCAAGAAGTCGAATATCCATTGATTGAGCGCCCATTTGAAAGAAAAATTATGATGTCGTTTATTAATAAGGAATAATTTTTACTAGTTGATAGTGTTAATTAGTTAACCTTTGAATAGGTTCTCATAAAAAATTATAATTTTAGTTAGTCTCATTGACTATTCCTAGAGGTGACCGGTCCGGTCCCATGGAAGTTTCCCCCTAGCCACTAAGATAAATCAGGAAGCGCACGCGGCGACCAGTCCAGACGTTTGTGTGATAATTTGGATGTTTTATCACTATAGCCCTGAAGATGAATAGGTTCTCATACAAGGTCTCTACCTTGATGGTTTTCATGAGTGATTTGCATAGAAAGATGATTTAACTATGTTGAGGGCTCCGATAAGGTTCATTCGATTAGTTGATGTTTTATAATATATACGAACACATGGACAAACAATTGTCATATTTTATAATGTTATTTGGATGACAAGTTTCTATTATTATTTGGATGACACCTTTCTATACCTTCTCCATGTCTAACAAATATGTGATTAATATGTAGAAATTTACCTCATACGTTGTACTCTAGGTATTGAATGTCACTCAATCAACATCATATAGTATCCTTACTACATTTTCTTATTAATTATTTATAAGTTTAGTTTGGTATAATACATCTATAGTAATTTAGGGATATGGCTCCTGTTTTGGGTTATAATGACTTAGAGCAAGACTTATATCTATAACTCTTTATTCATATTTGCATTTAACATTATTTAATATTTTGAATGATGTTTAATGAAAAAAAAATTTAAATGAAAAATGAATAAAAGAGAAATAAATTTAAATATTGTTAAAGGGCATTTTAAGATATTGTATATATATATATATATATAGTCAACAAATATTTTTTTTTATTTTTTAGAAAAGTAAAAAAATGCTTCAACAACCTCCATTTCTAATTGAAAAATATTATCAAAATTTATGTTAAAACTAAGAGAAAAATGACAAAAAGGAATCCACTATGTAATAAATTATATCATAATTTTTTTTAGAGGTTCATTCTAAACATATATTGCAATTAAAATAATATGATTGAAAAAAATGTATCCTTACGATATGAATCCTTCTTAATATTGCATTATTGGCCATCCTTGTCATCATTCATCCTTTAGAACAAAAGATAAAATTGTCATCTTAATGATCTGATTCTTTCAAGGTAAACTCATACTCTTTGAAGGGGGTTAAGTCACAAGAAAGGAGGACATTTACCCTAGTGAAATGGTTGCCATCATTCATTCATGTTATCATCATTAATTGTAGTGATCCTCTCTGTCATTCTAATCTTTATCGATATTAGGGACATCTAGCAACGGATCCAAGTAAAGTATGTCCTAGGCTATAGCCCAACCTTTCTTGGATCCATCCAATTTTTTTCAAGCATTAGTTAATTTTTAATTATTATTATGTCTATAAGTTTTCTTAAGTAATAGTTTTTTAAGTAACTAAATAAATAAACAAATCAAATTATCGTAAAAGTGTTGAATTAAAAATAAATTAGGGTTGAAAAAGATCCTTTTTTTTTCTCTTTGCCCAAGCCTCACGCGTAAGCTTGCACACGTTGACTATTTCTTCTCCTCCTCATTTCTTCTCTTGTTTTTTTCCTTCCTAATTGTAGCTGAGTTCTTTTTTCTCTTCTTCTTCTCCAATCAGTACTCTCTTTGTTTCTTCTTCCTCTTCTCAAGAGTAGAAGTCCTCCTTCTTTCCTTTCTTTTGTTGTTTTTTGGCCAATCAACAGCAATAGTCCTTCCTTTTCAACAAGAGCAATCCTTATTTTGTCTTTTTTTTTATTGTAAAAGTTAGTCAAGACCATAAGAAAAAGGACTAAGATTTTCATTCTCTTTTCTTTTCATCCTTTAGGGTACGTATGGTTCAAATTATCATATATAACCTTGGTTATGTGATTACCAAATAATCAATTAACCAAGATTATGGGGAAGAAAACATAATCAAATGTTGTTTGGTTCAATTTAGGTAATGCAACAAAAATTTATTTGTTTGAAGATTTTAATGAATAACCTAATTTAATATTTTACTATATTACTCTCAGTTATAAAATTAACTATACTTAACTCTACGTTTTTTTACTTTTCCTTTTTCACGTTTTTCTATATTTATATATATTTTTTATTTTTTTTATTTTGTTTGTTTTTTGATGTTTTTATTTTTCATTTTTTTAATTTTTTAAAGTTTTTTTTACTTTTTATTTTTTAAGTTTATTTTGTTTTTTATTTTTTTTACTTTTTTTAAAAAAATTTTAATGTTTTTTTACAATTTTTTCTATTTTTTATTTTTATGTTTTTTTAACTTATTTTATTATTTTTTACTTTTAAATTTTTTTATATTTTTACGTTTTAAAATTTTTTTTTACGTTTTCTATTTTTTTCTCATTTTTTTATATTTCTTCTAATTTTTTTTTATGTTTTTCTATTTTTAAGTTTTTTACAATTTTTTATTTTTTTATTATTTTTTTATGGTTTTTTATTTTTAAATGTTTTCTAATTTTTTTTATTTTATTTTTTATATTTTTCTTTTTTTTCTTTATGTTTTTCTTTTTTGTCATATTTTTCTCTTATCCAAGGATATTTTGGGTAAAAAAGATTTGTTAACCCCGAAATCAAGAAAAACCTCAGTTTTCTGATTTCTGATTGTATGTTTCTTATGTTGAAGTGTCGGACATGGAACATTACTCGAGAATTATCGATTACTTAAATTAAACATAGTTTTCATTAATAATCTTGGATGGCTAACCAAAATTATCCAAAATAATCCCAACCAAAATTATTTTGTTATTTATTTTTCTTTTACCATAATCAATTTAGGCAAACCAAGAGTAGCTTATGTTTGGTTTATCTTTTGATTTACCTTATTTCTTGTCTTCGACCAAATACCAATAGTGGGAAAAACAGATCACCTCCACATAGAACAGGACGCCTCAACTTTTATTTTATCCACCCTTTTTGTCCTTTACCCTAAGTCCAACAAATAACAAATAGGTTTGTTTTATTTTTTTATAATAATATATAATTTATTTCATGCTCCTAATTTATTCTCCTAATTCTAATTCCAGATCCGTCCTTGCTGGACATCGCTCAACTCCATAAACTCTCTTATTGACGATAAAATTTTCATATATTATTAATAATAGTACATGATATATATGGATATCATTATAAATGAGAATAGAAAAATATATAAATTAAGAAAATAATAAAGATCCTAATAATAATTATTTTCTAATAACTAAGAAATAAATAACTATTTTCTAATAATAATTATTTCTTAGTAATTAGAAAACAAATAACTATTTACTTATAATAATTATTTCCTAATACGCCTTCTCAAAATGGTGTCCCAGAAATGACATCAATCTTGCTGCAAATAGTAAATAACCGAGATCGAGAAAGTGACTTTGTAAGTGCATCAGTAAATTGATCCTCAGTAGGAATATGAATAACTCGCAGTTTGGAGGCCTGCACCAGATCACGAACAAAGTGATAGTCAATAGTCAGATGCTTCATCCGAGAATGAAAACAGGATTAGCTGAAAGATACGTGACACCGAAATTATTAGTAAAAAGCATAGCAGGCGTCGTAACCGGAAGAAGCAGATATGTCAAAAATGACTTAATCCATTGGATCTCAGCTGGTGTAGAAGCAATGACATGATATTCAGCCTCAGTCGAAGAGCATGCAACCGTGCGTTGTTTGGTAGATTTTCAGGAAACTGGATTAGCACCTAGAAAAATAATAAATGGACCCATATAACAACGATCATCTGAATCTCCTACCCAGTCTCCATCGAAGAAACCATGAAGAGTAAAAGGTAGGGGGTGTAATCGAGCCGAGCCGAGCCAAACTCTTGAATGTTTGAGCTTGGCTCGTTTATAATCGAGCCGAGCTCGAGCTTTATTTAACGAATATATTCATGGCTCACGGGCTTATTCGAGCTTTTATCGAGCCTAAACGAGCTTAATAAGTTAAATTATAAATTTAAATATTTATTAAAAATTAAATTATATATTTAGAGAAAATTATAATATTCTTATTAAAATTTATAATTTTATTCTAATAAATAAATTTAATATATTTGTCGATATTTTTCATAAGTAAAGTGTAAAATCTATAAATTTAATATCAAAATTATTATTTTTTTAATTTAAAAGTTGATTCATGAGCTTAACGAACGTGTTCACGAGCTAACGAGCCGAGTATTGTGAAGCTTGAGCTTGGTTTGTTTATCTTAACGAGCCTCATTAAACGAGCTCAGACGAGCTTTTATCGAATCGAGCTTCGAATAGCTCACGAGAGGCTTGGTTCATTTACACCGCTAGTAAAAGGTGTATCCGCAAGAAGACGAATGCCAAGATCCCTAGTACTATTGAGATACCAAAGTAGACGCTTCACAGCAACCTAATGCGTCTCTGAATGAGCATGCATAAACTGTGAAAGCTTGTTGATCGCAAAGAAAATATCAGGATGAGTCATATGGAGATGTTGTACACCTCCAACCACTTGTCAGAACTTAGTCATATCAAAAGATGAAGACCCATCATGCAAAGTAAGACGAGAGCCAGCAGCAATAGGAGTGGAGACCGGCTTGGAATTAAGCATGTTGTGTTTGGAGAGAAGATCAGTGACATACTTTTGCTGAGAAAAGAGAAGACCATTTGAGGTTGGGTGAACTTCAATACCGTAGAAGAGGGAAAGAGCCCCAAGATCCTTATCCCAAATTTTGCATGAAGTTTACGTATTATGACATCAACAGAAGAAGCATCACTCCCTGTAATGATTTGATCATCAACATATACAAGAAAATAGATAACAGTATCATCCCAAGAATAAATAAATAAGGAGGTGTCAGCTCAGGATACAATAAAGCCAAGAGAGACCAAGAAAGTGCAAAGCTCCAAATACCAGGCGTGCGAGCCTGCTTCCAGCCATAAAGCGTCTTATGTAAATGACACACATGATCTAAAAACTCAGCACTGCGCATACTCAAAGGTTGTGTCATATAAACCTCCTCTGCAAGATGACCATTAAGAAACACATTATTTACATCAAGTTGGTGAAGACACCACCTTCGATTCACAGCCAAACTAAGAATAATGCACATTGTTACTGGATTAATAACAGGATTGAATGTATCATAAAAGTCAACACCAGGGCACTGATGAAAACTCTTGGCTACAAGGCGAGCCTTATACCGATCAATTGAGCCATCAGAATTACGCTTAATGCAAACACCCACTTATTACCCACAAGATTTTGGTCTGACGAAGGTGGGACAAGAGTCCAAGTCTGATTACGGAGAAGAGCATTATACTCTTCATGCATGACATGTGCCCAATTCGGATCTTTGAGTGTTTGCGTGACAGAGGAGGGTTCACAAGTTTGTGGAAGACTAGTATGAAGAAGATGCTTTGGATTGCGTTTATAGATGACATTTTTGGAGCGAGTTTTCTTGGGATGTTGGTTTAGAGAAGCGAGAGAGGGAGAAAGAGTCGGTGGGCTAGAGGGTCGGTTGCCACCAGGCAGCGTGGACGACCCAACAACAAAAGGTGATGATGGAGGAGATGATGGCGGTGATGATGACAACGGTGAAGAAGTCATTTACAGACGGCTACGGTTAGTGGCAGCTTGCGACATCAGTGCTGGAGGGTCCCACGAGAGAACTGGGGCAGCAGAGAGCTCAGAGTCAGTGTTTATTACTGTGGACTCCAAGAAGGAGGTGATGGAAAATGGAAAAACATGCTCTGCAAGTTCGTGACGCCCCTATTACCTTTGATGAGCTATTCGAGCAGCTCCTCAGCAATGAAGCCCAGTTAAAAGTCTCAATACCATCTCCATCTTAGATGCCAATGGCTGCTCTTGTGCCTCCAACAGGGAATTCTTGTAATCGGTATTCAAACTATTGTGGCGGTCGCTAGTAGGTTCCGCCTATATCCCATCAGCCACGTATGTCTACTGTTGGGCTATCTGTGCGTCCTCCTGCACATCCAGCTATGTCCAGTCCCAATCGTTATCTTGGGCGTTGTCAGATTTGTGGTGTCCAAGGTCACTCTGCTCGCCAATGCGGTCATATGACTGCCTCAATGCTTGATCTACTTCCGTCGGCTTCGCTGCGTGCTCCGCGTCCCATGTATAGTGTGCTGTTTGCGCACACTGTCGTTCATTATACACCTTCATCTTATTCTCGGGAATGGGTTGTTGACTCTGGAACCTCTCATAATGTCACCACGGATCTCGCTACTCTCTCGTTGCACGAGCCTTACTTTGGGAATGATAACGTCGTCATTGGTGATGGTTCTAGACTACTTATTACACACACTATTTCTTTCTGTTTCTCTACTCCATCTTTCCCTTTAGATTTCTCCTTTGTTTTATTTGTACCATCTATGTCAAAAATTTTGATTTTTATTGCAGCACTTTATGCAACTAATCATGTTACATTTCTTTTCTTTGATTCCTATTTTTAGGTGTTGGATTGTCGTACGAGAGCAACACTGGTCAGCGGGGTCCATAGAGATGGTGTCTATTACTGGCCAAAATTTATGTCTACGCTATGATCGCCTTCCGCCTTTTCTATGTCTGTCTCATCATCTATTTCTTTATGACATAGTCATTTAGGTCATTCATCATTAGATGTTTTGCAATGGTTTTTTTTATCCATGGGTATTTCATTTCCTACGAATACTTTGTCTAATTTTTCATGCACTTCATGCAATATTAATAAGATTCATAAATTGCGCTTTCATAAATCTAGTATTTTGCCGAGAATAAGGCCAAGGTGAGAGCCACGAGAATGAAGAGTAGCGGTAATGGAACCCCGGGTTGTCGGTGTCGAAATTGGTAGTAAAAGACGTCGACGTTAAATTGACAGCAAAGGACATCTTGGACTTTTTTTTAGACAACGGAAGCCGCTGGGAATAAGGCCAAGGTGAGAGCCGCGAGAATAAAGAGTAGTGGCAATGGAACCACGGGTTGTCGGTGCTGAAATTGGTAGTAAAAGACGTCAACGTTAAAATTACCAACAAAGGACGTCTTGGTCCTCTTTCCTCGTGAAAGATCCCTCCACCTCTGTTTCTACGAAATATCTCTACTCGATCGAAGCATAAAAGTTACGGAGAAGCAGTGAAACTAGGCGTTCTAGTGTTCCTACTTTGGATATATTCCGGCGGAATGGTTTGGTCTTTGGATTCCAGCAAGCACCGAGCTGATTCCACCCCACACTCAGCTCCCCTTCCTCCGGCGGTGAAGTTGGAAGTGGAGGAACCCTTGGACGAGAAGTGCGTACGTCTCCACAAGAGGGCCAGGGACGCAAGCACTTCGTGTGAGCAGTACAACAATGTGCTTAGGGAACCTGGATCGTTGGGTCTTCGCCCCAGGAAGAGTTCGTCTCTAGTTGATATGATTCAAATGATGCTTTCTCAGGCAAAGATAGATAAAACTTTATGCTTCACTAGCTCGAAGGGCTCAGAAGTTGGTGAACAATCAGACTTCTCAGCTTCTTCGAGCTCATTGAGCAAGATCAAAGCTTCGAATTTGCTTGCCTCATTATTGAGGATTGGGACATGGGAGTGTGTGTCTAGATATGAAGGTGATTTAGTGGCAAAATGTTGCCTTGCCAAACATAAACTTGTATGGGAAGTTCTCAAAGGTGGCTTGAAGAGCAAGATTGAGTTTTACAGGTCCGACATTACTACAATTAAGGCAGTATTTTTTGAAGGTGGCCATGGGACTTTGGATACTGTGTTGGAAAGACCACCTATTTTCTTCCAAGCGACTGATCCTCAACCAAGGAAGCATACACTATGGCAAGCAACTCGAGATTGTACCAATTGCCAAGCATACATACACAAGAGACATCTACTTCAATGTCCCCAGACCTTGTCGAGAAAGAATTTTGAGAAATGATCAACTGTGATCCTCATTTGAAGATACTTAGTCAGCAACATGATATTATATTAGAATCGCCTTACTGTAATCCTCAGTACTTAGTTTTAGAAGATCAAAGCGATTCTTAAAGCCATATTAATGATGTTATTGTTAGAATGTATACTAAAAGTCTAGCTTTTTGTATAAATATTTATTTTGAAATAAGAATCATATTGGTCAAATGTCTACATTTATATGCTAAATATAGTTGTTCATTTAATTTATATTGAAGATAACTGTTAGAGTGTATACTAAAAGCCTAGCTTTTGGTATGAACATTTATCTAGAAATAAGAATCACATTGGTCAAATGTCTACATTTATGATAAATGAAGTTGTTCAATTAATTTATATTGTAGATAACATGGTGTGTGGTGTCACACACAGAGGATCATGTTATCAGTACCTTATAAATTATAAACAGTAGCTCACGACCATAATGGAAAGGAACAAACCATTGGAAGGTCGTAGTGTAATTAGGTATTAGTTTATCTTAACTATATAATTACACTAGTACACTTAGAGTGTATTGAGTAGGACCATTAGAGGTCGTTTCTTTTATACTTACTTTATAAAGAAACAAAGACCTCAGTTATTATGGAAGTGTGTGCTCTTAATCCTAATATAATAACAAGCACATATATTTGATATTTATTTCTTTAATTTATCAATGGGTGAGATTTAGTTCGATGAATCAATAAGCCCGATAAGTTGGGAAATGATATCACTTATAGTGTGTGTTGTTGATTATAGAAGGAAACTGTGTCCTAGTGATCTAGGTTGAGAATGTCCCCAAGAGGAGCTCATAAGGATTGTCATGTTAAACCCTGCAGGTGGACTTAGTCCGACATGACGATGAAGTTGAGTGGTACTACTTTTGGAGCTAGATATTAATTAAGTGAGTTGTCAGTAACTTACTTAATTAGTGGACATTTGTTATCTTAAACACAGGGAGACTAACACACTCATAATAAGAAGGAGCCCAAAATGTAATTTGGGATTGGTGCGGTAGTTCAATAATAGTTCTTTAGTGGAATGAATTATTATTGATGAAATTAAGTTGTGTGTTCGGGGCGAACACGGGATGCTTAATTTCATCGGGAGACCAAAACCAATTCCTCCTCTCGGTCCCTATCGTAGCCTCTAGTATATAGAGATTTATACCCACCGCATACCCACCTTCTTACCCATCCAATGGGGCCGGCCAAGCTAGCTTGGAACCCAAGCTAGGGCCGGCCAAGACCAAATGGATGAGCCATGTAGGTGGCCGGCCAAAGCTTGGGTCCCAAGCTTAGGTGGCCGGCCACTAGAATAAAAAGGATTTTTATTAAAATTATTTCTTATGTGGATATCATGTTTTTAAAAGAAAGTTTAAAAATTAAAAATTTCCTTTTATAACTTTCTACAAAAGATTAAGAGAAGAGATTAATCTCTTTCCTTATTTGTAGTTTAAAAGGATGGTTTTAATTTTTGGTAAAAACTTTCCTTATTTGTAAATCATCTACATGTTTAAAAGAGAGTTTAAAATTTGAAATCTTTCCTTATTTGTTGATTAAAGGTGGATTTTAAATTTTAAGAAAACTTTCCTTTTTAATCATGTTCATGATTTAAAAGAGAGTTTAAAATTAAATATTCTCTTTTATAAGTTTCTACAAAAGATTAAGAAAAGATTTGATATCTTTCCTTATTTGTAGATTAAAAGAGATTTTAATTTTTAGAGATAACTTTCTTTTTATCCACATGTTTAAAAGAAAAATTTTAATTTATAAAATTTCCTTTTTATTAACCAATCATGAAGGGATAAAATTATTGGAGAAATTTTTATAAATTTCTAGAAACAAATTAGGAAGTTTTAATTTTTGTTTTAATTAAAACTTTCCTTGATTTGTGGATTGTAGGTGGCCGGCCAAATAAGTTGGAAAAAGGAAATTAATTTTTAATTAATTAATTTTTCTTTTTCATGGCAAAAGAATTAAGGAAGGTTTTATTAATTTTTCCTTATTTGCCAAGACCAAGGATTATAAAAGAGGGGATAGAGGAGGCTTCATGGTGAACAACTCTATTCTTTTTCTTCCTCTCTTTTCTTCTTTGGTGTGGCCGGCCCTATTTCTCTCCTCTCCTCTTGTTGGCCGAAACTTATCTCTTGGTGGAGCTTTTGTTAGTGGCCGGATCAAGGAAGGAGAAGAAGGAGAGAAAGCAAGCCTCGTTTCTAGCATCCCTTGGAGCATGGTGGTGGTGGTCGAACCTCTTCATCCTAGAAGATGTTTTGATGGCCGAAACTTGCAAGGAAGAAGAAGGTACTTGGTGGTTCTCATCTCGGAAGATCGTTGCCCACACAACGTCCGAGGTTAGAAGAGGAATACGGTAGAAGATCAAGAGGTCTTTCTAAAAGGTATAACTAGTAATTTTTCTTTCCGCATCATGCTAGTTATTTATGGAAATAATACCAAATATAAGAGGCTTACGTTCTAGTATTTCGAATATGTTTTTCGATGTTGTGTTCTTTTGTTTTCTTTCTTTTCCTTGTGATTTGATTGTTCTTTTCGGTTAACCTAAAGTTATTTTAGGAAATTAAATATTAGCTTTCCATAAAAGGTTTTGTCTAGTCGGTGGTGGTTGCTCCCATATCCAAGAAGGCCATGTGCCTCGCCACGTCAGTACTGGGAACCTTTTATGGAAATTAATATTTAATGGAATTAATAACTTAAGGAGACTTGGGTCGAACGTGTTAAGTTCCGCAGGAGATCCAAGTCAAAACCTAAAAGAACAAATAGATTAAGTTTTGGATCAAACGTGTTAAGTTCCGCAGGCGATCCAAAATTTAATTTAAAAGAACACATGGTAGCTAGGAAAAGGTTCAGACCTTTGTACAAAATTTTTGTACAGTGGAACCTCTAGGTTTTCCGAGTAGCAACTAACAATTGGTATCAGAGCTAGGGTTTTGCCTCTGTGTATTTGGTATTAGTTTAATCATGCACATGTCATACATAATTTAGGCAGGATAATAGTAGGATGTGCTAACTTTGTGGATGCAGGATCCAACTATTATGGCTTATAGTTATTATGTGTGTGATTGGACCCTTGGACATGTCAAGGGCATTTTATTATATGTGCATGATTGTATTATAAAATACAGCAGGAGCTGTATTTAGTTTTATTAGGATTTTATTTTTGATCTAGATACATGTACATTCCTTTTATGGAATATAGGATCAAAATGTAAAATTCTATTTATGTCGCGGATCGAATCTTGCAAAGCGTGGAACCTTCTGAGGACCAGAGACGCAGCGGAACTAGGAGCAAGATGGATGCGACAGCTAGACCCGGTGGCGGTGGCCAAATATGGCAGCAGCTTGGGATGACAACACACGGAGGACAACTAGAGATAAAAGCCATAATAGTTGAAAATTAGATTTTCTATTTATTGCTTTTATATTATGCTGTGGTTGCATGTTAGTTTACATATTTAGTAGGCTAGCATAGTTAAAATTCCTCATTTATAAATAACTAAGTGGGAGAGGGATTTTTAAGTAAATCCCATGGTCTCCATTACTGGTTTGTAAGTGATGCAAACAAGCTTGCGCGTTGGCTCTGAGTGCCTTCCTCCATAACGGATGAGCTTGTTTGTGGATCACTAGAACAGACTTCCAATTTTGGATGACTATAGGAAGTTAATTAAGAGCGTGTGATCTTCCCCAACGGAAGGGGCATAATCTTATTAATGGACTTAGTGTCAAGTAATGGTATACACTTAGGCACGTCTAATAGTATCCTCTCCAACGGAGTCACTGCTATTATTTGTGTGACCGAAGAAAACCAACTATTAATTTGTCAAATAAATAAGTTGACAAGATAATAAAATTAAAAACCCCTCTTACAAATGTTTGATTTTGTATACGTCCACACTAACGTGGCATACAAAATTCACGGTGTTTGAGGTAATTTTATTTGTCATAAAGATTTATTGACAAGATAATTAATGGGTAAAACCCTCCTCTTACAAATGTTTAAATTTTGTATACGTCCACACTAACGTGGCATGCAAAATTCACGGTGTTTGAGGTGTTGGTCAATTTAAATAATATTGTTTGAGGAATCAATGTTATTTTAAATTCAAAGAGTTTTGACTAAATATTTGATCAAAGACAGATCAACTATTAATTTTATTCGTCATAAAGTAAAGTTGACGAGATAATAAAATTAATGAATAAAATCTCCTCTTTGATTTTGTATACGCAAAATTTATGGAGATTTTAAGGAGTTGATCTTGACCAAATATTTTTGTGATTCTTAGGATGTTTGTCAATCCCTAGTAGTCATACTATAGAAAAAGACTTAGTAGTCCCAATTGTAATGATTGGAAATAGGACTTGGACATTAAGGTAGACTGTCTTCTTAGAACTAAGAACAATTTAGGTGTATTTAATTCATTAGTTGAAACATGTCTAGTGATGTTATCTACCAGAACCTGGAGTGTAGATACAAGATGCCATTAATCATGTCTGCAATTCATTGCAGGGTTCCAGGAAACCCGACAACTAAATGAAAGGTAAATCACCATCCACATGGGCACTACTGTAAAAGTGGTAGCTGTTGCAGTGGGAGATGTTTATCTTTTGATAAGAATGAAATTTGGATTTTAAGTAATTGTCTTTTCGTACCAAGTTTAGAAAGAACCTGATTTCAGTTTCTAAACTATTATAGATATTGTGTCTATTTTGATAACAAAGTTGTTATCAAGAAAAATAGGGAAGTTATCTATTCTGGTATGATGGTTGACAATTTATAATCCAATAACTCCCACGATGCAACAAATGGAAATTAGTAACACATCTTCTAATTTTAAGAGAAAGCAACCTTCGGAAATGAACCAATTATATCTTTGGCATCTAAAAGCTAGGTTATACTTGAGTAGGATTCAGTGGTGGCTAATGAACTTTTGGGTTCATTGGTAGTGGAAATATTTCCAACCTGCGAGTCTTACTTGGAAGGAAAATAACCAAGAAGCTTTTAAGTCCAAGGGGTATGGAGTCAAAGATATGTTGAAATTGGTTCATTCTGATTTGTGTGATCCTATAACTATCCAGACAAAAGGTAGTATTGAATATTTTGTCTATTTTATAGACAACTATTCAAGATACAAATAAATTTACTTAATGTACCGCAAGACTAAGTACTTTGATTAGTTCAAAGAGTACAAGGTTGATGCGGAGAAATGTTAAAGTAAAAAGTCACTATGGAAGATCGTAGTGGCAAGTACCTCTTGAGAGATTTTAGGAGTCACTTATCAGTAGTTGGATTTCAATCCCAACTAACTGCATCTGGTACACCCCAACAGAATGGTGTAGTAGAAAGAAGGTAAAGGACTAACTCTTATGGAATAATTAGATAGATGATGAGTTATTCAGAAAATTACCAAATTTGTTTTAAGGATAAAACTCTGAAAACGAAAGTGAACATAATACCTTCCAAGTTAGAACTCTTTACTCATATAGAATTGCTGAATAGGCATAAGCCTATTTTGAAGCATATTCAGATTCGGGTAATCCAGCACATATGTTAAAGAGAGATAATAATAAGTTGGATAGGAGTTCACTTGTTTGTAAGTTATTCTAGATAAACAAAAGTAGGTTTATAGTCTTAAAAATCAGAAGATCATTGACTGATTTTAAAAGGACTATATAATGAACCACGTGCTCATAAGTAAATTTGTTCTTAAGGAAATAATAAAAGACATGTCTAAACTAGTACCAACTGTACAAGATGAGATACCACAAGAAAACTGCAACACGTATCACAAATGATACACAATTGCAGAAAATGCCTTGTCATAGTGGGAGGGTTGTTAAGCAACCTTAAAAGATTCATGTTTTGGGAGAGTTTTTGAACTTGATCCCTGAAGAACATGAACCTGATCTCCGGACATATGACGAAGCACTCCAAGATAAATATGCAGCATCTTGGCAAAGAGTAATGAATAATAGAATTAGAATATATGTATTCTAATAAAATCTGGAAGCTTGTAGAATCACCAAACGGTGTAAAAGCCGTTGGGTGTTAAAAGGTCTATAATAGGAAAAGAGGGATAGACAGGAAGGTAGTAACTTTCAAAGCAAGGCTTGATGAAAAAGAAACTTTTTCACTGGTAGCCATGCTTAAGTCTATCCGGATTCTTTTATCTATTTGGCAAGTGGATGTCAAAACAACATTCCTTAATGGAAGTCTTGAAGAAAGCATCCATATAAAGCAACCAGAAGGGTTCATTGCAAAGGGCTAAGAGCATCTTGTGTGCAAGCTCAATCAGTCTATGGACTGAGGCAAAGCTTCAAGGTCTTAGAACATCCGGTTTATCAAAGTCTATGGATTTAGTAACCGGATAAGTCTTGTGTATACAAAAGGTGTGATGGAAGCGTGGTGGTATTTCTTGTACTATACGTAGATAACATTTTTGGTAGTTGGAAACAATATCAAAATGTTGTCAGAAGTAAGGGTATGGTTGTCCAAATAATTTGATATAAAGGACTTGGGAGAATGTATATATTCTTGAGATCAAAGTAATAAGGGATCGCAAGAAGAGAATATTTTACTTATCCCAAGCTTGATACATCGGAAAAATCCTTGCTCGTTTTAAGCATGCAAAACTCCTAGAAAGGTTTCTTACCTTTTAAGGATGGAGTGTCTTTATCTAAAGAGATGTCTCTGATGACATCAAAGGAGATTGAGGACATGTAGGCAGTTCTTTATGCTTCGGCAGTTAGACAACCTAATGTATGCTATGCACGAGATCAGAAATCTGTTTTGCCAAGGGCATAGTTAGCAGATATCAAAGTAACCCTAGACAAGGACATTGGACTGCAGTAAAGCATATATTAAAGTACCTTAGAGGTACTAGAGAATATATGCTAGCTTACAAGGCAGTTAATTTGGTCCTTGTGGGTTGCATGGATTTTGACTTCCAATCGGATAGGGACAATAATAAGTCAACCTCGGGGTTTTGTGTTTACTTTAGGAGGTAAAGTCATAACTATGGAAGAGTGATAAGCATAGGTGTTTTTCTGGACTCCACCATAGAAGCTTAGTATATGGCAAGCCTCTGAGGTAGCCATAAAAGCTGAATGACTCAATAACCTCAAGATAGACTTAGATATGATTTCTGGTTTGTCCAAAGATTAATACAATTTATTGTAATAATGTTGGTGCAGTAGCAAACTCGAAGAAACCATAAGTCTATAAGGCAAGTAAACACAATAGAGCGCAAGTACCACCCAATACGAGAAATCGTATAAACGAGGAGAAGTTGTTGCCGCCTAGATTGCATCAGGTGATGACCTATAGATCCTTTCACTGAGGTCCTTAAGGCGAGAGATTTTGATGGACATGTTGAAGGGTTGGGAATCAGATGTATGCCAGCAGATATGGCAGCTTAGTCTTTTAGTATAAGTGGGAGATTGTTAGAGTGTATACTAAAAGCCTAGCTTTTGGTATGAATATTTATCTAGAAATAAGAATCACATTGGTCAAATGTCTACATTTATGATAAATGAAGTTGTTCAATTAATTTATATTGTAGATAACATGGTGTGTGGTGTCACACACAGAGGATCATGTTATCAGTACCTTATAAATTATAAACAGTAGCTCACGACCATAATGGAAAGGAACAAACCATTGGAAGGTCGTAGTGTAATTAGGTATTAGTTTATCTTAACTATATAATTACACTAGTATACTTAGAGTGTATTGAGTAGGACCATTAGAGGTCGTTTCTTTTATACTGACTTTATAAAGAAACAAAGACCTCAGTTATTATGGAAGTGTGTGCTCTTAATCCTAATATAATAACAAGCACATATATTTGATATTTATTTCTTTAATTTATCAATGGGTGAGATTTAGTTCGATGAATCAATAAGCCTGATAAGTTGGGAAATGATATCACTTATAGTGTGTGTTGTTGATTATAGAAGGAAACTGTATCCTAGTGATCTATGTTGAGAATGTCCCCAAGAGGAGCTCATAAGGATTGTCATGTTAAACCCTGCAGGTAGACATAGTCCGACATGACGATGAAGTTGAGTGGTACTACTTTTGGAGCTAGATATTAATTAAGTGAGTTGTCAGTAACTTACTTAATTAGTGGACATTTGTTATCTTAAACACAGGGAGACTAACACACTCATAATAAGAAGGAGCCCAAAATGTAATTTGGGATTGGTGCGGTAGTTCAATAATAGTTCTTTAGTGGAATGAATTATTATTGATGAAATTAAGTTGTGTGTTCGGGGCGAACACGGGATGCTTAATTTCATCGGGAGACCAAAACCAATTCCTCCTCTCGGTCCCTATCGTAGCCTCTAGTATATAGAGATTTATACCCACCGCATACCCACCTTCTTACCCATCCAATGGGGCCGGCCAAGCTAGCTTGGAACCCAAGCTAGGGCCGGCCAAGACCAAATGGATGAGTCAAGTAGGTGGCCGGCCAAAGCTTGGGTCCCAAACTTAGGTGGCCGGCCACTAGAATATTAAAAGGATTTTTATTAAAATTATTTCTTATGTTGATATCATGATTTTAAAAGAGAGTTTAAAAATTAAAAATTTCCTTTTATAACTTTCTACAAAAGATTAAGAGAAGAGATTAATCTCTTTCCTTATTTGTAGATTAAAAGGATGGTTTTAATTTTGGTAAAACTTTCCTTATTTGTAAATCATCTACATGTTTAAAGAGAGTTTAAAATTTGAAATCTTTCCTTATTTGTTGATTAAAGGTGGATTTTAAATTTTAAGAAAACTTTCCTTTTAATCATGTTCATGATTTAAAGAGAGTTTAAAATTAAATATTCTCTTTTATAAGTTTCTACAAAAGATTAAGAAAAGATTTGATATCTTTCCTTATTTGTAGATTAAAAGAGATTTTAATTTTAGAGATAACTTTCTTTTATCCACATGTTTAAAAGAAAATTTTTAATTTATAAAATTTCCTTTTTATTAACCAATCATGAAGGATAAAATTATTGGAGAAATTTTTATAAATTTCTAGAAACAAATTAGGAAGTTTTAATTTTGTTTTAATTAAAACTTTCCTTGATTTGTGGATTGAGGTGGCCGACCAAATAAGTTGGAAAAAGGAAATTAATTTTAATTAATTAATTTTTCTTTTTCATGGCAAAAGAATTAAGGAAGGTTTTATTAATTTTTCCTTATTTGCCAAGACCAAGGATTATAAAAGAGGGATAGAGGAGGCTTCATGGTGAACAACTCTATTCTTTTCTTCCTCTCTTTTCTTCTTTGGTGGCCGCCCTATTTCTCTCCTCTCCTCTTGTTGGCGAAACTTATCTCTTGGTGGAGCTTTTGTTAGTGGCCGGATCAAGGAAGGAGAAGAAGGAGAGAAAGCAAGCCTCGTTTCTAGCATCCCTTGGAGCATGGTGGTGGTGGCCGAACCTCTTCATCCTAGAAGATGTTTTGATGGCCGAAACTTGCAAGGAAGAAGAAGGTACTTGGTGGTTCTCATCTCGGAAGATCATTGCCCACACAACGTCCGAGGTTAGAAGAGGAATACGGTAGAAGATCAAGAGGTCTTTCTAAAAGGTATAACTAGTAATTTTTCTTTCCGCATCATGCTAGTTATTTATGGAAATAATACCAAATATAAGAGGCTTACGTTCTAGTATTTCAAATATGTTTTTCGATGTTGTGTTCTTTTGTTTTCTTTCTTTTCCTTGTGATTTGATTGTTCTTTTCGGTTAACCTAAAGTTATTTTAGGAAATTAAATATTAGCTTTCCATAAAAGGTTTTGTCTAGTCGGTGGTGGTTGCTCCCATATCCAAGAAGGCCATGTGCCTCGCCACGTCAGTACTGGGAACCTTTTATGGAAATTAATATTTAATGGAATTAATAACTTAAGGAGACTTGGGTCGAACGTGTTAAGTTCCGCAGGAGATCCAAGTCAAAACCTAAAAGAACAAATAGATTAAGTTTTGGATCAAACGTGTTAAGTTCCGCAGGCGATCCAAAATTTAATTTAAAAGAACACATGGTAGCTAGGAAAATGTTCAGACCTTTGTACAAAATTTTTGTACAGTGGAACCTCTAGGTTTTCCGAGTAGCAACTAACAATAACATGGTGTGTGGTGTCACACAGAAGATCATGTTATCAGTTCCTAATAAATTTTAAATAGTTGCTCGCAACCAAGATGGAATGGGACAAACCATTGGAATGATTATAGTATAATTTGGTATTAGTTTATCTTGACTATAAAATTACACAAGTACACTATGAGTGTATTGAGCAGGACCATTTGACGTTGTTCTTTTTATACTGACTGTAAAAAAGAACAGGACCTCTGTTATTATGGAAGTGCGTACTCTTAATCATAATATAGTAACAAGAACATATACTTAATATTTATTTCTTTAATTTACCAAATGATGAGATTTAGTTCGTTAAATCAATTGCCCCGATAAGTTGGGAAATGATATTATTTATATGGTTTATTTTTTATTATAGAATGAAATTATGTCCTAGTGATTTAGGTTGGTGATGTCCCCTTGAGTAGCTCATAAGGATTGCCATGTAAATCCTGTAGGTGGACTTAGTCTGACATGACAATAAGGTTGAGTGGTACTACTCTTGGAGCTAAATATTAATTAAGTGAGTTATCAGTAACTCATTTAATTAGTGGGCATTCGATATCTTAAATACTGGGAGACTAACACACTCTTGATAAGAAGGAGCTCATATTGTAATATGGGATTGGTGCGGTAGTGCAATAATAACTCTTTAATGGTATGAGTTATTATTTATGAACTTGAGTTGTGTGTTCAGGGCGAACACGGGAAGCTCAAGTTCATCGGGAGACCAAAACCAATTCCTCTTATCGGTTCCTGTTGTAACCTCTTATTTATAAAGCTTTATATCCACCTAAAGCCCAGCTTCTTACCCATCTTGATGTGGTCGACCAAGCCAAGCTTGGAGCCCAAGCTAGTGCCGGCCAAGCCAAAGAATGGAGCTAAGTTGAGGTCGGCCAAGCTTGGAGCCCAAGCTAGGTGGCTTACCACATAAAATTAAAAGGGTATTTTAAATTTTAAAATCATTCCTTTCATGGAAGCCGTGGTTTTAAAAGAGAGTTTTTAAATTTTAAAATATTTCCTTTTATAACTTTCTACAAAGGATTAAGAGAGAGGTTTGAAATTTTTTCTTATTTGTAGTTATCTATAATATTTAAAAGAAAGATTTTAATTTTTGATAAAACTTTCCTTTTTTGTAATCATCCACATATTTTTTAAAAGAGAGATTTTAATTTATAAAATTTTCCTTTATAACCAATAATGGATTTAAAAGATAAATTTTTTATTAAAATTTCTTACCGAAAACAAATAAGAAAATTTTAATTTTATATTTAAAACTTTCCTTGTTTGGAGCACTTGGATAGGGCCGGCCATGACAAACATTAAAAGGAATTTTTAATTATTTGTTAAAAACTTTCCTTTTTAGTATTGGCACGGAAAATAAGGAAGTTTTAATTATGTTTAAAACTTTTCTTTTTTGTCAAAACCAAAGATTATAAAAGAGAGAGAGGGGGTGTCTCATGAGAACATCTTCTATTCCTCTCGTCCAATCCATTGGTGGTCAGCCCTCATCCTTTTCTCTTCTCCTCTTGTTTTCTTACCTTTAGGCCGGCGGCACTTGAAGAAGGGTTTTCATCTTGGTGGCTAGTTGCTTGGAGAAGAAGAAGAAGAAGAGAAAGGAAGCATCCCTTGGAGGTTGTTGGTGGCCGAAAGTTAAGGAAGCAAAGGAAGGCTTGGGTGGATTTCATCTTAGTAGATCGTCGCCCACACGACATCCAAGAGAAGAAGAGGAATACACCAGAAGATCAAGAGGTCTATAAGCTACAAAAAGATATAACTAGTTATTTGTTTCCGTATCATAACTAGTTCTCCTAATATTATTTATATTTTTTTATCTATGGAATATAATATTGGTCAAAAATCAAAATGAGCATTCAAAATTATGTAAATCATCAAAAGGGTGCTCCTTTAAAAAGGCAAAAGTCAAAATAGTGTCCTATCACATGTTTTATTCTGATAATACTCTTACTTTTTATAACAGTTAGAACTAATTAATACAAGGTGTAGTAACTACTCTCTAGCCGCATGCTATAATATTATTCTTTACTTCTAGTCTTCTTGTAGCAGCTATGACTAGTTGTTATAGTATATAGTAATATAGAGTAGTCGCTACAATATGTAACAATTAATATAATACTATTATAGCATTATAACTGTTACAATTGTATAATAACAATTTAAGAGCATCAACAATAGTTACCCTATCTAAAAATTTTATCCTAAATTTTGGATAAAGTAGCTAAAATTTTTTTGCATCAGTTATCCTATTTATTCCCAAATTTTATATTTATAAATAGTATTTCTCTAAATTTAGATAATATATTTCATTTCTTAAACATTATAGAGGAAAGAGAAAAAATAAGGAAGCTGATATATTGTATAGTGAAACATGAATACCCAAATTTAATAAAGAAACTTTTTTACTCTAAATTATGAATTTTAGATATGAAAGTCGGTGTGGATGTTCTAATAGCTTTTACAACTAAATAGTGGCTTCTATATTTTTTTTAAAGTGATTTTGACCAATTTACAATTTTTTGATAAAATTTAAACAATTTAAGCTAAGTTGGTAAAAAGTATTTCGATATAATAGTATTTAAGATTTAGAGTTCAAGATTTTAGGGATTAAGATTTAGATACAACTATTTAGCAGCTATATTTTTGGACAACTATTTTAAAGTAATTTTAATCAACTTAAAGTGATTTTGATGAAGTTTAATCAATTTTAGTTAAGTTTGTAAAAGCATGTATTTTGATATAAAAATACTTTGTATATAATAATTTTGATTAAAGTGAAATAATTAATTTTTCACATTAGAGTAGCTACCAAATAACTATTATATATTGTAGCAACTACGAGTAACTATTACAACAACATTGAAAACAAAAGGAGGTGTCATTTTGATGATATATAATTTAGGGTGTTATTTTATTTTTTACCCCTATTTATTTGCAAAATGAAATTTCCTCAATTAAATAATAATACAATAGAAATAAAGGATTTTTTTTATCCGTATTGAGCATATCAAGGAAATACAAATGGTAGAAGAATGACGATCTATCTTAATTCAAAGATAGTCAATCCTACAGGCGATGAAGGCATAACTGCTCCTTCCAAATTCACTCATCGTGTTTAACTCACTTGATTTATCTTGTTTACTTGGTCTAGTCAAATTTAAAAATATATAATATAATATATAAGTTACAAATATATCATGAAATAATATCTCTATTATAAAATAAAATAATATAGATTATATTATATATTTTTACAAAATCTAAAATAATTATTAGATTTTGTTTTCTAATGGAACTAAATAATAGAACTATGTTTGATTAGGTCACATGATCCATTTATAAGTCATCTAACCTATTTGATTAAATTTTAACCATAAATGACCTAATTCCCTTATAAACGGGCTGTGTGTGAGTTGAAGATTTTAAATTTCTTATTATAAATGAGTTATACGGTCAAGTTTAGATTATATGAGTTTTGAGTCAATGAGATACAACTTATTTATAATTTATTTATCTAAATGGTCACTCTTAGCTATGGTCCCCGAGGCTATAAAAGTTTATCTTATATATTATCTTTAGGGGTGTAAATAAATCAAGTCGCTCATAAGCTATTCGAAACTTGATTAGATAAAAGCTCGATTGAGCTCGTTTAGCGTGTCTCGTTAAGATAAGAAAACTAAGCTCAAGTTTCACAATACTCGACTTGTTAGTTCGTGAACATATTCATTAGTAAGCTCATGAATCAATTTTTAAATAAAAATAATAATAATTTTGATATTAAATTTATAGATTTTACATTATATTTATAAAAATATATATAAATATATGAAATTTATTTATTAGAATAAATTTATAAATTTTAATAAAAATATTATAATTTCCTTTAAATATATAATTTAGTTTTTAATGAATATTTAAATTTATAATTTATATTTATTAAGAAATGACACGATAAAAGTTCGAAAAAACTCATGAGATATGAATATATTTGTTAAATAAAGTTAGAACTCGGCTCGATTATTAACGAGTCAACTCAATTATTTAAGAGTTCGGCTCAACTCGACTCGATTACAATCCTAATTGTCTTTGGTATGCATAAAAAAAAAGATAAATTTAGTTAGTTTCAGTGACTATCCCTGGGATGATCGGTCCGGCCCCATAGAATTTTTCTATCAACCACCAGGATAAATCAGGAAGCACTCACGACGAGTGGCCAAGAAGTCCAATATCCATTGATTGAGCGTCCATTTGAAAGAAAAATTATGATGTTGTTTATTAATAAGGAATAAGTTTTACTATTTGATAGTGTTAATTAGTTAACCTTTGAATAGGTTCTCATAAAAAATGATAATTTTATTTAGCCTCATTGATTATTCCTGGAGGTGACCGGTCCGATCCCATAGAAGTTTCCCACCAGCCACTATGGTAAATCAGGATCCGCACGCGGTGACCAGTCCAGAAGTCTGTGTGATAATTTGGATGTTTTACCATGATACTATATCCCCGAAGACGAATATGTTCTCATACAAGGTCTCTATCTTGATGGTTTTCATGAGTGATTTGCATAGAAAGATGATTTAACTAGGTTGAGGGCTCCGATAAGGTTCATTCGATTAGTTGATGTTTTATAATATATACGAACACATGGACAAACAATTGTCATATTTTATAATGTTATTTGGATGACAAGTTTCTATTATTATTTGGACGACACCTTTCTATACCTTCTCCATGTCTAACAAATATGTGATTAATATGTAGAAATTTATCTCATACGTTGTACTCTAGGTTTTGAATGTCACTCAATCAACATCATATAGTATCCTTACTACATTTTCTTATTAATTATTTATAAGTTTAGTTTGGTATAATGCATCTATAGTAATTTAGGGATATGGCTCATGTTTTGGGTTATAATGACTTAGAGCAAGACTTATGTCTATAACTCTTTATTCATATTTGCATTTATAATTATTTAATATTTTGAATGATGTTTAATGAGAAAATAATTTAAATGGAAAATGAATAAAAGAGAAATAAATTTAAATATTGTTAAAGGCATTTTAAGATATTATATATATATATATATATATATTAGTCAACAAATATTATTTTTTTATTTTTTAGAAAAGTAAAAAAAATGCTTCAACAATCTCCATTTCTAATTGAAAAATATTATCAAAATTTATGTTAAAGCTAATAGAAAAATCACAAAAAAGGAATCCACTATGTAATAAATTATATCATAATTTTTTTACAGGTTCATTCTAAACATATATTGCAATTAAAATAATATGATTGAAAAAAATGTATCCTCACGATAAGAATCCTTCTTAATATTACATTATTGGCCATCCTTGTCATCGTTCATCCTATAGAACAAAAGGTAAAATTATCATCTTAATGATCTGATTCTTTCAAGGTAACCTCACACTCTTTGAAAGGGGTTAAATTACAGGAAAGGAGGGCATTTACCCTAGTGCAATGGTTGTCATTGTTCATTCATGTTATCATCATTAATTGTAGTGATCCTCTCCATCATTCTAATCTTTATCGATATTAAGGACATCTAGCGACGGATCCAAGTAAAGGATGTCCTAGGCTATAGCCCAACCTTTCTGGGATCCATCCAATTTTTTTCAAGCATTTGTTAACTTTTAATTATTATTATCTCTATAAGTTTTCTTAAGTAATAGTTTTTTTAAGTAACTAAATAAATAAACAAATCAAATTATCGTAAAAGTGTTGAATTAAAATCAAATTAGGGTTGGAAAAAATCCTTATTTTTTTCCTCTTTGCCCAAGCCTCACGCGCAAGCTTCCACGCATTGACTATTTCTTCTCTTGTTTTTTTCCTTCTTAATTGTAGCTGAGTTGTTTTTCTCTTCTTCTTCTCCAACCAGTACTCTCTTTGTTTCTTCTTCCTCTTCTCAAGAGTAGAAGTTCTCCTTCTTTCCTTTCTTTTGTTGTTTTCCGGCCCATTAACAGCAATAGTCCTTCCTTTTCAACAAGAGCAATCCTTATTTTATTATTTTTTTTTTCCGTAGAAGTTAGCCAAGACCATAGGAAAAAGGTCTAAGATTTTCATTCTCTTTTCCTTTCACCTTTTAGGTCAATATTATGGGGAATAAAACATAACCAAATGTTGTTTGGTTCAATTTAGATAATGCAACAAAAATTTATTTGTTTGAAGGTTTTAATAAATAACATAGTTTAATATTTTACTATATTACCCTTAGTTATAAAATCAACTATACTTAACTCTACGTTTTTTACCTTTTTTTATATTTTTCTTTATTTATATATATTTTTTATTTTTTGTTTGTTTTTTGTTGTTTTTTATTTTTTTTCATTTTTTTAAAGTTTTTTTTTTACTTTTTATTTTTTAAGTTTATTTTATTTTTTTATTTTTTTACGTTTTTTTTAATTTTTATGTTTTTTTACAATTTTTTTCTATTTTTTTATGTTTTTAACTTTTTTATTATTTTTTTTTTACTTTTTTTAAAAAAATTATTTTTTTACGTTTTTAAAATTTTTTTTACGCTTTTTATTTTTTTCTCATTTTTAAATTTTTTTCCTATTTTTTTATGTTTTTGTATTTTAAAGTTTTTTTTACAATTTTTTATTTTTTAATTGTTCTTTATGGTTTTTTATTTTTTTTAATTTTTAATTTTATTTTTTATATTTTCTTTTTTTTCTTTATGTTTTTCTTTTTTTGTCACATTTTTCTCTTATCCGAGGATATTTTTGATAAAAAAAATTCATTAAATCCGAAGAAAAACCTCAGTTTCCAGAGATTTTTCGATTACCGGTTGCATGTTCTTTTTACTAGCATATTGAATATGGAATATTACTCGGGAATTATCCATTACCTAAATCAAACAGAGTTTTCATTAATAATCTTGGATGAATAACCAAGATTATCTAAAATAATCTCCAACCAAATGCACCCTTATAATTATTTTGTTATTTATTTTTCTTTTATCATAATCAATTTAGGCAAACCAAGAGTGGTTTATGTTTGGTTTATCTTTTGATTTACCTTATTTCTTGTCTTCGACCAAATACCAATAGTAGGAAAAACAGATCACCTCCACATAGAACAGGACGCCTCAACTTTTATTTTATCCACCCTTTCTGTCCTTTACCCTAAGTCTAACAAATAACAAATAGGTTTGTTTTTTTAAAATAATAATATATAATTTATTTCATACTCCTAATTCATGCTCCTAATTCTAATTCCAGATCCGTCCTTGCTAGACATCGCTCAACTCCATAAGCTCTCTTATTGACTATAAAATTTTCACATATTATTAATGATAATATATGATACGTATAAATATCATTACAAGTAAAAATAAAAAAAATACATAAATTTAAAAAACAATAAGAATCCTAATAATAATTATTCTCTAATAACTAAGAAACAAATAACTATTTTCTAATAATAATTATTTTTTAATAATTAGGAAACAAATAACTATTTACTTATAATAATTATTTCCTAATACGCCTTCTCAAAATGGTGTCCCAAAAATGACACCAATCTTGCTGCAAATAGCCAATAATCGAGATCAAGAAAGCGACTTTGTAAGTGCATCAGTCAATTGATCCTCGGTAGGAATATGAGTAACTCGTAGTTCGGAGGTCTGTACCAGATCACGAACAAAGTGATAGTCAATAGCTAGATGCTTCATCCGAGACTAAAAAACAGGATTAGCTGAAAGATACGTGACACCCAAATTATTAATAAAAAGCACAGCAGGCGTGATAACCGGAAGAAGTAGATCTGTCAAAAGTGACTTAATCCATTGGATCTCAGTTGCTGCAGAGGCAATGACATAATATTCAGCCTCAGTCGAAGAGCATGCAACCGTGCGTTGTTTGATAGATTTCCAGGAAACTGGATTAACACCTAGAAAAATAATAAATGCACCCGTAGAACACCGATCATCTGGATCTCCTGCCCCAGACTGCATCGAAGAAACCATGAAGAGTAAAAGGTGTATCCGCAAGAAGATGAATGCCAAGATCCCTAGTACCATTGAGATACCGAAGTAGACGCTTCACAGCAACCTAATGCGTCTCTGAATGAGCATGCATAAACTGTGAAAGCTTGTTGATCGCAAAGGAAATATCAGGACGAGTCATACGGAGATGTTGTACACCTCCAACCACTTGTCGGAACTTAGTCGTATCAAAAGATGAAGACCCATCATGCAAAGTAAGACGAAAGCCAACAGCAATAGGAGTGGAGACCGGCTTGGAATTAAGCATGTTGTGTTTGGGGAGAAGATCAGTAACATACTTTTGCTAAGACAAGAGAAGACCATTTGAGGTTGGGCGAACTTTAATACTGTAGAAGAGGGAAAGAGCCCCAAGATCCTTATCACAAATTTTGCATGATGTTTATATATTATGACGTCAATAGAAGAAGCATCACTCCCTGTAATGATGAGATCATCAACATATACAAGGAAATAGATAACAGTATCGTCTCGAGAATAAACAAATAAGGAGGTGTCAGCTCGGGATGCGATAAAGCCAAGAGAGACCAAGAAAGTGCAAAGCTCCAAATACCAGGCGCGTGGAGCCTGCTTTAGGCCATAAAACACCTTATGCAAACGACGCACATGATCTTAAAACTTAGCACTGCGCATACCCTAAAGTAGTGTCATATAAACCTCCTCTGCAAGATGACCATTAAGAAACACATTGTTTACATTAAGTTAGTGAAGAAGCATCACTCCCTGTAATGATGAGATCATCAACATATACAAGGAAATAGATAACAGTATCGTCTCAAGAATAAACAAATAAGGAGGTGTCAGCTCGGGATGTGATAAAGCCAAGAGAGACCAAGAAAGTGCAAAGCTCCAAATACTAGGCGCGTGGAGCCTGCTTTAGGCCATAAAACACCTTATGCAAACGGCGCACATGATCTTAAAACTTAGCACTGCGCATACCCGAAGGTTGTGCCATATAAACCTCCTCTGCAAGATGACCATTAAGAAACACATTGTTTACATTAAGTTAGTGAAGACACCACCTTCGATTCACAGCCAAACTAAGAACAATGCGCATTATTACTGGATTAATAACATGGCTGAAAGTATCATAAAAGTCAACACCAGGGCACTGATGAAAACTCTTGTCAACAAGGCGAGCCTTATATCGATCAATTGAGCCATTAGAATTACGCTTAATGCGAAACACACACTTATTACCCACAAGATTTTGGTCTGGCGAAGGTGGAACCAGAGTCCAAGTCTGATTACGGAGAAGAGCATTATACTCTTCATGCATGGCCTGTACCTAATTCAGATCTTTGAGTGTCTGCATGACAGAGGAGGGTTCACAAGTTTGTAGAAGACCAGTATGAAGAAGATACTTTGGATTGGGTTTGTCGATGACATTTTTGGAGCGAGTTTGCATGGGATGTTGGTTTAGAGAAGCGAGAGAGGGAGAAAGAGTCGGTGGGCTAGAGGGTCGATTACCACCAGCCAGCGTGGACGACCCAACAACAAGAGGTGATGATGGCAGAGATGATGATGGCGATGATGACAGAGGTGAAGAAGTCATTTGCGGATGCCTACGGTTAGTGGCAGGTTGCGGCATCAGTGCTGGAGGGTCGCACGAGAGAACTAGTGCAGCAGAGAGCTCAGAGTCAATGTTTATTACTGTGGAATCCAAGAAGGAGGTGATGGCAAATGGAAAAACATGCTCTGCAAGTTCGCTATGTCCCTATTACCTTTGATGAGCTATTCGAGCAGCTCCTCAGCTATGAAGCCCAGTTAAAAGTCTCAACACCATCTCCATCTTAGATGCCAATGACTACTCTTGTGGCTCCAACAGGGAATTCTCGTAATCGGTATTGAAATAATCGTGGTGGTCGCTAGCAGGTTCCGCCTATATCCCATCAGCCACGCATGTCTACTCTTGAGCTATCTACGCGTCCTCCTGCACATCTAGCTATATCCAGTCCCAATCGTTTTCTTGGGCGCTATCAGATTTGTGGTGTCCAAGGTCACTCTGCTCGCCAATGCGGTCATATGAGTGCCTCAATGCTTGATCTACTTCAGTCGGCTCCTCCGCGTGCTCCGCGTCCCACGTATAGAGCGCTGTTTACGCACACTGCCGTTCATTATACATCTTCGTCTGATTCTCGAGAATGGATTGTTGACTCTAGCGCCTCTCATTATGTCACCACTGATCTCGCTACTCTTTTGTTGCACGAGCCTTATTCTGGGAATGATAGCGTCGTCATTGGTGATGGTTCTAGACTACTTATTACACACACTGTTTCTTTCTCTTTCTCTACTCCATCTTTCCCTTTAGTTTTCTCCAATGTTTTATTTTTACCATCTATGTCAAAAAAATTAATTTCTATTGCATCACTTTATGCTACTAATCAAGTTACATTTCTTTTCTTTGATTCCTATTTTTAGGTGTTGGATTGTCGTACGGGAGCAACACTGGTCAGTGGGATCCATAGAGATGATGTCTATTACTGGCCAAAATTTATGTCAACGCGATCATCGCTTTCCGCCTTTTCTATGTCTGTCTCGTCATCTATTTCCTTATGGCATAGTCGTTTAGGTCATCTGTCATTAAATGTTTTGCAACGTTTTTTTTATCCTTGGGTCTTTCGTTTCCTGCGAATACTTTGTCTAATTTTTCATGTACTTCATGCAATATTAATAAGATTCATAAATTGTACTTTCATAAATATAGTATTTCGCAGAGAATAAGGCCAAGGTGAGAGCCACCAGAATAAAGAGTAGCAGCAATGGAACCCCAGGTTGTCGGTGTCGAAATTGGTAGTAAAAGACGTCGACGTTAAATTGACAGCAAAGGACATCTTGAACTTTTTTTAGACGACGAAAACCGCTAGGAATAAGGCCAAGGTGAGAGCCGCGAGAATAAAGAGTAGCGGCAATGAAACGCTGGGTTGTCGGTGCCGAAATTGGTAGTAAAAGACGTCGACGTTAAATTTAACAGCAAAGGACGTCTTGGTCCTCCTGCCTTGCGAACAAATCCCTCCACCTCTGATTCTACGAAATATCTCTACACGATCGAAGCATAAAAGCTGCGGAGAAGCAGCGGAACTAGGCGTTCTAGGGTTCCTACTTTGGATATCTTCCGGTGAATGGTTTGGTCTTTGGATTCCAGTAAGCGCCGACCTGATTCCACCCCGCACTCGGCTCCCCCTCCTTCGGCAATGAACTTGGAAGTGGAGGAACCCTTGGACGAGAAGCAGGTACGTTTCCACAAGTGGGCCAGGGACATGAGCACTTCGTATGAGCAGGGTCTGTACAACAATGTGCTTGGGGAACCTGGACCGTTGGGTCTTCACACTTGGAAGAGTCCGTCTCTAGCTGATATGATTTAGATGATGCTTTCTCAGGCAAAGACAGATAAAACTTTATGCTTCACTAGCTCGAAGGGCTCGGAAGTTGGTGAACAATCAGACTTCTCAGCTTCTTCGAACTCATTGAGCAAAATCAAAGCTTCGAATTTTCCTGTCTCATTATTGAGGATTGGGACATGGGAGTGTGTGTCTAGATATGAAGGTGATTTAGTGGCAAAATGTTACCTCGCCAAACATAAACTTGTATGGGAAGTTCTCGAAGGTGGCTTGAAGAGCAAGACTGAGTTTTACTGGTCCGACATTACAGCAATTAAGGCAGTATTTTATGATGGTAGCCATGGGACTTTGGATATTGTGTTAGCAAGACCACCTCTTTTCTTCTGAGCGACTGATCCTCAACCAAGGAAGCATACACTATGGCAAGCAACTCTAGATTTTACCAACGACCAAGCATACATACACAAGAGGCATCTACTTCAATGTCCCCAGACCTTGTCGAGCAAGAATTTTAAGAAATTGATCGGTTGTGATCCTCATTTGAAGATACTTAGTTAGCAACCTGATATTATATTAGAATCGCCTTACTTTAATCCTTAGTACTCAGTTTTAGAACATCAAAGTGATTCTAAAAGCCATATTAATGATATTATTAAGGATGATTCTAAAACCACTTTCTCTGGCTTTTACGAACCTGGTCCCCTTTCATAAATCAATTATCATCTGATTCTCCTGTCTTTCTTGTGGTTCTCAACGTCAATGCTCAGGCACCGTTGAAACTCACCACTTCCAATTATTCTGTCTGACGCTTGCAGTTCATGTCTCCTCTATTCGGATATGACTTACTGAATTTTATTAATGACTCACGTCCCTGCCCCCCTACGCAGATAATGTCTACAGATGCCACGCTCCCTCAGGCGAATCCTGATCATATTCTCTGGCTCCGCCAGGATCAACTTCTCCTCAATGCTATTATAGGTTTGATGTCTCCTACTCTTGTGCAATTTATTTCTTTATCAATTTCATCTAGAGATGCATGGCCACTAGAATGAAGAGTAACGGCAATGGAACCCCGGGTTGTAGGTGTCAAAATTGGTAGGAAAAGACGTCGACGTTAAATTGACAGCAAAGGACATCTTGGACTTTTTTTAGGCAACGAAAACCGCTAGGAATAAGGCCAAGGTGAGAGTCGCGAGAATAAAGAGTAGCGGCAATGAAACCCCGGGTTGTCGGTGCCGAAATTGGTAGTAAAAGACGTCGACATTAAAATTAATAGCAAAGGACGTCTTGGTCCTCCTTCCTCGCGAACAGATCCCTCGACCTCTGTTTCTACGAAATATCTCTGCGCGATCGAAGCATAAAAGCTGCGGAGAAGCAGCGGAACTAGGCGTTCTAGGGTTCCTACTTTGGATATCTTCCAGCGGAATGGTTTGGTCTTTGGATTCCAGCAAGCGCCGAGCTGATTCCACCCCGAACTCGGCTCCCCCTCCTCCGGCAATGAAGTTGGAAGTGGAGGAACCCTTGGACGAGAAGCACGTACGTCTCCACAAGAGGGCCAGGGACGTGAGCACTTCGTATGAGAAGGCTCTGTACAACAATGTGCTTAGGGAACCTGGACCATTGGGACTTCTCCCCAGGAAGAGTCCGTCTCTAACTAATATGATTTAGATGATGCTTTCTCAGGCAAAGACAGATAAAACTTTATGCTTCACTAGCACGAAGGGCTCGGAAGTTGGTGAACAATCATACTTCTCAACTTCTTCGAGCTCATTGAGCAAAATCAAAGCTTCGAATTTTCCTCCCTCATTATTGAGGATTGGTACATGGGAGTGTGTGTCTAGATATGAAGGTGATTTAGTGGCAAAATGTTACCTCGCCAAACATAAACTTGTATGGGAAGTTCTCGAAGGTGGCTTGAAGAGCAAGATTGAGTTTTACTGGTCCGACATTACTGCAATTAAGGCAGTATTTTTTGAAGGTAGCCATGGGACTTTGGATATTGTGTTAGCAAGACCACCTCTTTTCTTCTGAGCGACTGATCCTCAGCCAAGGAAGCATACACTATGTCAAGCAACTCGAAAATTTACCAACGACCAAGCATACAAACACAAGAGGCATCTACTTCAATGTCCCCAGACCTTGTCGAGCAAGAATTTTGAGAAATTGATCTGTTGTGATCCTCATTTGTAGATACTTAGTTAGCAACCTGATATTATATTATAATCGCCTTCTTTAATCCTTAGTACTCAGTTTTAGAAGATCAAAGTGATTCTAAAAGCCATATTAATGATGTTATCAAGGATGATTCTAAAACCACATTCTCTGGTTTTTACGAACCTTGTCCCCCTTCATAAATCAATTATCATATGATTCTCCTGCCTCTCTTGTGGTTCTCAACGTCAATGCTCAGGCACCGTTGAAACTCACCACTTCAAATTATTCTGTCTGACGCTTGCAGTTCATGTCTCGTCTATTCGGATATGACTAACTGGGTTTTATTAATGACTCACGTCCTTGCCCCCCTACGCAGATAATGTCTACAGATGCCATGCTCCCTCAGGCGAATCCTGATCATATTCTCTAGCTCCGTCAGGATCAACTTCTTCTCAATGCTATTATAGGTTTGATGTCTCCTACTCTTGTGCAAATTATTTCTTCATCAATTTCATCTAGAGATGCATGACCACTAGAATGAAGAGTAGCGGCAATGGAACCCCGGGTTGTAGGTGTCGAAATTGGTAGTAAAAGATGTCGACGTTAAATTGACAGCAAAGGACATCTTGGACTTTTTTTAGACAATGAAAACCGCTAGTAATAAGGCCAAGGTGAGAGCCGCGAGAATAAAGAGTAGCGGCAATGAAACCCCGGGTTGTCGATGCCGAAATTGGTAGTAAAAGTCGTCGACGTTAAAATTAATAGCAAAGGACGTCTTGGTCTTCCTTCCTCGCGAACAGATCCCTCGACCTCTGTTTCTACGAAATATCTCTACGCGATTGAAGCATAAAAGCTGCGGAGAAGCAGCGGAACTAGGCGTTCTAGGGTTCCTACTTTGGATATCTTCCGGCGGAATGGTTTGGTCTTTGGATTCCAGCAAGCGCCGAGCTGATTCCACCCCGCACTCGGCTCCCCCTCCTCCGGCAATGAAGTTGGAAGTGGAGGAACCCTTGGACGAGAAGCACGTACGTCTCCACAAGAGGGCCAGGGACGTGAGCACTTCGTATGAGCAGGCTCTGTACAACAATGTGCTTGGGGAACTTGGACCGTAGGGTCTTCGCCCCAGGAAGAGTCCGTCTCTAGCTAATATGATTTAGATGATGCTTTCTCATGCAAAGACAGGTAAAACTTTATGCTTCACTAGCTCGAAGGTTTCGGAAGTTGGTGAACAATCAGACTTTTCAGCTTCTTCGAGCTCATTGAGCAAAATCAAAGCTTCGAATTTTCCTGCCTCATTATTGAGGATTGGGACATGGGAGTGTGTGTCTAGATATGAAGGTGATTTAGTGGCAAAATGTTATCTCGCCAAACATAAACTTGTACGGGAAGTTCTCGAAGGTGGCTTGAAGCACAAGACTGAGTTTTACTGGTCCGACATTACTGCAATTAAGGCAGTAATTTTTGATGTTAGCCATGGGACTTTGGATATTGTGTTAACAAGACCACCTCTTTTCTTCTGAGCGACAGATCCTCAACCAAGGAAGCATACACTATGGCAAGCAACTCGAGATTTTACCAACAACCAAGCATACATACACAAGAGGCATCTACTTCAATGTCCCCAGACCTTGTCGAGCAAGAAATTTAAGAAATTGATCGGTTGTGATCCTCATTTGAAGATACTTAGTTAGCAACCTGATATTATATTAGAATCGCCTTACTTTAATCCTTAGTACTCAGTTTTAGAAGATCAAAGTGATTCTAAAAGCCATATTAATGATATTATTAAAGATGATTCTAAAACCACTTTCTCTGGCTTTTACGAACCTGGTCCCCATTCATAAATCAATTATCATCTGATTTTCCTGCCTCTTGTGGTTCTCAACGTCAATGCTCAGGCACCGTTGAAACTCACCACTTCCAATTATTCTGCCTGACGCTTGCAGTTCACGTCTCTTCTATTCGGATATGACTTACTGGGTTTTATTAATGACTCACGTCCCTGCCCCCCTACGCAAATAATGTCTACAGATGCCACGCTTCCTCAGGCGAATCCTGATCATATTCTTTGGCTCCGCCAGGATCAACTTCTTCTCAATGCTATTATAGGTTTGATGTCTCCTACTCTTGTGCAATTTATATCTTTATCAATTTCATCTAGAGATGCATGGCCACTAGAATGAAGAGTAGCAGCAATGGAACACCGGGTTGTAGGTGTCGAAATTGGTAGTAAAAGACGTCGACATTAAATTGACAGCAAAGGAAATCTTGGACTTTTTTTAGACAACGAAAATCGCTAGGAATAAGGCCAAGGTGAGAGCCGCGAGAATAAAGAGTAGCGACAATGAAACCCCGGGTTGTCGGTGCCGAAATTGGTTGTAAAAGACGTCGACATTAAAATTAACAACAAAGGACGTCTTGGTCCTCCTTCCTAGCGAACAGATCCCTCCACCTCTGTTTCTACGAAATATCGCTAAGCGATCGAAGCATAAAAGCTGCGGAGAAGTAGCGGAACTAGGCGTTCTAGGGTTCCTACTTTGGATATCTTCTGACGGAATGGTTTGGTCTTTGGATTCCAGCAAGCGCCGAGCTGATTCCACCCTGCACTCGGCTCCCCCTCCTCCGGCAATGAAGTTGGAAGTGGAGGAACCCTTGGACGAGAAGCACGTACGTCTCCACAAGAGGGTCAGGGACGTGAGCACTTCGTATGAGCAGACTCTGTACAACAATGTGCTTCGGGAACTTGGATCGTTGGGTCTTCGCCCTAGGAAGAGTCCATCTCTAGCTGATATGATTTAGATGATGCTTTCTCAGGCAAAGACAGGTAAAACTTTACGCTTCACTAGCTCGAAGGGCTCGGAAGTTGGTGAACAATAAGACTTCTCAACTTCTTCGAGCTCATTGAGCAAAATCAAACCTCGAATTTTCCTGCCTAATTATTGAGGATTGGGACATGGGAGTGTGTGTCTAGATATGAAGGTGATTTAGTGGCAAAATGTTACCTCGCCAAACATAAACTTATATGTGAAGTTCTCGATGGTGGCTTGAAAAGCAAGATTGAGTTTTACTGGTCCGACATTACTGCAATTAAGGCAGTATTTTTTGAAGGTAGCCATGGGACTTTGGATATTGTGTTAGCAAGACCACCTCTTTTCTTCTGAGCGACTGATCCTCAACCAAGGAAGCATACACTATGTCAAGCAACTCGAGAATTTACCAACGACCATGCATACATACACAAGAGGCATCTACTTCAATGTCCCCAGACCTTGTCGAGCAAGAATTTTGAGAAATTGATCGGTTGTGATCCTCATTTGTAGATACTTAGTTAGCAACCTGATATTATATTAGAATCGCCTTCTTTAATCATTAGTACTCAGTTTTAGAAGATCAAAGTGATTCTAAAAGCCATATTAATGAAGTTATCAAGGATGATTCTAAAACCACTTTCTCCGGCTTTTACGAACCTGGTCCCCCTTCAAAAATCAATTATCATCTGATTCTTCTGCCTCTCTTGTGGTTCTCAACGTCAATGCTCAGGCACCGCTGAAACTCACCACTTCCAGTTATTCTGCCAGACGCTTGCAGTTCACGTCTCTTCTATTTGGATATGACTTACTGGGTTTTATTAATGACTCACGTCCCTGCCCCCTACGCAGATAATGTCTACAGATGCCACGCTCCCTCAGGCGAATCCTGATCATATTCTCTGGCTCCGCCAGGATCAACTTCTCCTCAATGCTATTATAGGTTTGATGTCTCCTACTCTTGTGCAATTTATTTCTTTATCAATTTCATCTAGAGATGCATGACCACTAGAATGAAGAGTAGTGACAATGGAACCCCGGGTTGTAGGCGTCGAAATTGGTTGTAAAAGACGTCGACGTTAAATTGACAGCAAAGGACATCTTAGACTTTTTTTAGACAACGAAAACCGCTATGAATAAGGCCAAGGTGTGAGCCGCGAGAATAAAGAGTAGCGACAATGAAAGCCCGGGTTGTCGGTGCCGAAATTGGTAGTAAAAGACGTCGACGTTAAAATTAACAGCAAAGGACGTCTTGGTCTTCCTTCCTCGCTAACAGATCCCTCTACCTCTATTTCTACGAAATATCTCTACGCGATCGAAGCACAAAAGCTGCGGAGAAGCAGCGGAACTAGGCGTTCTAGGGTTCCTACTTTGAATATCTTCCGGCGGAATGGTTTGGTCTTTGGATTCTAGCAAGCGCCGAGCTGATTCCACCCCGCACTCGGCTCCCCCTCCTCCAGCAATGAAGTTGGAAGTGGAGGAACCCTTGGACGAGAAGCACGTACGTCTCCACAAGAGGGCCAGGGACGTGAGCACTTCGTATGAGCAGGCTCTGTACAACAATGTGCTTGGGGAACCTGGACCGTTGGGTCTTCGCCCCAGGACGAGTCCGTCTCTAGCTAATATGATTTAGATGATGCTTTCTCAGGCAAAGACAGGTAAAACTTTATGCTTCACTAGCTCGAAGGGCTCGGAAGTTGGTGAACAATCAGACTTCTCAGCTTCTTCAAGCTCATTGAGCAAAATCAAAGCTTCGAATTTTCCTACCTCATTATTGAGGATTGGGTCATGGGAGTGTGTGTCTAGATATGAAGGTGATTTAGTGGCAAAATGTTACCTCGCCAAACATAAACTTGTCTGGGAAGTTCTCGAAGGTGGCTTGAAGAGCAAGATTGAGTTTTACTAGTCCGACATTACTGCAATTATGGCAGTATTTTTTGATGGTAACCATGGGACTTTGGATATTGTGTTAGCAAGATCACCTCTTTTCTTTTGAGCGACTGATCCTCAACCAAGGAATCATACACTATGGCAAGCAACTCGAGATTTTATCAATGACCAAGCATACATACACAAGAGGCATCTACTTCAATGTCCCCAGACCTTGTCGAGCAAGAATTTTGAGAAATTGATCGGTTGTGATCCTCATTTGAAGATACTTAGTTAGCAACATGATATTATATTAGAATCGCCTTACTTTAATCCTTAGTACTCAGTTTTAGAAGATCAAAGTGATTCTAAAAGCCATATTAATGATGTTATTAAGGATGATTCTAAAACCACTTTCTCTAGCTTTTACGAACCTAGTCCCCATTCATAAATCAATTATCATCTGATTCTCCTGCCTCTCTTGTGGTTCTCAACGTCAATGCTCAGGCACCGTTGAATCTCACCACTTCCAATTATTCTGCCTGACGCTTGCAGTTCACGTCTCTTCTATTCGGATATGACTTACTGGGTTTTATTAATGACTCACGTCCCTGCCCCCCTACGCAGATAATGTCTACAGATGCCACGCTTCCTCAGGCGAATTCTGATCATATTCTCTGGCTCCGCCAGGATCAACTTTTCCTCAATGCTATTATAGGTTTGATGTCTCCTACTCTTGTGCAATTTATTTCTTTATCAATTTCATATAGAGATGCATGGCAGACGATTGAGAGAACCTACGCCGCTCCCTCATGTGGCAGGATTATGACTCATCGTCAAAATCTTACCAGCCCTCAACAGGGTAACAGGTCTATCACTGATTATATGCAGGACATCAAAAGAAATATTGACGCTCTTGCGCTTATGAATGTTAAAGTTGACTTTGATGAGCTCTCTATTCGTGTCCTGAATGGTCTTAGCCAAGATTACTGCAATATCTAAGATGTTTTGATACCATATTGACGATAGAATTTTCATATATTATTAATGATAGCATATGATATATATAAATACCATTACAAGTGAAAATAGAAAAATACATAAATTAGAAAAATAATAAGACAATAAGTATTTCCTAATAATAATTATTCTCTAATAGCTAAGAAACAAATAACTATTTACTAATAATAACTATTTTCTAATAATTAGGAAATAAATAACTATTTACTTATAATAATTATTTCCTAATACCTCTATCTCCATCTTCTCTGGAAACATAAATGATGCATATGAACGTTGGACGAGCATAGTCGTCTTTTGTCATCATAAATGATGCATATGAATGATTTTATGATTTACCAAAATAAATATTTGTATATTGAAAAGTGAGGACGTATGCTCTCCGTACCAAAACATTTGGCAAATGTTGTTCTTTGAACCTTTTCTCAGACAAAGGACAGTTGATGAGCTTCAATTGTTGGAGGGTGGCTAGTAACTCCTTGAACTCAAGATTACGACATGCTTTTACAATTAAAAAATTCAAGGAGCTGAGGTTTTCTAACCCTGCAACAACTCTCAATGCTCGAGACTCTTGAATCACTAAAGTCTTCAGTGAAGGTACTCGTTCCTGTGATAGATGAACAGATTCCAGTTTTCTATAAAATGTCAAGTGTTAAGCGTTGGAAAGTAACACTTGTACATCCACTCACTATGTTCCTGAGTTGTGACATAAATGCTTAAATTTGTCAGTGAATGCAAATTTGGAACATCAAGTTCACCACAACTATCTAATCTCATTTCTTTCACAGAAGACATAAATGACCACTAGGAAACTTAATCAGCATATACCATTGAAAATTTTCAAGAAAATGAAGATTGGGGAAATCACCAATCTCCACTCCATCCCACGCTTCCCAATTTAGTATTCTTCTAAATTCCAACCATCTTAGAGATGAAAAATGAAATTTTGTTCTGAGAAGAAGATGGAGATGGTATTTGCATGGAGCAAAATTCAAATCCCACATGTTGTATGCCATCCATCTGCCTTATAGCAAGCTCTTTCAGAGAAGGAAGTTGACCCAACGGTGGAAGTTTAGTGCAATTCTTACAATTACTTAGACTCAAACAAATCAACTTAGTGAAAGATGAATCGCTCACCCATTCAACAAATTTGACAACACCTAGATAATTATATATTTTAAGGGACTTGAGGGTGACGTGTGGTTGTAGGTATGCAAATTGCTTATATGCCCTTTTTCATCTTCCTTGAAGCTGATTTGTTTATGCCAATTTAACTTCAAAGAATTAAGATATTTTTTTTTTGTCTTCAGAGGAGGTTTTGAATTTGAAAATCTCTTCACAGATTTTCAATATAAATGGAGATAGTTGCTCCATGTTTCTGTTGGAAGACGGTAGACTCTCAAATAGCTTTCTAAGAAGAGTAGAGGAATTGTAGTAACATGATTTGTATTGTAAAAATGATTTATCTTGCAACTTTACATTACATGACTATTTATACTACTTAATAGAAACTCTTAGACCATACTTCATTAATTAAATACATGAATTTATTCTATCTAGGTAAATGAAATATAAGATTCATGTTTCACTTGGTTCATGTACATTAAACATTTACTATAGTTCATGCATTCAACAAGTTTAATTCAACTTCTAACAGTTCCATAAATCTACTCAATTCTCCTATGTCACAATTCTCTTTTTTAGCTCTGACGTTGAATTGGGTGAGTGTTTGCAAGTTGGCCAAGTTTCCAATTCCAAATGGAAGAAAGCCAACTTTGTCGGAAAGGAAAAGATGACGTAGACTTATCAAGTTTCCAATTTGCCTTGGCAGTTCAAAAATATTTGTGGATTGCATATCCAGAGTTTGTAAGTTGTAAAGGTTGCATACGGACTCTGGGAAACTCTCTACATCAGTATCTTTTATAGAAAGGTAACGAAGTAGTTTGAGGTTGCCTAATGAATTCGGTAACTCTATGATGCCGATCTGGCTTAAATGGAGTGCTCGTATGTATTTCAGTTTTTGGAAAAGATCGTCAAGGACTCCAAAAATGACAATTTACCAAAGGACGCACCTGAAAATCTGAATTTAGCAAAAGACGTACACTACTTTTGTATTTACCAAAGAGCGCACTTTTTTAAAAGCATTTTCTATTTTACCCTCCTGATAATTTAACTTTTTCTACTGTTTTTCTATTTTTTCATTATATTTCTCTCACTTCTCTCTCTCCTCTGTAGGTAGAATATAGGAATAACATTAGTCAATTTTTAATCACATTTTAATACATTTGAAGAAGCCAAAATAAATAATGTACACCATATTTGAACTCCTTGTAATTTTAGAAATCCATAGAAATTGAAATGAGTCCAATCGGAGCTCTCTAGGTCCATCAGTGGGTTTTGGTCTGAAATGAGTGCAATCGGAGCTTTCTAGGTCCATCAGTGAGTTTTGACCGAAACCCACTGATCGATCTAGAAAGCTCCGATTGCACCCATTTCAGTTTCTATGAATTTCTAAAATTATAAGGAGTGAAAATATAGTGTTCATTATTATTTTGACACTCCTAGTGGTGGACCAGAGGTTTTGAAAAATCCTAAATATCTCTTTCTTTTTTTTTTCCTTTTTTTTTGTTTAGGCCTGATATGAAGAGATATCATGCCCATGTTGAGCATGATATCTCTTCATATCAGGCCCAATGTGGGCCTGATATCTCCCCATATTAGGCCCAATGTGGGTCTGATATGGGAGATATCAGGCCTAGTAACAACGAAAAATAAAAAAATTAAAAAAAAATAAAGAGAGATTTAGGGTTTTCAAAACCTCTGGTTCACCACTAGGAGTGCCAAAAATAATAATGGACACCATATTTTAACTCCTTGTAATTTTAGAAATTCATATAAACTGAAATGGGTACAATCGGAGCTTTCTAGGTCGATGAGTGAGTTTTGGTCAAAACCCACTGAAGGACCTAGAGAGCTCCGATTGCACCCATTTCAGTTTCTATGGATTTCTAAAATTGCAAGGAGTTCAAATATGATGTCTATTATTTATTTTGGCTTTTTATAGATGTTAACAAGCAAAATCAAAGAATCGGCAAAAAAGCCCACATTGGGCCTGATATGGATTCAAATCAAGCCCAACGTGGCCCTGATATGGAATGATATCAGGCCCACTTTGGGCCTGATATGGAATGATATCAGGCCCACGTTGGGCCTGATATGATTCCATATCAGGCCCAACGTAGGCTTTTATGTCGATTCTTTGATTTTGCTTGTTAACATCTATAAAAAGCTAAAATAAATAATGGACACCATATTTGAACTCCTTGCAATTTTAGAAATCCATAGAAACTGAAATGGGTGCAATCGGAGCTCTCTAGGTCCATCAGTGGGTTTTGACCGAAACTCACTTATCGACCTAGAAAGCTCCGATTATACCTATTTCAGTTTCTATGAATTTATAAAATTACAAAGAGTTAAAATATGGTGTCCATTATTATTTTTGGCACTCCTAGTGGTGGACCAGAGGTTTTGAAAACTCTAAATATCTCTTTATTTTTTTTTTTTGTTGTTACTAGGCCTGATATCTCCCTTATCAGGCCCACATTGGGCCTGATATGGGGAGATATCAGGCCCATATTGGGCTTGATATGAAGAGATATCAGGCCCAATGTGGGCATGATATCTCTTCATATCAAGCCTAAACACAAAAAAGGAAAAAAAAAAGAAAGAGATTTAGGGTTTTTCAAAACCTCTGGTCCACCACTAGGAGTGCCAAAAATAATAATGGACACCATATTTTCACTCCTTGTAATTTTAGAAATTCATAGAAACTGAAATGGATGCAATCGGAGCTTTCTAGATCGATCAGTGGGTTTCGATCAAAACCCACTGATGGACCTAAAGAGTTCCGATTGCATCCATTTCAGTTTCTATGGATTTCTAAAATTGCAAGGAGTTCAAATATGTTGTCCATTATTTATTTTGGCTTTTTATAGATGTTAACAAGCAAAATCAAAGAATCGGCAAAAGCCCACATTGGGCCTGATATGGACTCAAATCAGGCCCAACGTGGGCTTTTATGCCGATTCTTTGATTTTGTTTGTTAACATTTATAAAAAGTCAAAATAAATAATATACACCATATTTGAACTCCTTGTAATTTTAGAAATCCATAAAAACTGAAATGAGTGCAATCGGAGCTCTCTAGGTCCATTAGTGGGTTTTGACCGAAATCCACTGATCGACCTAGAAAGCTCCGATTGCACCCATTCAGTTCCTGTGGATTTCTAAAATTGCAAGGAGTCCAAATATGGTGTCCATTATTTATTTTGGCTTCTTCAAATGTATTAAAATATGATTAAAAATTGACTAATGTTATTCCTATATTCTGCCGACAGAGGAGAGAGAGAAGTGAGAGAAATATAATGAAGAAAAGAAAAACAGTAGAAAAAGTCAAATTATCATGAGGGTAAAATAGGAAAAGCTTTTAAAAAAGTGCGCTCTTTGGTAAATACCAAAGTAGTGTACGCCTTTTGGTAAATTCAGATTTTCAAGTGCCCCCTTTCGTAAATTGCCCTCCAAAAACTTTGTCTTGTCTTGTAATAGAAGGTTGCCCTCGTGATTTGACACGGACTTTAATAAAATGTGTCCGCATAAGTTTTAGTTGTGGAAGATCTTTTATTGTTTCCAGATGTTTTAGTAGAATCTTTGGTAATTTCTTTGTGTCGAATTTGTTATCCATCACACAGGCATTCATCCTGAGCTATATATTGTGCAAGATCGTGAACAAGATCATGCATAAAAAAAGAGTTGCCCCGTTCCAGATATATTATTGATCTCTCAGACAATCTTTTTATGTAATTTCTGCCTATGCCCTCAGCTCTCATATCTCCATCAAGAGGAAGAAGACCTTGGGACATCCATAATTGCACTATTTCTTCTGAATGTAAATGTTTGTCTTTGCGAAATAAGGACAGGTATAGGAAGCATCTTTTAAGTTGGATCGGCAAGCAGTCATATGATATTTTAAGAGCAGGTAAAACTCCATTATTTGTTTCTTCTGATTCCCACATCTCATTCTCTAAGATGTCCTCCCAGGAATCTATACCTTCTTTGTTTCTGAGAGCACCTCCTATCACCTTCACAGCCAAAGGTAAGCCTTTGCACTTGCCTACTATCTTCCTACCAAGGTCTTCAAGATGTGGTTGTAGGCTCTTGTCTGCTCCTCCCCAAGTGACTCTCTTGAACAATGGCCAGCATACATCAAATGGCAAGCAATTCAAGTCGAGAGGACATCTTGTCTCCATAATTCTAGCAACTGGTTGATTTCTAGTGGTCACTATAACTTTACCCACTTGAGCTGATTCTAAGGGTTTTCTTATTCATCCCAGAGAGTGAATTCTTCATTATAAACATCATCTAATATCAACAAAAACTTTTTCCCCTGTAGTTTCTCTTGTAGTGTATGTTGGAGCCAATCTAGTTCTTCATGAACTTTCACTTTGTAAATGATTGTAGGATCTTCTCCGTCATGAAAATTTTCAGATACATAGACCCATCCTCTTAAATTGAAATAGCTTTTCACTCTTGGATGCTGAGCGAGTGTTGTTTTACCCAGTCCCCCCATCCCAATTACAGCAATTACTGAAACTCCATTCCTTGTTGTATCATCCTTTGATAGCAGCCATTCAACCAGCATATCTTTTTCTCTACTCTTCCAAGAACATCTGATTCAACCACTAAAGAGCCTGTTTCTCGGTTCTCATCTAGGGGCGAGGGGCTTCTCTTTCTCTTTCCAGCGTTCTTAGGCAACATTAAGAGTTTCCACTCTTCGGTGATCTGATCAAACCTTTTCCTTATCTCCGCAGCTTTATTTGCTAGTTCATCCTGTTGGGTTTATAATCATGAATCTACACATCATAATTATAGATCACAGTATGAATTCCCAAAGATTCATACACATGATCTTGTTGTCATCTAATTTACAGCCTATAAAATTAAACTGAAAACATCGGCAAAATCAAAAAAGTAATTGAGGTATTAGTCCATAAAGCCATAGCAATTAAACCTTTGAAGTATGGATTTGGAGTACATGTTTACATAACTCAATTTGACATACATTTTTAAGGTTTTGGTTTGAACCAGACAAGTTTGAATCATATACAAGTCAATCTATACCTATCTTATTTATAAATATACTAATATTTAATTATTATTATAATAGTTAATCTAGTAAAATTTAAATAATATAATCTAATATATAAGTTATAAATATATCATGTAATAATATATCTATTACAATATAAAATAATATAAATTTTATTATATTTTAATATAATTAAAATAATTAAAATATTTGTTATTTAACAAATATTTATTTTTTAATGAACCTACACAGTGGAATTTTGTTTGATTATGCCACATAAGCCATTTATAACTCATCTAATCCATTTAATTAAATTAGACATAAATTAGATAACTCACTTAAAATGTTTGTGTGATTTGAAGATTTTAAATTGCTTACTATAAATAGATTAGGAGCAAGTTTAGATTAAATGAGTTTTGAGTCAATGAGATGCAATCTATTTATAATTTGTCTACCTAAATTGTCACCCCTATTTGTGATATTGAGACTACAAAAGTTTTTCTTATTTACAATTGTCTTTGTTAAGCATAGAAACTAAACGAGTTATTTGATTATGTAAGTGATGCTATTCATTATCGGATAAAGAATAAGTTTTATCTTGAAATTAAAATATGGAAAGTCATTTGATAGTTAGTGTTAATTAGTCAACCTTTAAATAGGTACTCATATCGATTTCATGAGAGATTTGCAGAGAGATAGATTTAACCATGTTGAGGACTCTTTAATATCTTATAATCATTTGAGCAGATGTAATATCTCACATCTCAAACGGTCAAATATAATCGATCCCATAGTAAAATACATGCAAGTAAATTAAAAGGGCATTTTACTTAAATACAATGACTCTTTAGAAAGAGAAAAACATCCAACAAAATATTTTACACCTATTAAAAATTAACCTCAACATCTGTTGAAGCAATCATTCAAAATCTTATCACCATTGATTATGATAGACATGGTAAACTAGCTAAGACATGGATAAATAAACGACCGTTATATATTTTTACATCAGACATTAAGTCTCACTCAATCAATATAAAATAGTGAATATACTTACTACATTTTCTTATCAAACATTTAAGGTTTTAATTTGACATAATACGTCTATAGTCATTTAAAAAAAAATTATTGGGTTTGCTTATATAACTTAGAGCAACACTCCTCTATAATCTCTTTATTTATGTTTGTATTTATAATTATTTAATATTTTGAATGATATTTAATTAGAAAATAATTTAAATAAAATGAATAAAAGATAATTAAACTTAATATTGTAATGGACATTTTAAGTTGATCCTGTCAAAAAACTAGGGAGATGGCAAGCTGGTGACGGGACTCACTGATTGACTCGGTGAAGACTCCTTGCGCGTCTAATTGACTCGATGAAGACTCTCTCGTATCCTGTAACCACAAGGAACGTCAGTGCCGAGCTGAGAAGGGGTTCCTGGCGTTGACACTTTGACGCTCAAGTTAGTTTTTCGACGACGTGGCAAAGAACAATGAAAAAACTGTAGCAAGAGCGTGTGTAAGAAATAAGTTGCGCATACCTCCTCTAGTAGATGGGAACCCCCCTTATATAGTGTCACTGTAACGTCTATGCACATATCTCGAAGCATAAGTGTGTTTCCCTAGATGTTCTATGAAAGGACATCTCATAAAGTGTCCCTCCCTGACAGTATTCCTTAAGCGGTCATGTCATTCTTTGATGTGACGGCTTGGAAGCTTTTGAAGTATGATTTGTCTGCTTTTTGTCAATGACACAAAGTCCCAAAAAGATACAATGCTCGGCTCCCATAGGATCCGCTCGGCCAAGCTCTAGTTTGCCCTACCATGCACCGGTCTGCCTGGCCTAGTTTCGCTCGACAATGTGCTGTTCCACTCGGCCATACTTTGGTCCGTCCTGCCATGCATTGGTCCGCTTGGCCCGTTTTCGCTCGGTAATGCACAGGTCCGCTCGGCCCAGGTCCGCTCGGCCCAGGTCTACTCAGCAATGCACTAGTCCACTCGGCCCGCCTTAGGAACCATGCTTGACTTTACCTTCCACGTCGACGAGTCCCTTTAACTTTGACTTATTCTCGGTAGAGTGCCATGGCATTACCGGATTATATATATATATATACCCTACACATCTTTGTGTGAATGACGGTGGACAGCATCCGTGGACGATCTCACATAGCCAAAATTTAATTTTTTTTTTTATCTCTCTCATCTACAAGCTACAACTATCTTTTCTCTCCTTTGATTGCATGTAAGATGATGCTGGTTTGTCAAAACTAACACTAAGGTGGTACTGATTTTTACAATCCACTATTACCTTGGTACTAGTTTGTAGAAATTAGCACCACCTTGATATTGATTTATACAAACAAGTACTATCTTAGTGCACCTTTGTAAAAAATCGACACCAAACCAGCACCAAATAGTTCTAGTTTCTAGGGCTTAGGGTCACGTTGGTATTGATTTTTTACAAACCAGCACTAGTACTAGCCTTGGGGGAACACTTGGTGCTGATTTCTACAAACCAACATTACTTGGTGTTGATTTATAGAAATCAACACCACCTCGCATGTAATCAAAGAAGAGAGAAAAGATGTGCCCCACGGGGTTATCCGAAGTGGTTGGGGCGTAGAAGTTTGCCCAATGAGAACGTGGGTTCGAATCGCTGCGGCAGCAAGGGCGTAAATCCCTTATCCCCATGTCCCTCAGCCCACTGCGCCCTTAACCACTTCGGCTACCGTGATTAACCCCCCTCGTGATCGCCTTGGGCAAGGCCCACGGGGGCGAGCGTTATCGCCTTTTTTGCCCAAAGAAGAGAGAAAAGATGTCCCCTCGGGGCGGTGCGATGGTTAAGACATGGGGTGTTGCCACATGAGGTCTTGGGGTCGAAACTCAGCATGACTGAGCATAACCTCTCCCATGTCTTGGCCATTTCACTAATGGCTAGTAGCCACACGTGATTTACCTCCTCCGTGTTAGCCTAGGGACGGGTTGGCAGAGGCGCTGGGGGCGAGTGAATCGCCTTTTGCCACAAAGAAGAGAGAAAAGATGGCTAACGCATGAGGTGTTGTCATCATGAGGTCTGAGGTTCAAATCTCGGCAAAGTTGAGATAAATGCCTCCCTTAAGGCTAGTATTCATCTTTTGCCACCAAAGAAGAGAAAAAATAATTAGAGAGAAAAGATGGTCTCCTCAGTCACCGCGATTTATCTCTCCTAGTAGGATGAGCGTATTCACCTTTTGTCATAAAAGAAAAGAGAAGAATATGAAAAAGGCTAGGTGCCCATGTCGAATGTCACCCATATAAAAGTGTACAGACTATCATTTATATATATACTAGCAAAATTTAGATTTTGGTCATGTTAAGTGCCCATGTCGAATGTTGCCCACATAAAGTGTACATACTATCATCTATATATATATACTAGCCATCGCAAGGGCGACACTCGAGAACTCCAGCAACAAGCTACTGTAATGAACTCTCTTTCATAAAAAATTAATTTAATATCACACTTTATCTTAGCCAAAAAATCGAAAAAATTATACTTTCTAACGTTGTCAGCCTAAAGTATTTATAGAAGTTTCTCCATTCGTAGTGTTATCAATTAAGACTAAAGAGAACTATATCGGTATATATTTTTTATATATAATAATCAGAGAAAATTACTAAAAAATTTTAAAATCATTTTAAATGTGAAAAAAAAAGATATTAATGTAATTTAATTTTAGACTTCATCAAAATCAATTATAAAAGGATCAAAATTCTTAATAAGGTATATCAACAAATATATTTTTCATATTTAAAAAAAATGAAAATGATGCTTTAACAATGTTTCTAATGAAAAAATATTATCAAAATTTATATAGAAACTTTTCAAAGTAAGCGAAAAATTATGAGGAATCCATAATTAAAAAATTATATCATATATTTCAATTAAAATAAAAATGATTAAAAATAAACAGATGGATCCTCACTATTAGAATCCCTTCTCAATGTTAAGAATCAGTTATGCATGTTATCATCATTGCTGTTGTCATCCTCTTCATCATTCCAAAGTCGTGACTCCAGAAGCTCTAATTCCTTCTCCTTTACCTCTTTCTCTTCTCCATAATTCCCAAGTCGTATCTCCAGAAGCTTTAATTCCTCTCCCTCTCCCTCTCCCTCTCCCTCTCCCTCTCCCTTGACATCATCGACACACAAAATGAAAGACAATGATACATGTGAATAACTTTATGATTTACCAAAATAAGTATTTGTGTATTGAAAAGAGAGAGAGAGCGTATGTTTTTCATACCAAGATGGATATATGCTGTTGTTCTTTGAACCCTTTCTCAAATAAAGGACACCTGTCGAGCTTCACTTGTTGTTGTTGGAGGGTGGCTGGTAACTTCTTGAACTTAAGATTAGGGCAATCTTCTATAATTAAAGAATTCAAGGATGTGAGATTTTTTAACCCCATAACAACCCACAATTCTATAGATGATCCAATCTTTAAAGTCTTGAGTGAAGGTAGTCGTTTCTGTGACAGATGAACAATTTGCACTTTGCTATTTAGTGTCAAGTGTCTGAGAGTTGGAAAGTGGCACTTGGACATCCACTCACGTTCCTGAGTTCTGACATCAATGTGTAAATTTGTCACTGAATGCAAAATTGGAACATCGAGTGCACCACAGCCACGTATTCTCATTTCTTTCACATAATAAATAAGAGGAAACTTAATCAGCTTTGAACATTTAGAAATTTCGATAAAATGGAGAACGGGGAAATCTCCAATCTCCACTCCATCCCACGATTCCCAATTTTTCATACTGTCAAATACCAAGCGTTTTAGAGAGGGAAATGCAATTTTGTTTTGGGAAGAAGATGGAGATGCCATTAGCATGGAGCAAAATTCACTTCCCACATGTTGAACACCATACATCCTACATGATCTCGTCCTGAAACTGAGTCGGATGAAGGCGGACCATGTTGTGTGGAAAGTTGACGGAGAGTCGTTGAAGCGATGGATATACGCGGTAAGGTTCACAAGGGCGGTTGACGGAGAGAGGTGATCAGGACGATGACGCTGTCGCTCTGCACACACTCAGACGAGTCCACTAGTCGTTACAGACCAAAAATCAGGGAAAAAGTCCCCGGGTCAGGCCCTCCGACGCTCAAGTCAGGTACTTTTCCCTGAGAAAACACAGAAAAATGACGAAAAGTAAAATACTAGTGAAAAATGACGAGTGAGCGTACCTGCATAAGGGACAAGACATCCCTTTTTATACTGCAACGAAGGTTCCTGGGTCTGACGGGTGTCAGGGAATGTTGGCTGTCAGGCTTTGTCTGGCGGTGGTTGACACGTGGCTCTTCCTAATAGGCTGGCGGCAAAACCGAAGGTGTATTGAGCCTCGACTGTTGGCATATTCCCTGACACCTTGATTATTCCCTCTGACAAGCGGTTACGATTCCTTGGCTGATTTGTCCTGAAGTGTCTGACCGATCCGGGATCTGGACTCGCCCCATTTTTATATACTGTTGCCCTTGACTTGTATGCCCCGATCTGTGTTAAGCTCGTGTCCAGATCTGCCTTTGTTATTTGCTATCTCCGATCTGCACATCTCGAGCTGCACATCTTGATCTGCACTCTGGGTCTGTATCCAGACTTGTCTTCTGCTCACGGCTATCCGTAGCTTATACGTCCTGACCTGCACGCTGGGTCTGTCCAGACTTCTGGGGTTTGCCCAGACTTCTGCTCCCGGACTTGGATGTCCCGACCTGCACACCAGGTCTGTAACCAGACCTGTGATCCTTGGCTTGGGTGTCCCGACCTGCACGCTGGGTCTGGTTCCTTACCCGCATCTGTCTGCTGTTATCCAAGGCATGTACGTCCCGACCTGCACGCTGGGTCTGGTTCCTGACCCGCATCTGTTTGCTGTTATCCAAGGCATGTAAGTCCCGTCCTGCACGCTGGGTCTGTTTCCATACCTCTCTCCTTGGCTTGGATGCCCCGACCTGCACGCTGGGTCTGTTTCCAGACCTCTACTCCTTGTGTTTGGATGTCCCGACCTGCACGTTGGGCCTGTGACAGACCTGTTTGTTTGTAGTCTCCGTCCTTAGCTATATCTGGCCCGCGGGCCCGTTTATTACTCACTGTCAAGGCTAGTCTTATAATCCCCTCCTTTGGCCACCCTTTCCGCTGAGACTTTGACTTTGGCCATGTAAGCTGGATTTTTGACCCCCTGCTATCCATGTCAGTCTGACTGCTGACCGGCCACGGTGGCTTAACTTTTGACTTTCCTGATCTCCACATCAGCTTGACTGCTGACCGACCACGGAGGCTTGACTTTTGACTTTCCTGTCCTCCAGGTCATCTTGACTTCTGACCCTCTTGTGGCCTTGACTCATGACCACATCATCCTATCGACCCCACAAAATACGCACCGTATCACAAGCCTCCCCCTCAAGTCTAGTCGAAGGAGGCTCTAGTCCGACTGACTAGACCCCCGTCCTTGTGTTAGCTGACCTGGCTCTCGCACTCTTTGCTGCCCTGTTGCCTCTTGGGGGATAACCTGTCCTCCTAGGAGAGGTACTATCTCCTGTGCTAATGTTGGCTCCTCAACTTCCGAGCGCACAACTTCCGAGCGCACTTTCCCCCTATAAATATTACACTATTTTCTAAGCGCTGCCTCGAATTTCAAGAAAACCTCTTCACCTTCTCCTTCCTTATAAAAGATCCGAACATTCGCTGCTTCCAGCAATCCTTTTGCTAACGCAGTACTCGGTACCTATGGAGCCTGCCATAGAACCTAGCGAACATACTTCTTTGCTTCGACAGACTTCCCATCTATTGGAGATATCCGCTCAAAAAGAAGAAGCTTCGCTCCAGCAAATTGCCACTCTGATGGAGTTGCTGGCTCAAAAGGAAGGCATCCTTCAGGAGATGACCGCGAGCAGAGATCTTCAGGCTTCCCTAACTCATGAGATGGAGAGCCTCTGGCTGGCCGCCAAATCTAGGACCCGAGCAGAAATCGCTCTTAAGCATAAAGCTTAATCGGACTTTCAGAGTCAGGGGCAGTATATTGTTTACTTGAAGAGGAAGCATGAAGATGAGGTGGCTCTCTTGAAAGAGGAAGGACGTATCAAAGATGAAACCATTGGACAGTTGAAATGTACCATCGACATTATTACAGAAGATCTAATTAAGGTCCGAGCTCATCTGACTAGAAAGGATCAAGCCTCTGGTTCTGGAAGCCATGTAAACCCTTAAAGAATGTATCTATGATTTTGATGGAACAAAAGTTGTTTTTTTTTTGTATTCCCCTCCTATTGTAGCTCCACACTTTGCTTCGGATATCATTATGTTCTCATAGAACACCTGTGTCTATCTAATATTTCTAACAAAAATAACAGTAATAAAAGTAGATTGCTTACCCAATGTTACCTCACATCATATGAACTCTTAACCAAAGCCAATGAGCCAGTCGAAGATAGGCCTTCGAGATTCCCTATGTAATCAGAACCCTTGAATACTGCTTATTGACCAGCCGGACGCGATAATTTAGCTTGCGGCTTGGTGTGTCGGTGAATATAAGACATTGCTCGAGAAAATCATTGCCCGACCGAGAAGGTCGTTGGTCGTGAGAGCCCTGCTCACTTATAACTCACACTAGGGCGAGAGTTTAGGAAGGCCAACTGGGAAGGTCGTTGGGCGTGAGAGCCATGCTCACTTATAACTCGCACTGGGGCGAGAGTCTGGGACAGCCGACCTGGAAGGTCGTTGGGCGTGAGAGTCATGCTCACTTATAACTCACACTGGGGCGAGAGTTTGGGATAGCCGACCTAGAAGGTCGTTGGGCGTGAGAGTCATGCTCACTTATAACTCGCACTGGGGCGAGAGTCTGGGACAACCGACCTGGAAGGTCGTTGGGCGTGAGAGTCATGCTCACTTATAACTCGCACTAGGGCGAGAATCTGGGACAGCCGGCCTGGAAAGTCGTTGGGCGTGAGAGCCATGCTTATTTATAACTCGCACTGGTACGAGAGTCTGGGACAGCCGACCTGGAAGGTCGTTGGGCGTGAGAGCTATGCTCACTTATAACTTGCACTGGGGCGAGAGTCTGGGACAGCCGACTTGGAAGGTCGTTGGGCGTGAGAGCCATGCTCACTTATAACTTGCACTGGGGCGAGAGTCTGGGACAACCGACCTGGAAGGTCGTTGACCGTGAGAGTCATGCTCACTTATAACTCGCACTGGGGCGAGAGTCTGGGACAACCGACCTAGAAAGTCGTTGGGCGTGAGAGCCATGCTCACTTATAACTCGCACTGGGGCGAGAGTCTGGGACAGCCGACCTGGAAGGTCGTTGGGCGTGAGAGCCATGCTCACTTATAACTCGCACTGGGGCAAGAGTCTGGGACAGCCGACCTGGAAGGTCGTTGGGCGTGAGAGTCATGCTCACTTATAACTCGCACTAGGGAGAGAGTCTGGGACAGCCGACCTGGAGAGTGATCTCCTGGCCCAGATAGATGTTGCTGACCTGGGGGTCGATCTCTCGACCAGGATATATGCTGTCGACCTGGGGGTCGATCTCCCGACCAAGGTATACGTTGCAAACCTGGAGAGTGATCTCCTGGCCCAGATAGATGTTGCCGACCTGGGGGTCGATCTCCCGACCAGGATATATGCTGCCGACCTGGGTGTCGGCCCCCCGACCAGGATATATGCTGCCGACCTGGGGGTCGGTCCCCCGACCGGGAATTGGTTGAAGAGCTTTGCTTCGTCTGTCATCAAAAAATATACCATTAGTGGTGCTGTGAGGATAACCATATTAAAATCTTACTCAGCCTTGGCCTCGCTGCATTTGAATTTCTTTCCCGCTATTTTTCTCCGATGGTTCCCGAGAAAATCGCGTGGTAAGCGTTTCCGTACCCCCGCTTCATATCACGATTTCCTTATCACATTCATCATTAATACGGCTCCTAGGGGATCGACACCTGTCCCATGCCTTTATTGCTTATGCATGATGACACCGCCTACGCCACTCCTTTTGGGTATACGCTTTCCCACAAGAACATATCCCTCGGCGATCGAACGGCTTTAGGCGCTTCACCCAAAAAGATACTCGACATCTCTTTTCGATATTCCCTAGGAGAAATCCCTTTATAAACCCTAAAGGCAGTCCGCAGTCATTACCTTGCGCATTTTGACTGCCTTCCTCTTTCTGTTGCTTCGACTTCTCCGGCATTTCCACCCTTCCCCTTCTAGGCTCTTTCCGTCTGGTGCTCTTCTTCTTCTCGACTATCCTCTCCTTCGACCTTTCTTATCTTGATAATGGCTGATGGTAAGGCTACCTTCTGGTATTCATGCTTCATTTTGGATATAGACAATCATGACCTATCTGTGATTCGCTCGGACCTGCAACTTGGTAACGATTACGAACTCAGAGTCTGAGTTCCTACGCCGCATGAGCATCCTGCTAACCCTCCAGAAGGTTTCGTGACCATTTTTAGAGACCAGATTTTAAGAGGCCTTCGTTTTCCCATCCATCCTTTCATTTCTTCCCCGAGTGAATACTTTGGCATTTGCATCTCTCAATTTGTTCCTAACTTCTTTAGAGCAGTTTGCGGCACCGTTATTCTTTGTCGCATATACCAACTTCCCTTGACTGTTCAGCTCTTTCACCATTTATATTCTTTTAAACGCTCGGAGCCAGGAGTGTTTATGGTACATGCTAGGCCTGGCTACAAGTTTTTTTCGGACATGTCTTCTTCAAACAAGGGGTGGAAATCCCGTTTCTTCTTTGTCAGACTTCCTGGGCCGCTGGTCGGGCCAACACAATGGCGCTCTGACATCCCTTCCGACCTCCCTGTACATCAACACCAGCCTTCTTGTAGCACTGCTTCAGAAAAACTTCAAGGCGTGACCGTTAGCTTTTCTATATTATTGTTGAAAGGCTTTCTGTATTTGTTTGGGCTCAGCCCCGTTCAGACGGACATCGGGGCTCCGTTTGGTAAGACCCCATTTTCCTCTCAGCTACTCTTCGCTAACTGAGGTATCTTTCTTTCTTATCGCAGAGGCTGCCATGTTTCGAGCGTACTACTCTGATGTTAAGCGCCGGTCTACCTCCTATTTGAAAATTTAAGTGAGGAGCTTAAACAAGGTGTGGCGGCTTCCTCCCGATCTGGCCCTTCCGCTTCACAGTCCGCTCCTTCCGCTACACCACCCATCCCGCCGGCGCCGACCCAGGAGGAAGCTTCTTCGGCCATACCCCTGGATGTGGCTTCCGTGGAAGATCTGGCTACTGTAGGGCAGATCGACCTGGCCACCGAAGTGCAGGTCGAGGAGGCCACTGAAGAGCAGGTCGAGGAAAAACGAGCTACATCTCCTCGGCCAGCCAAACGCCTGAAACTTCAGCGCAAGAGGAAGAAGGTTACTCCAGCTATTCAGGCATCACCTCCGCCTCTTCCTTCCCGCCGTCGCTCTTCTGCTGCCCTTCGCTCTTTGGAAACAAAGACTGCTACTCTCGCCCGGGAGATTAATATGGGGCCTGAGGTTCCCATTACGTTGCCCCACGTATCAGCCCCGACTTCCGGTCGAGATATAACTCCCGAGCAGGCTTCTTTTCCCACTCCAGGTTCTTCTCCCGACCAGCTACCCTTACCTTTAGTGGATCAGCCCGGGAGCTCTGCTACTCAATCTGCCTCCCTTCCCTTAGCTGTTCCCGCGTCTACTTCTAGACCTCGGAGGAAGACTTACAAGAAATATTCCTTTACTGATTCTTGGTGCCTGCCTTCCTTAGGTTCAGGGGCCGCCGCCGAAACTGCTGAAGGGGATCCTCCCCTTGTTGCTCTGGTTACGTTGGAGGGAGACTTAGCAGCCTCCTGGTGCTCAGGCCATCGAAAGTTTTGGAAGAATCCCCCGATGGAGGGGCTAGATCAAGCGGCTTGTCAGATGGTTTCTGTAAGTCTTCATACCTCTATGTTCCTCTGCTGAAATCTTTTTATTTTTTCCTCCTATATCTAACGCAGGCCTGCTCCGCCAACCTAAGTGTCGTTCAGTACGCCTACAGCTTACAGAGAGAAAATGAAGTATTAAAGGCTCGCCTTGAGGAGTTAGAGTTGCCACTAACTCCCCGTGACCCCCTCAATCCGACTCCTGGAGACCTAGCACATTATCTTCGCTTGATTGGGGAGTCTACAGAGTCTGCCCGCAATATTTCTCATGCGACTTTTGACAAGATAAAGGCTTTAGAAGCAGCTTTGCAGACAAGCGAATCCAAATTGACTTCTGAAGTGGAAAGGCGTCGAGCACTAGCGGCTGAGCTGGATAAAAAGGATGCCTAGTTGGCGAGCCTGAAGGAGACCCGGGAGAATCTTCAGAAGACTATAACAGAAGTCCAGGGTCAATTGACTTCCAGCGTCGACCGGGAGAAAACCCTTCAAAGCTAGTGGGAGGCCAGCCAAGCAACTCTTAAATCTGTGCAGGCTGACCTTCTGAAAGTTCAAGAGGATGTTTCTCAAAGTCAACAAGCCTTGACTCTGGCCCACGCTGACAAGGAGAAGGCCGAGACCAAGCTGACAGATTATCAGGCAGGTGAAGTAGGTCGTCTGAGAGCCTACAGGCGAGCCTATGTTACCTCCCCTTTCTTTATGAGGAAAATGGGAGATCTGATGAACTTCATGGTGTGCTGTGGCGCGGGTGGAGGAGCTCGTCAAATACTTGAACAGAATTTGCTTCGGGCTGCCCCTTCAGAAGATTTCCTAGGTATAGATCGCATCATGAATGAGATTCCTGATGGGTCATTCCCTTCTTTCAAGGATGATGATGACTTCTTCCTTCTTCCCAAGCCTCCGGCTGATTCTACTTCCTGCCTCCCTGAGCCTCTTGCTGGCCCTACTGATGATAATCTCGCCCCTGCGGACGATAATCCCTAAAATGGCAACATGTATTGCACTTTTTGATGTAAAACTGTAGTTAACCAACTCTCTTTCAACTTATTTGCTAACTTATCTTCACTTTAGCGTGTTTATCCTTCTAATGATACCACTTGACCGTGGGCTCTCGATTTTCTCTTAGCGTATTAATCCTTTGACAGCGTGTTGATCTATTGTTGGTAGTCCTGTATATTGCCCGTCTGAGTCCGTCTGTAACGCCCCAAGGCCTTGTGTGTAATTTGGCCACCTATTTTAGGTCTCATTTACCCCTGGTCGGGGATCCTTCTATTTCCCCGACCTGCTTTCCTTGTCCTTCCCTGCTGATCCCCTGCCTCGGTCTTGCTCCCCGATCTGTCCTTTACCTCATATTACAGGTCTGGATAACCGAAGACCAAGAAATTAAGAGTCAAGCACAGACCGGGGTCCCTCGTGATCCAGGTCTGTATAGGCGAAGACCGGGGAATTCAGAGTTAAGCCCAGACCGGGAAAGCATGGGCACTTTTCTAAGACAACTGTTCATATCTTTTCTCGAGATCCGCCTCTTTGTACTTCGTGCCAGTAATTTTCTGAATATGCCCTTGGGCGTTATTTCCGAGGAAGATCCTTCGGCTCTCGCTATTCCCGCCCATTATTTTACTCCGATGGATGATAGTCTGACGAAATTGCCCCTTTGCTCGGCGGCTATAAATATTCTCCTCGTTTTCGACTTTCAGCGTTTCATGTCCTTTTCTTCTTCCTTTTGCTTGAATCCCTCCTTACTTCTGATCCTCCCGTTTTTGCGTCCAGAGCTTTCCGCTTGATCTTTCTCCTTTTTGTTTCTTTTCCTCATGGCCTCCCCCTCCTTTCTTCCTTCTTTGGCGGCGGTGTACTATCCTGGCTCATCCACCTTCGATGAATTGGACTGAGATGACCTACGCTACACCTATGGAGTTGAGGATGACGTGCAAGTGATTATCCCCACTGGAATACATCAATTCTTCAATCCCCCTGCTGGCTCTAGCACCTTCTTTAAAGAGCAATTTGTGGCGGGCCTTCGTCTTCCTATCCACCCTTTCTTTTCCAACATATGCCGCTAATTCCGAATTCCCCTGAGGCAACTGACACCCAACTCTATCAGGATCCTCTGTGGATTTGTAGTGCTATGTGATGTGTGTGAATTATCCTGGTCTGCCCACTTATTCCATTGCTTCTTCACCCTTCGGCGCCAGGAAGAGGGCACATTCGGTTTTCAGCCCCGTCTTCGAACTACTTTTTTCTCATCCCTGCCGCCTTCTGACCCGAGCTGGAGGAACAAATTTTTCTTCTTTATCTTTCCCCACGAGGTGGAGTGGCCCTTGCGATGACAACAGTCACTTCCTCCCACTCCCGAGCTAGGAGAATTTCATCTTGACTCTTCTTACAGAGAAGCTTTGTCTCTCTTGGTCTGCTGGCAACTGAACTTGACGCGTCTATTATCTGAGGAGGAACTGTTGTCCTATTTTTGCCTAAGTTATCTGACCCTCGATACACTCCGCTCCCTGGGTAAGCTTCTCTTTTCTTTCTATTATCACTTCATGGACACTTTATTTTTTCTATGGCAACTAATTTCATACTATCTTGTGCAGCTGAAGTCTTAACCCATGCTTTAGAGGTTCAACCCCTTCCTCTGAGAGATATGGAAATAATGAGGCGTGGCCGAGTTATCTTACAGAGGAGAGCACTCCCCCAATCGTCTTCGACTTCAATCGGTGGGGTTTCCCCGGCCAATCATCCACCCCGACCTGCTCGGCGAGGGTCTTCTGGTATCCGACCTGCTCCCTTGGCTCGCCCCACTCGCCCACGTACTGCACGTCCACCTCGTCCGGCCGCCCCTGCTCGCCCCCAGGCTGTTCGTCCACCTCGGTCGGCCGTCCCTACTCGCCCCTGGGCCCCACGTACAGCTCAGCTTACTACCCCAACACCCCTTCAATCGGCTAGTCCTCCTAGAGCCACTTATATCCCCGGTTTGGGCCTTGGTGGAAGACGTATGGGCCTTGGTGGAGGAACAGGCAACGTTTCCTTCGCCAGCCCCGCTTTCAGAGAGGATTCTCAAGCAGCTCGCAGGGCCCTCTCCACAAATGACTACCTGAGCCAGGATGCCCCTTCTCCTTCTAGGCGCAGGGCTCAATCGCCTTCTGATGATTCTGATTCGGATGGGCAGCCACTGGCTCAGAGACGTCGGCGCCGAGCCTCTCGCCCTGTGTCTAACTCAGGCCCTTCTTCTGTCCCTTCTCCTCCTCCAGCCTCATTTGCCTCTCCTCCCCCTCCCGTTGTGACCCCACCTCCAATCCCGAGCCATGTAAATGATCCCCCTATTCCGTCCGATACTCAGGTCGAGCCCCCGTTGGCTCAACCTTCCACATCGCAGCAATCTCCGGGCGACGAAGCTGGCCCCTCAGAACGCCCTTCAGCTACCCCACCCTTAGCACCCCCTCGGGGGCCTTCTTCAGCTCCTTTTGGCTCACCTGCTGGGCCCTCAGCTCCTCTTGGTTCAGCCGCAGGGCCCTCAGACCACCCTCGCTTACTCATCACTGTTACTATACTACGGTCCCTTCCGAGGAGAGGTTATGGTCCCAAACAGATGTTCCCACCAGCTCGCTCAATATAAAAGGTCGTCTAGCCACTTTATGGGAAGAAAGCATACAGCATATGGACTCCTTGCCTCCCCTAGCCCAGATGGACAAATTCGCAGAATTGTATATCAAGGTAAACTTTGAAGCTTTCCAAATCGTTGTTTTTCCCTCTCTTATCAGATATTTCCTATATGCCCCAGGCTTGCGCAGAGTCTCTGGTAGTGAACAATTTCTTCCATGCTATTCATTATCAGAATAAGGTGTTGCGGGACCAGGTTGCTGAACTGGAATAACAATTGAATGATCCTGCTCAAGCCAGTCATGCTTTGCGGGCCGAGATAAAAGATTTGACCAAAAAGAAGAATAGTCTGGAAGTATCCCTAGCGCTAACCAACCATAAACTTAAAGATCTCCAGGAAAAGTAAAGTCAAGTTGACATTGTACACCAGCAGAGTATAAATCAACAAGCTTTAGAGCATCAACGAGTTATGGACCAATTGGCTCAGAAGCTGCGTGCTACCGAGACTCTAGCGCAGGATCAAGGTCAGAAGTTAAAATCGCAGGAGGCCCTTTTGAAATCTCAGGAGACCCAATTGACCTCCCAAGCAACAGAACTGGCCACTGCCCGAAATGAACTGGCTCAGGCTCGGGCCACCACAGAGGGCGTATCAACAGCTCTGGCTATTTACAGAGATGGAGAGAACGATCGTTGTCTGCAGAACCGTGCTCTGTATCTGTGTTCTCCGAAATTCTGTGTACAGGTTGGACAACGTTTCTCTACGTCTGTTATCTATGGGGCGGGAGGGGCTCTGCGCCAACTTTATGAGCAAGACTACTTAAAATCACTTCTTCCTCCTGAATTTTTAGACCATGACCAGATCCTTAAAGAGATCTCGGATGAAATTTTTGCTACTTTCAAGTGATATTTCTTGGCTACGGGTATATAACGACTTGAGAATTTCTTGTAAAGTACTTTGTTGTTTCTTCATTTGCATTCTAAGGCTCGCTTTTACTAAAATTGCTTAGCTTTTGTCATAAAAAGTATTAGGACATACAATTTCTGCTTTCACATCTTCTTCTGCTCTTTCTGATCTACTTCTTCCCGGTCTACTATCTTGGTTTGTTGAATAAGTGACAGCCCGGCTTACCGCCCAGCTTACACTTCTCGGCTTGTTTCTTCAAACTCGATAAGGTCGCAAGTAATTAGCACTCCATGGTCGATCTAGCCTCTTGCCCCGTTCGTCTTGTAAATAATAAGCTCCGGATGCTAACTTTTTAATGACTTTATAAGGCCCGTCTCATTGAGGTGCTAGCTTAGTCACGTCCCCCACTGGCTTGATTTGCTTCCAGACCAGATCTCATTCTCCAAAGAATCGAGGAATTACTCTTCTATTATAATTTTGTCTCATTCTTTGTCGATAGGCCTCCAACCGAGCCATCGTTCTATCCGGAGTTTCACTAATAAGATCTAACTCAGCTAACCGCCGCTCTATGTTTCCTTCATCGTATAGTGTCCTCCTGACCAATGACACTCCAATTTCTATGGGTACAACTGCTTCATTGTCATAAACCAGGTAGAATGGTGTCAGACCTATACTTTCCCGAGGTGTTGTACGATAGGCCCACAGAATACTTGGCAGCTCTTCCACCCAATTGCCGCCCACATGATCCAGCTTGACCTTCAGACCTCGTACTATTTTTCGGTTGATTACCTTAGTCTGACCATTGCTTTGAGGATATGCTACTGAAGTAAAAGCTTGTGTTATGCCAAACCCCTTGCACCAGGCCTGGATTCTTTGTCCTTGAAATTGCCTTCCATTATCAGACACCAGCTTGTGAGGAATACCAAATCTGCAAAGAATGTTCTTCCATAGGAATTGAATGATGGCATCTTCTGTGATCCGGGCCAAGGCTTCTGCTTCTACCCACTTAGAAAAATAGTCCATGGCTACCAATAAGAAACGCCTCTGACCGGGCGCCATCGGAAATGGTCCCACAATATCCATGCCCCATTGATCAAAGGGACATGAGACTATAGATGTTCTTAACAAAGCCGTAGGCCGATGTGTTAAATTTTGATGTCTTTGGCAAGACAAGCAAGTATTTACCAATTTGTGAGCATCTCTTTGTAAAGTAGGCCAAAAATACCCCGCCAGGAGTACCTTGCGAGATAATGTCCGACCCCCAACATGATTGCCACAACATCCCAGATGTATTTCTCGCAAGGCTTGGTCGGCCTCCTCCATACTCAAGCATTTAAGTAAGGGTCGGGAGAAGGACCTCTTGTAGAGCTGGTCCCTGATCATGACATAAGCATGAGCCTGGTTCCTGATCAGCCGTGACTCTTCTAGATCGGTTGGTAAGATACCCTGCCTGAGATAGTTGATCATGGGCGTCCGCCAATTAATAGTTGCTTCCCTATTGTTTTGTAGATCTACCTGAGATATCAGAAAAGTTTGCGCTGTTGACCTATCCAACACTCAAGTAGTTAAGGAACTAGCCATCTTTGTTAACTCATCTGCCCTTTTATTTTCCGACCTGGGTATCTTGGTTACAGTGACCTCTGTAAATTCTTCCTTCATCTTCTCATAGGCTTCCCGGTACATTTACAATTTGTCACAATTTATCATAAAGTTGCCTGTCACTTGCTGGGTTATCAACTGTGAATCTAAATAAATAATTACCCGGGCTGCCCCTACGTGCCGGGCTGCTTGCAGTCCTGCCAACAAAGCCTTGTATTCTGCTTCATTGTTCGTGTTGGTTAGTCCTAAGAAAATCATACCGGTTCAACTGTACAAAATTTTCTTGTACAAGTGTCGAACCTTTCCTTAAATAACCTATTGTTTTCTTTAGAAGTTAAATTAGGAATCACAGACGAAACTTAACATCATTGATTCCAAATTTAACTTATCTGTTCTTAATGGTTTAGATTTGAATCGCAAGCGGAACTTAACACTATTGATTCAAATCTACCTAAGTTATTAATTCCATAAATATTAATTTCCTAAATTGGCTTCCAGGACTGCATGGCGAGGCACATGACCTTCTTGGATATGGGAGCAACCACCACCGCCTAGGCAAAGCCTTTTAAGGAAAGCTAATATTTATTTCCTTAAATAACTCTAGGTTAACCAAAAAGAACAATCGAATCATAAATTTGAAAAAGAAGAAAACACAAACTCGAAAAACTAATTCGAAAAACTAGATCTAATGCCTCTTGTGTTTGGAATTCATACAAAAGAAATACAACTAGTATGGTGCGGAAATTAATTACTAATTATACCTTCCTTTGTAAACTTTAATGACCTCTTGATTTTCTACCGTATTCCTCTTCTTATCTCGAACGTTGTGTGGGCAACGATCTACCGAGATGAGAATCCTGTTGGTTGCTACTCGGAAAACCTAGAGGTTCCACTGTACAAAAATTTTGTACAAAGGTCTGAACCTTTTCCTAGCTACCATGTGTTCTTTTAAATTAAATTTTGGATCGCCTGCGGAACTTAACACGTTTGATCCAAAACTTAATATATTTGTTCTTTTAGGTTTTGACTTGGATCTCCTGCGGAACTTAACACGTTCGACCCAAATCACCTTAAGTTATTAATTCCATTAAATATTAATTTCCATAATTGGTTCCCAGTACTGACGTGGCGAGGCACACGGCCTTCTTGGATATGGGAGCAACCACCACCGACTAGACAAAACCTTTTATAGAAATCTAATATTTAATTTCCTAAAATAACTTTAGGTTAACCGAAAAGAACAATCAAATCACAAGGATAAATAAAACAAAAGAACACAACATCGAAAAACATATTCGAAATACTAGAATCGTAAGCCTCTTGTATTTGGTATTATTTCCATAAATAACTAGTATGATGCGGAAAAGGAAAAACTGCTAGTTATACCTTCTAGAAAGACCTCTTGATCTTCTACCGTATTCCTCTTCTAACCTCGGACGTTGTGTGGGCAACGATCTACCGAGATGAGAAACCACCAACCACCTTCTTCTCCTCCTAGCTAGGTTCAGCCACAACAAGGAAGCTTTACCAAGGAAGAAAATCAAAACACCAACCAAGCTCCAAGAGATGCTAGCTTTCTCTCCTTCTTCTTCTTCTTCTCCAAGTAGTATCCGACCGCCACAAGAGCTCCAAGCCTTTGAAAGTTTCGGCCACCACAAAGAGGGAGAGAGGAAGAGGATGGCCGGCCACTCCAAGGAATAAAAGAGGGAGAGAAATAATAGAGGTTGTATCTCATGAAGGCACCCTCACCCCTTCTTTTATATTCCTTGGCCTAGGCAAATTAGGAAATTTAATTACAATAAAATTTCCTTAATTCCCTTGACATGATTTAATTGAGAAAAATAAAATTTCCCCAATTAATCTCTAATGGCCGGCCACATCAAAAGAGATAAATTAGACAAGTTTTAATCAACAAATTAAAACTTCCTAATTTGTTTCCGGAAATTTTAAAAATAAAATTTCTCTTCAAAAATCTCTTCATGGTTGATAAAAAAAAATTTCTATAATTTTAATTTTATCAACATGTGGATAATTTTTAAAGAGAAAATAAAATATCTCACCAATCTACAAATAAGGAAAGAGATCTAATTTCTTTCTTTAATCTTTTGTAGATCTTTTACAAGAGAGATATTTTAATTTTAATTCTCTTTAATAAATTATTTCTTCCACATAATAAAAATTAAAATTAAAAATCTTTTTTAATTTAATTTGGCCGGCCCCCACTAGCTTGGGTTCAAGCTAGGGTCGGCCACCCAATTTTATACCTAGGCCGGCCCTAGCTTGGTTCCCAAGCTAGCTTGGCCGACCCCCTATTGGTGGGTATAGAAGGTGGGTATAGGTGAGTATAGTACTCTATAAATAAGAGGCTACGATAGGGACCGAGAGGAAGAATTGGTTTTGGTCTCCCGATAAAATTAAGCATCCCGTGTTCGCCCCGAACACACAACTTAATTTTATCAATAATAATTCATTCCACTAGAGAACTATTATTGAACTACCGCACCAATCCCAAATTACATTTTTGGGCTCCTTCTTATTATGAGTGTATTAGTCTCCATGTGTTTAAGATATCGAATGTCCACTAATTAAGTGAGTTACTGACAACTCATTTAATTAATATCTTAGTCCAAGAGTAGTATCACTCAACCTTATTATCATGTCGGACTAAGTCCACCTGCAGGGTTTAACATGACAATCCTTATGAGCTCCTCTTGAGGACATTATCAACCTAGTATCTCTAGGACACAGTTTCCTTCTATAATCAACAACACACACTATAAGTGATACCATTTCCCAACTTATCGGGCTTATTGATTTATCGAACTAAATCTCACCCATTGATAAATTAAAGAAATAAATATCAAATATATGTGCTTGTTATTATATTAGGATTAAGAGCACACACTTCCATAATAACCGAGGTCTTTGTTTCTTTATAAAGTCAGTATAAAAGAAACGACCTCAAATGGTCCTACTCAATACACTCTGAGTGTACTAGTGTAATTATATAGTCAAGATAAACTAATACCTAATTACACTACGACCTTCCAATGGTTTGTTCCTTTCCATCATGGTCGTGAGCTATTGTTTATAATTTATAAGGTACTGATAACATGATCTTCTGTGTGTGACACCACACACCATGTCATCTATAATATAAATTAATTGAACAACTACATTTATCATAAATGTAGACATTTGACCAATGTGATTCTTATTTCTAGATAAATGTTTATACCAAAAGCTAGGCTTTTAGTATACACTCCAACAAATCCACCTAAGCCACCTTCTTCTCCAAGCAAGATTCGGCCACCACAAATATTCCAAGAATAGATGTGGTTCGGCCACCACCACCAAGCTCCAAGGGATGCTTCCTTTCTCTCCTTCTTCTCCATGCTAAAATCCGGCCATCTTCAAGCTCCATGAGTTTACAAGATTCGGCCAATGAAGAAGAAAGAAAAGGAAGAAGAGAAAACTAATAGGGTCGGCCACCCCAAGGAAGAAAAAGAGAGGAAGAATAAGAATAGAGTCGTTCACCATGAAGGCACCTCTACCCCTCTTTTATAATCCTTGGTCTTGACAAATAAAGAAATTTAATTAAAAACTTCCTTAATTGTTTCGCCATGAAAAAGAAAAATTATTTTAATTAAAAAACAATTTTCTTCTCTTAATAATAATGGCCGGCCACCACAAGCTATAAATAAGGAGAGTTTTAATTAATTAAAATTTCCTAATTTGTCTCCAGAAATTTATAAAAATTTCTTCAATAATTTTAAAATTCTTTCTTCAATAATTTATAAAGGAAATTTTATAAATTAAAATCTTTCTTTTAAACATGTGAATAATTTCCAAAAGGAAAGTTATCTCTAAAAATTAAAATCTCTTTTCAATCTACAAATAAGGAAAGATATCAAATCTTTTCTTAATCTTTTGTAGAAACTAATATAAGAGAATATTTAATTTTTAAACTCTCTTTTAAAACATGAACATGGTTAAAAAGGAAAGTTTTCTCAAAATTAAAATCTCCTTTCAATCTACAAAAAAGGAAAGATTTCAAATCTTTTCTTAATCTTTTATAGAAAGCTTTAAAAGGAAAGATTTAAAATTTAAACTCTCTTTTAAAATCATGATATCCACATAAGAAATAATTTTAATAAAAAAATTCCTTTTAATTTTCTAGTGGCCGGCCACCTAAGCTTGGGATCCAAGCTTTGGCCAGCCACCAACTTGGTTCAACCTTTGGGTTTTGGCCGGCCCTAGCTTGGGTTCAAGCTAGCTTGGCCGGCCACCAAAAGTGGGTAAAAAGGTGGGTATATGGTGGGTATAAATCTCTTTATACAAGAGGCTACAATAGGGACCGAGAGGAGGAATTGATTTTGGTCTCCCGATGAAATTAAGCTTCCCGTGTTCGCCCCGAACACACAACTTAACTTCATTAATAATAATTCATTCCACTAAAGAATTATTATTGAACTACCGCACCAATCTCAAATTACATTTTTGGGCTCCTTCTTATTATGAATGTGTTAGTCTCCCTGTGTTTAAGATGTCGAATGTCCACTAATTAAGTGAGTTACTGACAACTCATTTAATTAATATCTTAGTCCAAGAGTAGTACCACTCAACCTTATCGTCATGTCGGACTAAGTACACCTGCAGGGTTTAACATGATAATTTTTATGAGCTCCTCTTGGGGACATTATCAACCTAGATTACTAAGACACAGTTTCCTTCTATAATCAACAAGTCACACTATAAGTAACATCATTTCCCAACTTATCGAGCTTATTGATTTATTGAACTAAATCTCACCCATTGATAAATTAAAGAAATAAATATCAAATATATGTGCTTGTTATTATATTAGGATTAAGAGCACACACTTCCATAATAACTAAGGTCTAGTTCTTTTATTAAATTAGTATAAAAAGAACTTACCTTAAATGGTCCTGCTCAATACACTTAAAGTGTACTAGTGTAATTTATTAGTCAAGATAAACTAATACCTAATTACATTACGACTATTCCAATGGTTTGTTCCTTTCCATCTTAGTCGTGAGCTACTGTTTATAATTTATAAAGAGCCGATAACACAATCTTCTGTGTATGACACCACACACTATGTTATCTACAATATAAATTAATTGAACATCTACATTTGGTATATATAAATGTAGACACTTGACCACTGTGATTCTTATAAATGTTTATACAAAAGCTAGGCTTTTAGTATACACTCTAACAGTTAGTGGCTCGGAAATTTAATCGAACCGCCAGTTGGAGTATATCTCCTTGAGGAGATATTACCAAGACCCCAACCCCGCTTCCCTGATGATTAGCAGACTCATCCACATAGATATTCCAGGTTTCCTCAGAGTGGGTCTGATGAACTTCTGTTAAGAAATCTGCTAAGGCCTGCGCCTTAATGGCGGTGCGTGGCTGATACTGTATGTCATATTCTCCCAACTCCGTGACCCATTTGATAAGCCGACCCGCAACTTCTACATTAGTTAGTGCTCTTCCCATAGTGCTATTGGTTAGGACTGTGATAGGATGCTACAAGAAATAGGGTCTTAACCGCCGAGCCATAAGGACCAATCCATAAACCAACTTTTCGAGAGCCGTGTATCGGGACTCGGCTCCTTTCAATAAATGGCTGAAGAAATACACTGGCCATTGTACATTATCATGTTCTTTAACGAGCACGGCCCCTACAGCCTCAGGGGTGGCCGACAAATAGACCCATAGGGTTCTCCTATAACTGGCTTAAATAGGGATGGGAGAGTCTCCAAATACTTCTTCAGCTCTTCAAAAGCTCTGGTGCATTCTTCATCCCATTGGAATTTGGAGGCCTTCCTTAGCACATTGAAAAAAGGAGCAGCTCGGTCTGCAGATCTGGAAATGAATCTTGACAGGGCTGTTATTCTGCCGACCAGCTTTTGGGTTTCTTTTAAATTCTGAGGAGGCTGCATATCCTTGAGCACTTGAACTTTTTCAGGATTGGCTTCTATTCCTCGCTCAGTCACCAGGTAACCCAAGAATTTTCCTCCTTTAGCTCCAAATAAGCATTTTAAGGGATTGAGCTTCAGCCCATATTACTGGAGAGTCCTGCATGTTTCCTCCACATCTTTGATCAAGTTTACGGCCAGCAGGGATTTGATGAGTATATCATCTACATAGACCTCCACATTTCGCCCGATCTGCTCCCGGAAGATTTTATCCATCATTCGTTGGTATGTGGCTCCGGCGTTCCTGAGACCAAAGGGCATGATAGTATAACAGAAAGTACCATCAGCCGTGATAAAGCTAACATTTTCTTGATCCTCCCTTGCTAAAGGTATCTGATGATACCCCTGGTAGGCGTCCAGCATACATATCCTCTCACAGCCAGCCATGGAGTCCACCATTTGATCAATTCGGGGCAGAGGATAGCAGTCTTTAGGGCTGGCCCGGTTGAGGTCTCAGAAATCTATGCATACTCTCCACTTATTATTGGGCTTCTTTACCAAGACTACATTGGAGAGCCATGAGGGGAATTGCACCTCCCGAATATGTCCTGCCTTCTTCAGCTGATCCACCTCGGCTCTTATTATTTTATTCTGGTCAGCTGAGAAATTCCTTTTCTTTTGCTTTACAGGTCGGGAATCTGGTAATAAATGCAGCTTGTGTTCAGCTACTTCCGGCCTGACCCCGGGCAGCTCCTCAGTAGACCAAGCAAAGACATCCCAGTTGCGGATCAAGCATTGAATTAACTCTTTTTTGAGGGGAGAGGGAAGGTCGCTTGCCACCCGGGTCAAACTTTCGGGTCGCTCGACGTGCAGTTGTACTTCCTCCCAAGGGATGGATTCTTCAGCTATAGGCAGAGGCTCCTCTTGAACAGCATGGACACCTCCATCTTGCATCCTTTGATTTTTCCGAGCCTCAACTCGGACCATGTCAATATAGCACCAACGAGAAACCCTCTGCTCTCTTTTAACTTCCTCGACCTGCTCGCCCACCGGAAACTTGATTTTTTAATGGAAGGTCGAGACAGCAGCCCTAAATTCATGCAGGGCGGGCCTTCCTAAAATGACATTATAAGAAGAAGGGGAGTCCACCACTATAAAAGTGCTCCTCCTTGTGCGCACCAACGACTCGGTGCCCAAAGATATGGCCAGCTTAATCTGACCCATAGGCTTCACTTCATTGCCTGTAAATCTGTACAGAGATGTGGTCACCGGCTGGAGTTCAGCAGCATCAATCTGCATTTCTTCAAATGTGGTCCTGAATAGAATGTTGACCGAGCTCCCGGTGTCAACAAAAACCCGAGCCACTCGGCTATTGGCAATGATGGCTTTGATGATGAGTGCATCGTCATGAGGCAACTCCAGACCCTCCAGGTCTGCTGGCCCAAAGCTAATAACAGGGTCGGCGACTTGCTCTTGACTGCATTCAATGGCATGAACCTCCAAGCGACGGACATGAGACTTGCATGCTCTCCCTGAATCTCCGTCAGTTGGCCCTCCAGAGATCATGTCGATCTCTCTAACAGCCGCATTACCTCTATTCTCGACCTCCCGTGTTCCTTCGGGCTCTTTTCCCCGGCCAGGTTGATGAGTACTGGGTCCTGCGAGGTCGGGGCGAGATTGTCCGACCTGTCCAGTCACACCCCTTTGTTCTTCCATCATCTTAATCAGTTGAGGGGCTAATTCAGGCGGAGGTAAACCCATCTCGGCAGCCCGCTTGGAGTCTCGAGCGAACTGAAAACAATGATTAGTATCGTGTGTACACGACTGATGATAGGTACAATACCGATTATTCTATGGCCCTGGTCGGGGAACGTGCACAGCGGCAACTCAAGGTGCGGGTCTGATTTCTGGCTTGGGATGAAATGTAGGTCTGGCCTCCCGGGCTTGCGACAGAGGTTGAGGAGGTGGTTGAGGTGCCCTTCTTTCTTGTTTGTTGGCGGAGGGAGGTGGTCTTTCAGCTTTCCTCCGAGCTGCTTGCGCTTCTTCCACTTTGATGTGTGAAGCAGCTTTTTCCACCATCTCATCAAAATTCCGAGCAGGATTTTTGATGAGATCTCTGAAGAATTCTCCCTCTCCCAATCTATGAGAGAAGGCGCTCATCAGAATCTCTGAAGTGGCAGTGGGGATATCTTGAGCCACTTGATTAAAGCGGTTGATATAACTTCTCAGGGGCTCAGTCGGCCCTTGCTTCAGAGCGAAGAGACAATGATCTGTCTTCTGATACTTCTTGTTGTTGGTAAATCGGCGCAGAAAAGTCGTTTTGAAGTCCAAAAAACAGGTAATGAACCCTTGAGGTAGCCCATCGAACTACTTTAAGGCCGAGCCAGCTAAAGTGTTCAAGAAAACTCTACATTTGACAGCATCACTGTATTGGTGCAGCAGGGCTGCATTTTTAAATTTTCGCAAGTGCTCTTCCGGGTCCTTGCTCCCGTCATACTCTCCGATCGACGGGGCTCTGTAACCCTTAGGTAGTCTTTCATTTAAAATCCTGGCCGAGAAAGGTACTTTCTCATTCGGATCTTCGGGGAACACCTCAGGTACGATAAGAGTCTTCCCCTTCTTCAAGTCTCGTGGCAAGGAACTCTCAGCCATGGAGGCTTGAGGCTACTCCTTCTTGAGGCTTTGCCCTTGGGGTTCTGGCTGATAATATCCCACGCCAGGCTCACGATAAGGAATTTGAGGAAATACCTCAGGCTGCTTTCTTTTAGAACCCCGATCTGAAATAGGGAGGGACTCCTTGGAAGCTTCAGCAGGAGCTTGTCGTGGTCGTGAAACGGTTGCTTGCCTCTCGGAGGCTGCCAACCTTTTGGCCTCCTTAAACAGCTCGTACTCTCCGATGGTCATAGTGACATGAATACGGTCAGACTCCTCCATCGTCACATTCCGGAACAAGTTGTTGTGTTCCCACAGACGACGCCAAATTTGATCCCGTCCGGAAGCTGAGTCGGATGCAGGCGGCCTTGTTGTGCGGAAAGTTGACGGAGAGTCGTTGAAGCGATGGATGTACCGGGTACCCCCCTGGAAAGGTTCACACGGGCGGTTGACGGAGAGAGGTGATCAGGACGATGACGCTGTCGCTCTGCACATACTCAGACGAGTCCACCAGTCGTTACAAACCAAAAACCAGGGGAAAAGTCCCCGGGTCAGGCCCTCCGACGCTCAAGTCAGGTACTTTTCCCCTAGAAAACACAGAGAAAGGACGAAAAGTAAAAGACTAGTGAAAAATGACGAGTGAGCGTACCTGCATAAGGGACAAGACATCCCTTTTTATACTACAACGAAGGTTCCTGGGTCTGACGGGTGTCAGGGAATGTCAGCTATCAGGCTTTGTCTGGCGGTGGTTGACATGTGGCTCTTCCTAATAGGCTAGCGGCAAAACCGAAGGTGTATTGAGCCCCGACTGTTGGCATATTCCCTGACACCTTGATTATTCCCTCTGACAAGCGGTTACGATTCCTTTGTTGATTTGTCCTGTAGTGTCTGACCGATCCGGGATCTGGACTCGCCCTGCTTTTATATACTGTTGCCCTTGACTTGTGTGCCCCGATCTGTGTTAAGCTCGTGTCCAGATCTGCCTTTGTCATCTGCTATCTCCGATCTGCACATCTCGATCTGCACATCTCGATCTGCACTCTGGGTCTATATCCAGACCTGTCTCCTACTCACGACTATCCGTAGCTTATACGTCCTGACCTGCACGCTGGGTCTGTCCAGACTTCTGGGATTTGCCCAGACTTCTGCTCCTGGACTTGGATGTCCCGACCTGCACGCTAGGTCTGTAACCAGACCTGTGATCCTTGGCTTGGGTGTCCCGACCTGCATGCTGGGTCTGGTTCCTGACCCACATCTGTCTGCTGTTATCCAAGGCATGTATGTCCCGACCTGCAAGTTGGGTCTGGTTCCTGACCCGCATCTGTCTGCTGTTATCCAAGGCATGTAAGTCCCGTCCTGCACGCTGGGTCTGTTTCCATACCTCTACTCCTTGGCTTGGATGCCCCGACCTGCACGCTGGGTCTGTTTCCAGACCTCTACTCCTTGGCTTGGATGTCCCGACCTGCACGCTGGGCCTGTGACAGACCTGTTTGTTTGTAGTCTCCGTCCTTAGCTATACCTGGCCCACGGGCCCGTTTATTACTCACTGTCAAGGCTAGTCTTATAATCCCCTCCTTTGACCACCCTGTCCGCTGAAACTTTGACTTTGGCCACGTAAGCTGGATTTTTGACCCCCCTGCTATCCATGTCAGCCTGACTGTTGACCGGCCACGGCGGCTTAACTTTTGACTTTCCTGATCTCCACATCAGCTTGACTGCTGACCGACCACGGAGGCTTGACTTTTGACTTTCCTGTCCTCCAGGTCATCTTGACTTCTGACCCTCTTGTGGCCTTGACTCATGATCACATCATCCTATCGACCCCACAAAACACGCACCGTATCATTACACATCTCAAGCTCTTCCAGAGAAGGAAGTTGACCCAGCGGTGGAAGTTTTTTGCTCTTGTAACCACATTCTTGTAGAACCAAATGGGTCAACTTAGTGAAGGATGAAGCACCCACCCATCCAACAAATCTAGCACCCGGATAGTGAGTTATTTTAAGGGTCTTGAGATTGACATGCGGTTCGAGGTACTTAAGCTGCCACTTTGCCTGATTTCTATCTGTCAAACTGTCAAAACCATCCTTACCCCAATGTAAGTCATAAAATGAGATAATTCACTTATAAACGGGTTGTGTGTGAGTTGAAGATTTTAAATGGTATACTATAAATAGGTTAGGGTCAAGTTTAGATTAAATGAGTTTTGATTCAATGAGATAACAACTTATTTATAATTCATTTATCTAAATCGTGACCCTTACTTATGGGATCTTGAGATTACAAAAGGTGTTCTCAGGGTTACGGTGTCATGGTAGGATATCCAAATTATTACTCAAGTATCATAGTTCGATCCTCAACTATGGCATATTTATAGAAATTTTTCCTCCAAATGGGGGCACAACTAAAGGATGTTGGGTTGGTCACCATGTGTACTTCCTGATTTACCCTGATGACCAATGAAAAAATTCTATAGGACCGAATCGATCACCCCAACGATAATCAATAAGATTAACTGAGATTATAAATTTTATCCTCCGAGCTACTTTGTTTTTGTTAAGCATAGAAGCCCCAGAATTGTTTTATGCATGTAAATGATCTTATTGAATATTGGGTAAGGAATAAATTTTAATTTTGAAGTTAAAATATGGAAAGTCATTTGTTAGTGTTAATTAGTTAACCTTTGAATAGGTTGTCATAAAAGGTTTCTATCTTGATGGATTTCATGAACGTTTTGCATAGAGAGATGCTTTACCTGTGTTGAGGGCTCCTACAAGGTAATACTTTATCATCGTTCATTTTATCATATTTTACAATATTTTTGGACGACACCTTTCTATTATTATTTGGATGACACCATTCTATATCTTCTCCATGTCTAACAAATTGAGGATTAATATGTAAAAATTTATCTCATAGGTTATACTCCAAGCATTGAATCTTACTCAATCAATACTACATTTTCTTATTAATTATTTAAGATTTTAATTTGGTATAATACATTTATAATCATTTATGGATTATTTGATTTACTTATGAGCTCATATTTTGCATTTATAATTAATGGCTAAGAGCAAGGCTTATGTCTATAATCTATTTATTCTTATTTGTATTTATAATTATTTAATATTTTGAATGATGTTTAATGAGAAAAAATTAAATGAAAAATGAAAAAAGAGAATTAAATTTAAATATTGTTAAAGGGCATTTTAAATATTGTCAATTTAGTGTATATATATATATATATATTATTTTGTTAAAAAGATTAATTAAACAAATGATGCTTCAACCATCTCTGTTTTTAATAGAAACATGTTATCAAAACTTATATGAAAACTAATTAAGAAAAAAATTCACGAGGAATCCACTATGTAATAAGTTATATATATCAAAACTTCTCTGTTGAAATAACTTTTTACATATACAGTCTAAACATATATTGCAATTAAAATAATATTATTGAAAAATGGATCCTCATGATAAAAATCCCTTCTCAATGTTAAGATCCATCTATGTTGCTACCATTGTCATCCGGCTCTGTCATCTTTATCATCTAATCCATGTCGCCGTCGTCATCATCGTCATTCTCATCCATCTCCTCTTCCTCTCCCTCGTCATCATCACCATCGAAATCACCTCTATCATCTATATATTCATCAATGATAACATAGATCACACACAAAAGAAAGACAATGATGGATACGAATAACTTTTGGAATATTTATCAAAATAAGTATTTCTGTATTGAAAAGAGAGTGCGTATTTTTTCCATACCAAGACATATGGCATAAGCTGTTGTTCTTTGAACCATTTCTTAAACAAAGAACAGTCAATGAGCTTCATCATCAGACATCCATCTCCTCCTCATCTCCCTCGTCATCATCGACATCCGTCTCCTCTTCCTCATCATAATCCACCATCGCTTCTCTTCCTCTTCCTCATTGGGATCTCGTTCCTCTATCATCTATATATCAATGATAACATAGACAAAGCACACACGCAAAAGGAAAGACAATGATGCTTATGAATAACTTTATGATTTATCAAATATATATTTGTATATTGAAAAGAGAGCGTATTTTTTCATACCAAGATATTGGGCATATGTCCTTGTTGTTCTTTGAACCCCTTCTCAAACAAAGGACAGTTTTTGAACTTCAGTTGTTGGAGGGTGGCTGGTACTTTATCAAACTCAAGAATAGGACATTCTTTTATAATTAAAGAATTCAAGGAGGTGAAGTTTTTTAACCCTTTAATAAACTTCAATTCTCCAGAATATTTCATCTTTAAAGTCTTGAGTGAAGGTAGCTGTTTCTGTGACAGATGAACACATTCCACCATGATATATAATAATGTCAAGTGTTGGAGCGTTGGAAAGTAACACTTGGACATCCACTCACTATGTTCCTGAGTTATGATATTAATGTCTAAATTTGTCAGCGACTGGAAATTTGAAACAACAGGTACACCAACACTACCCAATCCCATTCTTTCCACGGAAGACATAAAGGGGAACTGAGGAAACTTGATCAGCTTAAAACTGTAAATTTGAATATATTGGAGACTGGGGAAATCACCAATCTCCACTCCATCCCACACTTCCCAATTAAACATTTCCCAAAACATCAAGCTTTTTAGAGAGGGAAATGCAATGTTGTTTTGGAAAGAATTAGATGGAGATGCCATTAGCATGGAGCAAAATTCGCGTCCCACATGTTGAATGTCATCCATCCTACGTATCATAAGATATTCCAGAGAAGGAAGTTGACCCAACGATGGAAGTTTAGTGCAATTCTTACATTTAACTAGACTCAACTTGGTCAACTTAGTGAAGGATGAATCACTCACCCATTCAACAAATTTGACACCTGGGTAATTATATATCTCAAGGGACTTGAGGTTGACGTGTGGTTGGAGGTATGCAAGTTGTTGTTCTGCCTTCTTTTCATCTTGTTTAGAAAGGTAATAATCCTTTTTGCACCAATCTAACCGCAAAGAATTAACATACTTTTTTGTCTTCAGAGGAGGGGAGTTTGAAAATATGTTCACATAGCCTACATGACAAATGTCGATAGTTCCTCCAAGTTTCATCAAACTATTCAATTCTCCTATGTCACAATGCTCTTTTTCATGACTGACGTTGAAGTGGTTGAGTGTCTGCAAGTTGGTCAAGTTTCCAATTCCAGATGGAAGAAAGGTATCTTGTCTAGTAAGCGAAAGATGACATAGGTTTATCAAATTTCCAATGTGCGTTGGGAGTTTAAAAATATTACTATTGAGAATTTGTAAGTTGTAAAGGCAGCATATGGACTCTGGAAGACTCTGTATATTAGTATCTTCTATAGAAAGGTAGCGAAGTAGTTTGAGGTTGCCCAATGAATCCGGTAGCTGTGTGATGCCGATGTAGTTTAAATAAAGTGCTCGTATGTATTTCAATTTTTCGAAAAGATCCTCAAGGACTCCAAAAATTATGACATGTCTTGAATGAACAGCCATCTCCTCACAGAACTTACTAATAATAGATGAGACTCGTAGCCGTTCGTAATTTACCTCCTCCGTGTTGGTCCTGGGACGGGTTGACTGGGGCACGGGGGACGAACGTATTTGTCTTTTGTCACAATAGTTTCTAATAAAAAGTGTCCGCAGACGTTTTAGTTGCTGAAGATCTTTTATTGCCTGCAGAAGTTTTTGTAGTTGAAGATCTTCTATGCTGAACTTATGGCGGTCGGTGGTGACCGATAAGTGTCTAATCATTTGTAATTTTTCTGTGTTGAAATTGTCATCCATCACACACAGGCATTCATCTTGCGCTACATATTGTGCAAGATCGTGAACAAGATCATGCATCGAATAATGGATGTAGCTCAGATGTATCAGTGACCTCTCAGTCAAACTTTTTATGCATTTTTTGCCTATGTCATCTGCTCTCCTATCTCCATCAAGAGGAAGAAGACCTTGTGACATCCATAATCGGACTATTTCTTCTGAATCTAAACTTGTGCCTTTGGGGAATAAGGATAGGTATTGGAAGCATCTTTTAAGTTGTATCGGCATGCAATCATATGATATTTGAAGTGCTGATAAAACTCCATTATTTGCTTGTCCTGATTCCCACAACTCATTCGTTAATAAGTCCTCCCATGAATCTATATCTTCTTCGTGTCTAAGAGCACCTCCAAGCACCTTCACAGCTAAAGGTAAGCCTTTGCACTTCTCTACTATCTTTCGGCCGATGTCTTCAAGATGTGGTTGTAGGCTCTTATCTGCTCTTCCCAAAGTGACTCTCTTGAACAATTGCCAGCATACATCAAATGGTAAGCAATTAAGTCGAGAGGAAATATTGTCTCCATAATTCTAGCAACTGGTCGATTTCTAGTGGTCACTATAACTTTACCCACTTGAGCTGATAGTAAGGGCTTTCTTAATTCATCCCAGAGAGTGAAATTTTCATTCCAAACATCATCTAATATCAGCAAAAACTTTTTCCCCTGCAAATTCTCTTGTAGTGCACGTTGGAGCACGACTAGATCTTCAGGAACTTTCACTTTCCCTTTCCCCTGCAGATTCTCTCCTAGTGCATGTTGGAGCCCGTCTAGTTCTTTATGAACTTTCTCATCTACAAGTGATTGTAGAATCTTCTCTGTCAAACCAACAACATCAAAGTTTTCAGATACACAGACCCATCCTCTTGGATAGAAATAGTTTTCCACTCTTGGATCATTATAGACAATCTGAGCTAGTGTTGTTTTACCCAGTCCTCCCATCCCAATTATTGCAATCACAGAAACTCTATCCTCTGTTGAATCATCCTCTGACAGTAGCCATTCAACCAGCATATCTTTTTCATCTACTCTTCCAAGAACATCTGATTCAACCACTAAAGAGCCTGTTTCTCGGTTCATATCTGAGAGCATGGGGCTTCTCTTTCTTTTTCCAGCCTTCTTAGGCAACTTTAGGAGTTTCCACTCCTTGGTGATCTCATCAAACCTTTTCCTTATCTCTGCGGCTTTATTTGCTAGTTCATCCTGTTAGGTTCATAATAATGAATCGAAACATCGAATAGAAATCATGAATCCAAACATCGAAATTATAGATTACAGTATGAATTCTAAAGATTCATGCACAGGATCTTGTTAGTTATCCAGTTTACAGCATATAAAATTAAACTGAAAACAACGGAAAAATCAAAAAAGTAATTGAGGTATAATTCACAAAATTAATCACTCTTCATAATCGCGTACCTCATGTGCCCCGCTGTTGTTCTCATGCAATTGTTTGGAACGCAACACCTCGTACTCGTACTCTTCTACTACGTCTTCGGCATCATAGGCAACATCTTTGAGCTCGCTAAGCCAAAGCTTCTCCCAGTGACTTTTTGCATGATTCTCCTCCTCTGAGTCAGCAAGTTTGGCTTGGATTCGCCTCATCGTCTCTGTCAGCCTACTCATCTCCCGTTCAATATTGTTGTGTAGCAACGAAGAAGATGTTATTGACGGTGAAGCCAAGCTATGCAGCTTGGCTACCATCGTGGTAAACATGGAAGATAGGAAGCCCCCTCCTCCGGCCATTGTTCTTCCCTGTTTCTTGTTGGAAATTAATTTTAGGTAGGCGCTAGGCAGAGTAGGAAGGAGCGGACTTATGGTAAATTAAGGGATGCTTAAAATACATAAACTGCCAAAGTGAATGCATCAAGTCTCCCATGAGGTAGAATGCACAACCACTCTTTGGACTAATTGGCATCTATGCGTGTTCATTATGCAGCCCTATATATATATATATATATATATATATATATATATAACTACTGCATCAAGTCTCCCATAGAACTACTGCAGTCTATGAATCCCCTGGTCTCATGATGTAGAATGCTCACAACTCTTTGGCCCATGACTAATTGACATCTATGCGTGTTCATTATGCAGCGCTATATATATATATATATATATATATATTATTTAGAGTAATTTCATTGTCAATCTTTCTTATGAATAATTATTTCTTATAAATTTAGAATAACTTCGCTACCGGGGGAAAACATCTATGCGTGTTCGTTACGCAACCTTTGTTTTATTTGTTTTATTTAGAGTAATTTCATTGTCAATCTTTTTTTTATGAATAATTATTTCTTATAAATTTAAAATAACTTCGGAGAAAAAAGCTCCTGCAATAGGTCGCACCTTATATTTGAATCTTTAGACATGATATTGATCACAATAAATATATCATTTTTATTCTAATTAAGTTTGTTATGTATGTCATTCAAGTTAAGCATTTTCCTAGGAAATTTGAGTCTTCCGTATGAGATGAAAATTTAAGCATATATATATATATATATATATATATATATATATATATATATGTATATATAGTATATAAAAAGTATATAGAAAATGAGGAGAAAAATAAAATTATGATATCGTTTCCAAACTAAAATAGAAGAGTTTTGTTTGTTTTATCAATATTTAAGATAACAATAAAATATATTTATTATTATTCAATTTGTGAAATATTATAATTATTATCTGAATATATAAAAATGATAATTTGGAAATTATTTTTTGATTTATTTATATTTATTTTTTAATTAATTGTTTCAAACTAATCGAAATTGAAACCAAATGAACTATTTATTACTGATAACCGTCTGCAAATATTCTTTTTCCAGTTAATCAACCTTTTTTAATTTCAGAGAACTCTATTTTTAATATGTTTTATTAGTCTTTTTTTCTCAGTTATCATGAATCATGTTTATGCTAATGCTATCCCATAATCGCTTCAAAATACGTTCATATACTTATTTGTTTTAAAATTTATAAGATGTGTAAATTTTTTTTTATTTTTATTTTTAAGAAATGAGAGAAAATCATTATTTTATTTTATTTTTTCTCTCTTCCCTATGTTTCTCAACAAACTCATACTACTTTGAAATTATAAGATCCAACAAAATGTACTATATCTTTTCAATTTTTTAACATTGAAAATATATAAAATACCTTTAAAGAGGTTATATACATTGATTTTTTTTCTCTTACTTAGTATGAATTTTTTTTTCATACCGATCCAATCATTAAATAGATTTCATAGTTATTGAAATGGTTTCCATTGGGCAAAAAAAAAAGGGATTTCTTTCTTCATTTTAGTTTTTTATTTTAATTTATTTCTTTTAAAAGCTCTCAAAATTGTAAAATCAACAATATATAGAGTTTTAAATATTTTCATTTTATCTCTATCATTTAATATTATCAAAATGCCCATATTATAATTTAGTTATGGTTCAATTTCATTTTCTCTCTTTTTTTTCTTCATTTATATTTTATATTTCTTTTTAAATTACTATAACTGGTACTGCCATAAAGAATCATATTTATTTAATCCAATTAAAACTTTAGTTGATTCTTCATCTATCACAACTATTCTAGGGGAATCATCTGTTGGTACAATTTGCACTAACGATCTAGCTCAGATTTTGATAAATGACAAGTGAGTTAAGTTAGGTACTATCATGATCTAATATATTTATTGGGTGCGCAGGTTTCGGGATATTCGATAACCGATTGATAGTCGGGATGTTCGATTCCCGATTAGTGAAGCCCGGATGTGTGATTCCGGTAAGTTGGAATGTGCGATTCCTGATTGGAGAAGATCGGATGTGTGATTCCGGCAAGTCAGGATGTACGATTCCCGACGGGTGAAGACTAGATGTTTGATTCCGGTAAGTCGAGATATGTGATTCTCGATGGATGAAGACCGGATGTGTGATTCCAGTAAGTTAGGATGTTTGATTCCCGAAGTCTGGATGTGTGATTTCGGAGGGTAACTCTACAACTGGTAAGTAGAGGTAAGTCACTAGAGGAGAGTGACTAAGTGAGGACGCGCCCCCGTTCAAAGGGACAGTAGGCGTCTATCCGATTTAGGTCCATTTCAGAAACCTAAATCGAGACTGTGATTAGATCCTAGTCTCGGGGAGACATGATCTAATTACTACTCTTTATTATTACAGTGCTAACATTTGTCTTGTAGGCTTATTGGACTAACACGTTTTGTAGGGCAAGAAAAACACAAAAGGCCTCGGGTACTGTTCACCCAAGGCGCCTTCCAGGAGATGGAAGGCGCCTTCAAGTATTTAGAGGCGCCTTTGCACTGTTCATGGAATGCAATGAAGGCGTCTTCTATAGAATAAAGTTTGACCTTCTTGACGATAAGCTTCAGCGAGTTTCGGGATTAGATTTATCCCATTGGAGGCGCCTTTAAGGCCTTGGAAGGCGCCTTCCACGCTCAATAAAAGAGGTGCTTGCCCACACTTTTATATAGAACTTCCATATGAACTACTGTGCATCCGATTGAGTTTTCGTCTGCTCCGGTTGCCTGCTGCTGCTCTATAAAGTCTGCCTGCCTTCGAGCTACGCTTCTAAGACATTTGATCATCTCCGGTAGACCAACCACAACACACCGAGTACTCCAACTTGTTGGTAACCTTTTATTAAGTGTTACATTTCTAATTATTACCGTTTTAAGAGGGAAGTGTAGGCTATTACACTGTCCCTATCTTTGTATTTGATCACCTCTTCCGACGGTTCTGGAAGAGGCATTTAGTGGATTACTCATCGACAGGTCCGTGAGACCTGGGTCTTGGAGTAAGAGTTGTCGTAGGCTCCGAACAAAATAAACCGCTTGTGTTTTTCTTGTATTTTATATTTTCATTTATTTTACTTATTCTCTGCTACGTATACTTTGCTTTTAAAACTAAAAAGAACTAGTTTTCAAAAACCACATGATTCACCCCCCTCTCATGTGCGACTTAATCCAACAAGTGATATCAAAGCCGATTTTACTTTGAATTGGTGCAACCACCAATCAAGCTCGGGGGAATTGCTTTACTTTCTTTTTGGATTACAATTTGTTGTATTTTATTTGAATTGGTAAATTTTGTCTCTTCAAATAACTTTTTCTCATTCGATTGTTACTCGAAATTGGTGCAACACCACTCAAGTCATCAATATTTTTTTCAAGCACTACTAATCCAAGACTAAGTCTTGGAACCTCTCTTTAACTTTCTTTTTCATGAATCAAATGACTTAACTTGAGGGCTTCAACATCGCTCCTTCTCCTCTTTTCAATGAAAATGACTTTTCATACTAAAAGAAAAGAATGGAGGTTTATCTAAAGACGAACATCAAGCAATGGTTCATCATCCGACGAGGATATTGTGCACTTGTAGACGAAGTAACAAAAGTACCACTTGATCTTGAAAGATGGAGTCCGGAAGATAAAAATAAAGCTCAAACCGATTCTAAAGCTTTGAACATGATCTAGAGTGGATTCACAAAGAAAGAGCTCAACCGAATCGACCCGCACGAGAACGCAAAGGAGCTTTGGCACAAGCTCATCGAGCTACACGAAGGAACTCCTGATTCAAAGGTAACAAAACATTACCTACTCCTAAATTCTTTATTTAATATTAAAATACAGGACGGAGAAATCATGAGCCAACTACACGCGAGAATCAAGGACATCCTCAACGGACTGCACATGATAGGGCACCAAATCAAGAATCAGGACGTTATCAAGTACACTCTGAACTCATTCCCTTGAAATGGGCATCAATCGTAGATGCCTATAAGATTTCAAGGAACCTCTCTAAGTTAAAATTAGATGAATTGTTTTGTGAGCTTGAATTACACGGACAAACTAATGGTCCAAAGGTCGAGAAAGGAATTGCTTTTCTTGTAGGTACTTCGAAGGGAACTAAACCCGAAGCCAAAACTGAATCCGAATCAGAATCAGCTAGTGAACATGGTAATAAAAATGTTCACTAGACGCAAGAAAAACTTCACCAAACGCGACATGAAGAAGATGTCCAAATCAGCATCCAACAATCCAAAGGCAAACATCACATGCTATGGTTGCAACAAAAAGAGACACTTCAAATATGAATGCCCAAATGGATACTAAATCAAAAGGAAACAAAAGAAAACACTAAAGGCGACCTGGGACGAATCTTCTTCGAACGGATCAGGAGCAAATGAACGAAGCAAGCAAGCTACCTCACACTGATGGCAATCGGAGGAGAAACAGATCAAGACGACGAGTCCAAAAATGAGTCGAGCTACGAATCTTCATCTGGGTCAAACTAACCCGAGATAAATTCTTTTATAAATAAAAATTTGTTCAAAATAATTACTTGTTTAAATAAAAGATTAGTTAAAACCGAGGAATATGCTAAATAACTCCTAAAGAAAAATAACCTCCTTAAGGAACAACTGAACATGAGCTTAATGACTAGCCAAGTTCAAGATAAAGATTCAAATCAAGTTATAAAACTTGAGAAAGAAAACTCTATCTTGAAAAGTCAAGTTAACGAGCTCAAAGGACAGTTGGAAAAATTTACCTTGGGAGCCAAGTAACTAAATATGATGCTTGGATCCCAAAGAGTGGTGTACAATAAATCCGGACTCGGATACAAATCCAACATAACATATAAATCATTTTTAACTTTAAATCAAAATACAAATTCAACTAAGGCTTGGGTTCCAAATGTTAGGATGTATACTAAAAGTCTAGCTTTTGATATAAACATTTATCTATAAATAAGAATCACATTAGTCAAATGCCTACATTTATGATAAATGTAGTTGTTTAATTAATTTATATTGTAGATAACATGGTGTGTGGTATCACACACAGAGAATCATGTTATCAGTACCTTATAAATTATAACAGTAGCTCACGACCAAGATGGAAAGGAACAAACCATTGAATGGTCGTAGTGTAATTAGGTATTAGTTTATCTTAACTATATAATTACACTAATACACTTAGAGTGTATTGAGTAGGACCATTAGAGGTCGTTTCTTTTATACTGACTTTATAAAGGAACAAAAACCTCAGTTATTATGGAAGTGTGTGCTCTTAATCCTAATATAATAACAAGCACATATATTTGATATTTATTTCTTTAATTTATCAATGGGTGAGATTTAGTTCGATAAATCAATAAGCCCGATAAGTTGAGAAATGATATCACTTATAGTGTGTGTTGTTGATTATAGAAGGAAGCTGTGTCCTAGTGATCTAGGTTAATAATGCCCCCAAGAGGAGCTCATAAGGATTGTCATGTTAAACCCTACAGGTAGACTTAGTCCGACATGACGATAAGGTTGAGTGGTACTACTCTTAGACTAAGATATTAATTAAATGAGTTGTCAGTAGCTCACTTAATTAGTGGACATTCGACATCTTAAACACAGGGAGACTAACACACTCATAATAAGAAGGAGCCCAAAATGTAATTTGGGATTGGTGCGGTAGTTCAATAATAGTTCTTTTGTGGAATGAATTATTATTGATGAAATTAAGTTGTGTGTTCGGGGTGAACACGGGAAGCTTAATTTCATCGGGAGACCAAAACCAATTCCTCCTCTCGGTCCCTATCATAGCCTCTTGTATATAGAGATTTATACCCACCACATACCCACCTTCTTACCCACTTTTGGTGGCCGACCAAGCTAGCTTGGAACCCAAGCTAGGGCAGGCCAAGACCCAAAGGTTGAGCCAAGTTGGTGGTCGGCCAAAGCTTGGGTCCCAAGCTTAGGTGACCGGTCACTAGAATATTAAAAATGATTTTTATTAAAATTATTTCTTATGTGGATATCATGGTTTTAAAAGAGAGTTTAAAAATAAAAAATTTCCTTTTATAGCTTTCTACAAAAGATTAAGAGAAGAGATTAATCTCTTTCCTTATTTGTAGATTAAAAGAATGGTTTTAATTTTTGGTAAAAACTTTCCTTATTTGTAAATCATCCACATATTTAAAAGAGAGTTTAAAATTTGAAATCTTTCCTTATTTGTTGATTAAAAGGTGGATTTTAAATTTCAAGAAAACTTTCCTTTTTAACCATGTTCATGATTTAAAAGAGAGTTTAAAAATTAAATATTCTCTTTTATAAGTTTCTACAAAATATTAAGAAAAGATTTGATATCTTTCCTTATTTGTAGATTAAAAGATATTTTAATTTTTAGAGATAACTTTCTTTTTATCCACATATTTAAAAGAAAGATTTTAATTTATAAAATTTCCTTTTTATTAACCAATCATGAAGGGATTAAACTTATTGGATAAATTTTTATAAATTTCTGGAAGCAAATAAGGAAGTTTTAATTTGTGTTTAAAATTTTATTTGCTTGGAGATTTGAATGTGGCTGGCCATTGTAAATTGAGAAGAGAAAAAAATTATTTTTAATTAAATAAATTTTCCTTTTCATGGCAAAAGAATTAAGGAAGATTTTTATTTAAATTTCCTTAATTGCCAAGACCAAGGATTATAAAAGAGGGGATAGAGGTGCCTTCATGGGGGAACGACTCTATTATTTTTCTTCCTCTTTTCTTCCTTGGTGTGGCCGACCCTTCCCCTTCCTTTTCCTCTCCTCTCCTTTGTGTGGCTGAAACCTTCTCTTGGTGGAGATAGCTTTGGTGGCCGAATCTAAGAAGGAGAAGAAGGAGAGAAAAGAAGCCTCTTTTCTAGCATCCCTTGGAGCATTGATGGTGGTTGAATCTCTTCATCCTTGGAGGTGCTCTTGTTGTGGCCGAACCTTGCAAGGAGGAGAAGAAGGTGCTTTGGTGGTTTCTCATCTCGGTAGATCGTTGCCCACACAACGTCCGAGGTTAGAAGAGGAATACGGTAGAAGACCTAGAGGTTTTACTTGCAAAAGAAAATGTACACTAGTATTTAATTTCCGCATCATACTAGTTTTATTTCTTTGTAAAAATACCAAATACAAGAGGCATGCGATTCGAGTTTTTCGAATTAGTTTTCGATGTTGTGTTCTTTTATTTTTCTTTTCCTTGTGATTCGATTGTTCCTTTTGGTTAACCTAGAGTTATTTAAGGAAATTAAATATTAGCTTTCCATAAAATGCTTTGTCTAGGCGGTGGTGGTTGCTCCCATATCCAAGAAGGTCATGTGCCTCGCCATGCAGTCCTGGAAGCCAATTTTGGAAATTAATATTTAATGGAATCAATAACATAGGTAGATTTGGATCAAACGTGTTAAGTTCCGCAGGCGATTCAAGTTTAATTTAAAAGAATACATAGTAGCTAGGAAAGGTTCAGACCTTGTGCAAAATTTTTGTACAGGGGAACCATTAGGTTTTTCGAGTAACAACCAATAATTGGTATCAGAGCTAGGGTTTTGCCTATTTGTATTTGATATTAGTTTAATTATGCACATGTCATGCATAATTTAGGCAGGATAATAATAGAATGTGCTAACTTTGTGGATGCAGGATCCAACTATTATGGCTTATATATATTGTGTGTGTGATTGGACCCTTGGACATGTCAAGGGCATTTTATTGTGTGTGCATGATTGTATTATAAAATACAGCAGGAGCTGTATTTAGTTTTATTAGGATTTTATTTTTTTGATCTAGATACATGTACATTCCTTCGAGGAATATAGAATTGAAAAATATAAAATTCTATTTATGTCGCGGATCGAATCTTGCAAGGCGTGGAACTTTTTGAGGACCAGAGGCGCAACGGAACAAGGAGCAAGATGGATGCGACAACTAGACCCGGTGGCGGTGGCCAAAAATGGTAGCAGCTAGGTTTGGCGACACACGGAGAACAGCAATAGATAAAAGCCATATAGTTGAAAATTAGTTTTTCTATTTATTGCTTTTAATGTTGTGCTGTGTGTGCTTGTTAGTATGCATGTTAAGTAGGCTAGCATAGTCAAAATTCCTCACTTTAAATAACTAAGTGGGAGAGAGATTTATTTTTAAATAAATTCCACGGTCTCCATTACTGGTTTATAAGTGATGCAACAAGCTTACTCGTTGGCTCTGAGTACCTTCCTCCATATCGGATGAGCTTGTTTGCGGATCACTAGATTAAACTTCCATTTTGGATGACTATAGGAAATTAGCTAAGAGCGTGTGATCTTCCCCATCGGAAGGGGCACAATCTTATTTGATGGACTTAGTGTCAAGTAATGGTATACACTTAGGCACATCTAATAGTATCCTCCCCATCGGAGTCACTGCTATTATTTGTGTGACCAAAGTAAAACCAACTATTAATTTGTCAAAAAGATAAGTTGACAAGATAATAAAATTAAAACCCCTCTTACAAATGTCTGATTTTGTATACGTCCACACTATCGTGTCATACAAAATTTACGGTGTTTGAGGTAATTTTATTTGTCATAAAGTTTTTTTTGACAAGGTAATTAATGGGTAAAACCCTCCTCTTACAAATGTTTGAATTTGTATATGTCCACACTATCGTGGCATGCAAAATTCACGGTGTTTGAGGTGTTGGTGAATTTAAATAATATTGTTTAGGGAATCAATGTTATTTTAAATTCAAAGTTTTGACCAAAATATTTGATCAAAGATAGAATAAATATTAATTTTATTCGTCATAAAGTAAAGTTGACGAGATAATAAAATTAATGGATAAAATCTCCTCTTTGATTTTGTATACGCCTACACTATCGTGGCATACAAAATTCATGGGGATTTTAAGGAATTAGTCTTGACCAAATATTTTTTGTGATTCTTAGGATTTAAAATGTTTGTCAATCCCCTAGTTGTTATACTATAGAAAAGACTTAGTAGTCCCAATTGTATTGATTGGAAATAGGACTTGGACATTAAGATAGACTGTTCTCTTAGAACTAAGAATAATGTAGGTGTATTTCATTCATTAGTTAATACATGATTAGTGGTGTTATCTACCGGTACTTGGTGTGTAGATACGGGAGCCACTGAACATATCTGCAATTCATTGCAGAGGTTCCAAGAAATCCGATAACTATATGAAGGGAAAATCACCGACCACATGGGCATTGCTACAAAAGTAGTAGTTGTTGAAGTGGGAGATGTTTATCCTATGATAGGAATAAAATATGAATTTTTTTTTAGAAATTGTCTTTACATACTAAGTTTAGAAAGAATCTGATTTCAGTTTCTAAACTATCAAAGAATAGATATTCTATCTATTTTGATAATAAACTTGTTATCAAGAAAAATAGGGAGTTATCTATTCTGTATGTTGGTTGACAATTTATAATCCAATAACTCTCACGATGCAATAAATGGAAATTATAACACATCTTCTAATTTTAAGAGAAAGCAACCTTCGACAATGAACCAATCATATTTTTGGCATCTAAGGCTAGGTTATATTAACTTAGTAGGATTCAAAGGATAATAACCAATGAACTCTTGGGATCATTGGTAGTGGAAATCTTTCCAACCTGCGAGTCTTACTTGGAAGGAAAAATAACCAAAGAAGCTTTTAAGTCTAAGGGGTATGGAGCCAAAGAAATGTTGGAACTGGTTCATTCTGATTAGTGTAGACTTTTGACTATCCAGGCAAGAGGTATTTCGTCTCTTTTCGAGATGAGAATACATTTACTTGACGCATCACAAGTCTAAGTGCTTTGATTAATTCAAAGAGTACTAGGCTGATGTGGAGTAACGTCAAAGTAAAAGTACTAAGACATTACGGTTAGATCGTAGTGGCGAGCACCTCTTAGGAGAGTTTAGGAGTCACTTATCAGAAGTCGGGACTCAATCCCAACTAACTACACCTGGTACACCCCAACAGAATGGTGTAGTAGAAAGAAGGTATATGACTCTTATGGAAATAATTAGATTGATGATGAGTTATTCAGAAAATTACCAAATTCGTTTTAAGGATATACTCTGAAAATGGAAGTGAACATAGTACCTTCCAAAGTCAGAACTCTCTACTCATATAGAATTGCTGAATAGGCGTAAACCTATTTTGAAGCATATTTGGATTCGGGTAGTCCAGCACATATGCTGAAGAGAGACACTGATAAGTTGAACATGAGTTCACTTATTTGTGAGTTATCCTACAAAAATGAAAAGAGGTTTATAGTCATTAAAATCGGAAGGTCATTGTTGGCACCAATGCCCGATTTTAGAAAAAGACTATACTATGAACCATAAGCCCATAAGTAAATTTGTTCTTAAGAAAATAATAAAGGACACGTCTAATCTAGTACCAACTGTACAAGATAAAAATATCACAAGAAACTACAACACGTATCACAATAGATACACAATTATAGACAGTGTCTCATCGTAGTGGGAGGGTTGTCAAACAACCTAAAAGATTCATGTTTTGGGAAAATCTTTGGACTTGATCCCAAATGAACATGAGCCTGATCCCGGACATATGACGAAGCACTCCAAGATGCAGCATCTTGGCAAAGAGCAATGAATACAAAATTAGAATATATATTCTAATAAAATCTGGAAGTTTGTAGAACCACCAGATGGTGTAAAAGCCATTAGGTCTATAATAGAAAAGGAAGGACAGATAGGAAGATGTATACTTTCAAAGCAAGGCTTGTTGAAAAAGGGAAACCTTTTACCGGTAGTCATGCTTAAAGTCTATCCGGATTCCTTTATCTATTGTTGCTCATATGGATTATGAGATTTGACAAATGGATGTCAAGACAGTTTACCTTAACGGAAGTCTTGAAGAAAAATATCCATATAAAGCAACCAGAAGGGTTCATTGCAAAGGACAAAGAAGCATCTTGTGTGCAAGCTCAATCAGTCTATGGACTGAAGCAAAGCTTCAAGGTCTTGGAACATCCGGTTTAATAAAGTAATCCAGATCTATGGATTTATTTGAACACCGGATGAGTCTTGTGTATATAAGAAGTGTGATGGAAGCGTGGTGATATTTCTTGTACTATACGTAGATTACATTTTTGATAGTTGGAAACAATATCAAGGTGTTATCGGAAGTAATGGTATGATTGTCCAAGTAATTTATTATAAAGGACTTAGGAAAATGAGCACATATTCTTGGGATCAAGGATCGCAAGAAAAGAATGTTGTGCTTATCCCAAGCTTTATATAACGAGCTCGTTTTAGCATGCAAAACTCCAGGAAAGGTTTTTTCGACCCTTTTGGCATGGAGCAACTTTATCTAAAGAGATATCTCCGAAGATATCAAAGGAGATAAAGGGCATGAAGGTAGTTCCTTATGCTTCGGCTGTAGGAAGTCTAATGTATGTTATGCACTAGACCGGATATCTGTTTTGCCATGGGCATCGTTAGCAGATATCAAAGTAACCCTAGACAGAGACATTGGACTGTTATAAAAGCATATGTTGAAGTACTTTAGAAGAACTAAAAATAATATGCTAAGTTTACCAGTCAGATGATTTGCTCCCTATGGGTTACATGGATTCAGATTTCCAATCATATAGGGATAATAGTAAGTTGACCTCGAGGTTTTGTGTTTACTTTAGGAGGTGAAGTCATAACTATGGAAGAGTGATAAGCATAGGTGCTTTTTCGGACACCACCATAGAAGCTGAGTATATGGCAGCCTCTGAGGTAGCCATAGAAGCTGTATGGCTCAGATACTTCATGATGGACTTAGACATGTTTTCTAGTTTGCCCAAAAAATTATTACAATTTATTGGTGCAGTAGCAAACTTAAAGAAACCATAAGTCCATAATGCGAGTAAACACAATAGAGCGCAAGTACCACCCAATACGAGAAATCATATAACGAGGAGAAGTTGTTGTCGCTTAGATTGCATCAAGTGATAACCTGGAAGATCCTTTCACTAAGACCCTTAAGACAAGAGCTTTTGATGGGCATGTTGAAGGGTTGAGAATCAGATGTATGGCAACAGATATGGCAGCATAGTCTTTTAGTATAAGTGGGAGATTGTTAGGATGTATACTAAAAACCTAGCTTTTGGTATAAACATTTATCTAGAAATAAGAATCACATTGGTTAAATGCCTACATTTATGATAAATGTAGTTGTTTAATTAATTTATATTGTAGATAACATGGTATGTGGTGTCACACACAGAGGATCATATTATCAGTACCTTATAAATTATAAACAGTAGCTCACGACCAAGATGGAAAGGAACAAACCATTGAAAGATCATAGTGTAATTAGGTATTAGTTTATCTTAACTATATAATTACACTAATACACTTAGGTGGCGTTTGGTTTATGGGTTTAGGAATGAGGGAATGGATTAATTGTCAAACCTTGTGTTTGGTTAATGGGAATGGAATCAAGATTTTGGAATGAAACCCAAAAATTTGGGTATGGATGAAACTCACCCCCTCCCTTGGGTTTTGATGGAATAGGAATGTGAATTAAGTTTTAGACAAAAATACCCTTAGTATATTTGTTTAATTTTTTTTAATTTCACACACTCTCTCTCATCATATTTTCTCTCTCCTTATTTTATCATCACATTTTCTCTCTCAAGATACTTTCTCTCTCCTTATTCTCTCTCTATATTCTCTCTCATCATACACACTCTCTCCTTATTTTCTCTCTCTTTATTCTCTTCTATCACACTTTTTCTCCCATTACACACTTTCTACTTATTTTTTCAACATATTTTCTCTCTCATCACACTTTCTCTCTCATCATACTTTCTCTCTCCTCAATCTCTCTTAGCATACTCTCTCTCTCCTCATTTTCTCTAATCACAGTTTCTCTCTCTTTATTCTCTCTCATCACACACTCTTTTTTTATTTTCTCTAATCACACTTTTTCTCTCAGCACACTTTCTCTCTCATCATATTTTATCTCTCTTTAGTCTCGCATTTTCTCTCATCACATTTTCTCTCTCTTCATTTTCCCCACCATTCTTTCTCTCTCAACCCACTTTCTCTCTCATCATATTTTCTCTCTCCTCACTTTTTCATTTTCTCTCATAATACTTTCCTCTCTTCATTTTTTCCATCACTCTTTCTCTCTCAGCATACTTTCTCTCTCCTCAGTCTCTCATTTTCTCTCATCATACTTTCTCTCTCTTCATTTTTTTCCTATCATTCTTTCTCTCACAACCCACTTTCTCTCTCATCATACTTTCTCTCTCCTCACTCTTTTATTTTCTCTCATAATACTTTCTCTCTCTTCATTTTTTCCCATCACTCTTTCTCTCTCAGCACACTTTCTCTCTCATCATACTTTTCTCTTCTCAATCTCTCCTATCATGCACTCTCTTCTCATTTTCTCTGATCATACTTTCTCTCTCTTCATTTTTTTCCCAACACACTTCCTCTCTCATTATTTTCTCTCATCATATGTTTCTCTCACATTCAACTTTCTCTCCCATCTAATTTTTTCTCTTATTTTCCTGTAAGGATAAAAAAGGAAATTTAGGTTCATTCCGATTGAAAATATTTAACTAACCAAACATCATTTTTAAGAATGATACCCAAGCTCATACCCATTCCCATTCCATAATACTATGAAACTCATTCCCATTCCGATTCCTAAGAGAGAACCAAACACCCCCTTAGAGTGTATTGAGTATGACCATTAGAGGTCGTTTCTTTTATACTGACTTTATAAGGGAACAAAGACCTCAGTTATTATGGAAGTGTGTGCTCTTAATCCTAATATAATAACAAGCACATATATTTGATATTTATTTCTTTAATTTATCAATGGGTGAGATTTAGTTCGATAAATCAATAAGCCCGATAAGTTGGGAAATGATATCACTTATAGTGTGTGTTGTTGATTATAGAAGGAAACTGTGTCCTAGTGATCTAGGTTGATAATGTCCCCAAGAGGAGCTCATAAGGATTGTCATGTTAAAACCTGTAGGTGGACTTAGTCCGACATGACGATAAGGTTGAGTGGTACTACTCTTGGACTAAGATATTAATTAAGTGAGTTGTCAGTAGCTCATTTAATAGTGGGCATTTGACATCTTAAACACAGGGAGATTAACACACTCATAATAAGAAGGAGCCCAAAATGTAATTTGGGATTGGTGCGGTAGTTCAATAATAGTTCTTTAGTGGAATGAGTTATTATTGATGAAATTAAGTTGTGTGTTTGGGACGAACACGGGAAGCTTAATTTCATCGGGAGACCAAAACCAATTCCTCCTCTCGGTCCCTATCATAGCCTCTTGTATATAGAGATTTATACTCACCACATACCCACATTCTTACCCACTTTTGGTGGCCGGCCAAGCTAGCCTGGAATCCAAGCTAGGGCCAGCCAAGACCCAAAGGTCGAGCCAAGTTGGTGGCCGGCCAAAGCTTGGGTCCCAAGCTTAGGTGGTCGGTCACTAGAATATTAAAAAGGATTTTTATTAAAATTATTTCGTATGTGGATATCATGGTTTTAAAAGAGAGTTTAAAAATAAAAAATTTCCTTTTATAGCTTTCTACAAAACATTAAGAGAAGAGATTAATCTCTTTCCTTATTTGTAGATTAAAAGGATGATTTTAATTTTTGATAAAAATTTTCCTTATTTGTAAATCATCCACATGTTTAAAAGAGAGTTTAAAATTTGAAATCTTTCCTTATTTGTTGATTAAAAGGTGGATTTTAAATTTTAAGAAAACTTTTTTTTTAACCATGTTCATGATTTAAAAGAGAGTTTAAAAATTAAATATTCTCTTTTATAAGTTTCTACAAAAGATTAAGAAAAGATTTGATATCTTTCCTTATTTGTAGATTAAAAGAGATTTTAATTTTTAGAGATAACTTTCTTTTTTTTATTAACCAATCATGAAGGGATTAAAATTATTGGATAATTTTTTATAAATTTTCGGAAGCAAATAAGGAAGTTTTAATTTGTGTTTAAAATTTTATTTGCTTGGAGATTTGAATGTGGTCGGCCATTGTAAATTGAAAAGAGGACAAAATTATTTTTAATTAAATAAATTTTCCTTTTCATGACAAAAGAATTAAGGAAGTTTTTTTATTTAAATTTCCTTATTTGCCAAGACCAAGGATTATAAAAGAGGGGGTAGAGGTGCCTTCATGGGGGAACGTCTCTATTATTTTTCTCCCTCTTTTCTTCCTTGGTGTGGCCGACCCTTCCCCTTCTTTTTCCTCTCCTCTCCTTTGTGTGGCTGAAACCTTCTCTTGGTGGAGATAGCTTTGGTGGCCGGATCTAAGAAGGAGAAGAAGGAGAGAAAAGAAGCCTCTTTTCTAGCATCCCTTGGAGCATTGGTGGTGGTTGAATCTCTTCATCCTTGGAGGTGCTCTTGTTATGGCTGGACCTTGCAAGGAGGAGAAGAAGGTGCTTTGGTGGTTTCTCATCTCGAAAGATCGTTGCCCACACAACGTCCGAGGTTAGAAGAGGAATACGGTAGAAGACCTAGAGGTTTTTGCTTGCAAAAGAAAAGGTACACTAGTATTTAATTTCCGCATCATACTAGTTTTATTTCTTTGTAAAAATACCAAATACAAGAGGCATGCAATTCTAGTTTTTCGAATTAGTTTTTGATATTATGTTATTTTATTTTTCTTTTCCTTGTGATTCGATTATTCCTTTTGGTTAACCTAGAGTTATTTAAGGAAATTAAATATTAGCTTTCCTTAAAATGCTTTGTCTAAGTGGTGGTGGTTGCTCTCATATCCAAGAAGGTCTTGTGCCTCGCCATGTAGTCCTGGAAGCCAATTTTGAAAATTAATATTTAATAGAATTAATAACATAGGTAGATTTGGATCAAACGTGTTAAATTCCGCAGGAGATCCAAGTCTAAACCTAAAAGAACATATCAGTTAAACTTGGGATCAAACGTGTTAAGTTCTGCAGGCGATCCAAGTTTAATTTAAAAGAACACATGGTAGCTAGGAAAGGTTCAGACCTTGTCCAAAATTTTTGTACAGGGGAACCATTAGGTTTTTCGAGTAGCAACCAACACTGAAAGTGTGCTTAACCACACAAGTAGGACTCAATCAATACTATATACCAAAAGATAAAATTCATTACATAAAATCAAATGACTCTCCCTTTATTTTTAAAATTAAACCTTAAAAAATAAATACAAATCAAAAGAATAAAATTATATTGAATAAACCTAACTTAAATAAATACAATCTAAACATAAACTATAACCAAGTATACTACAACTATAAAATAAATCGACACAAACTCAAAACTTTAATCTAAACTTTCAATAATTCAGGGGGAGACTCCAAATGAGTTGACACCTCCAAAAATAATAAGTTACTCAGCTGGGTAATTAGGACTAGTCTAAAAAGGGATAAAAGTTTAACTTGATAAACGATACTGGTGAAGTTTTGGATTAGTAGGTTAGGGAAGTTCTGCCTATGCATATCTAGGAAGATATAGCTTCAACCTGGTGCATTTGGTTTAGTGGAACTAACTGAAGCTACCTCTTATGAATCCTAATCAGTTTGACCAAAGTTTTATATTAAGTTTAGTGGATAGGACTATTTGAAAAATTTCGAAGGCGTGGTTACTCTAATGATGTCCAGGTGACTCATCACAGCTTAGAAGTTTATCCGAAGAATGTCTATTTGTTGAATTTAAAGCTAAACTTGAATCTAACACAAAGTTAAATCCAACCCTAAAATTCAACTTAACTCATTTCACAAAATTATAGGATTCCCTGATTGAAAATATAGATCGGGTGAGATGACTAAGGATCCTAATTCAAAATTTAGAACCTAAACTTTAAAATTAAAATTAAAATCAAAATAAAAATTAATTTAAATTTTAAAGTAAAAATTTAAACTTAAATTAAAAATTAAAACTTCAAATTAAAATTAAATTCAAAACTTAAATTGAAAATTTACAATTAAACTTAAAACTTAACTAAAAAATTAAAAATAAAATCTTAAAAAAAAGGGGCGCTAACCGAAGGCACCTCTAAGACAATCGGAGGCGCCTCTAAGACAATCGGAGGCTCTCTCAAAAGGGCGGGGAAAATCTCGCCTAACTGACCGAAGGTGCCTTCCGCAGCACATGGAAGGTGTCTTCCATCAGGTTAAAGGTGCCTATAACTAGACTTTTTCCAACGAACAGAGTGTTGCTCTGTTCGCGAATTCAGACACGATAAGGGACCTTCAAACCGTCAGATGCTCAACTTTTCTCCATCTTCTCTCTTTCAAAACCTCAACAATGCCTCCTAGGTATAGTTAATATTTGGATACTTGTGTGCTTTCTTTGTTAAATCCATGTTTGCAATACTTAAAATTTTAGGAAACGATGAAATGTTAACCCTAGTCCTAGCAATACCCCATCCACTGATGCTGGATTCTCCACTGAGCGGCTTAGGTTAGACTTTTTACAGCATACATATGTTGTACTAAAATCTAGGTTTTTGAGTAGGTTATTTTTTTACTCGATATTGTGCCCCTATCATAGAAATCATTGACAATACTATTATCAGTTAGATAGGTTAGTTTATTGTAGTCATTTAGTAAACTTAGACTTGTGTGCCCAGTCTTATAACAATATGGTTAAGGTTGATGATTTGATTTATTCCACCAGAGTTGGTGGAAAGGACTTTAGTTTCTCCCTCACTTTATTATATGATAGCTTAGGACTTAGGAGGTCTGCATGTCCATTGTTGTGTTGCTCTAGTAGGGATCTACCATTCGGTGAACCCCATTTTCATATTACATTAGATACTATCTATATATATTTTTTTGGAGAGGAGAGACTACCTACTATTACTGATTTTAGGTCACTCTCCCTTCAGGTCAAGGACTATGTCCTATATCGAGTCCTGACCACATACATTTTGCCGATCATATATCGCGATGTTGCGACCCTCTCACTCATTTTTCCTATATGCACTTTGTTAGCATCTTGACATCGACATTGTATTGCACGTTTCAAAATGTCATACATGCATCCAGTCTTGTCACTAGGTGACAGGTTCATATGCCATATTATCACATTTGGCATATATATTTTCGACCATAGGAGTAGATATGACACAAGATACATCTACTCCCCTTAGTGCATATGACGAGATTGGCCAGCGTCAGCTTGCACTAGTGCATATAGAGGTCACCGCTCAGGGGGGGACTAGCATGGAGAGTGGGACCACAGTCGAATATTCCAGGTCAGGCTGAGGATGACTTTCCACCTATCATTCCGGCCGAGGGGGAGGAGTTGCCGACATTCACGGAGGAGGAGCTATTTGGACAACCTTTGACTCTGACCCAACCCTCGACTTCATTATCCATCGAGGATCGACTTGCTCGACTTAAAGAGTCTGCTGCACAGATCTGACAGTTCGTTATAGCATTCTCCAAGGAGAGATTGTTGGAGTGTATACTAAAAGCCTAGCTTTTGTATATACATTTATAAGAATCACATTGGTCAAGTGTCTACATTTATATATACCAAATGTAGATGTTCAATTAATTTATATTGTAGATAACATGGTGTATGATGTCACACACAGAGGATCATGTTATCAGTAACTTATAAATTATAAACAGTAGCTCACGACCAAGATGGAAAGGAACAAACCATTGGAAGGTCGTAGTGTAATTAGGTATTAGTTTATCTTAACTATATAATTACACTAGTACACTTAGAATGTATTGAGTAGGACCATTAGAAGTCGTTTCTTTTATACTAACTTTATAAAGGAACAAAGACCTCAGTTATTATGGAAGTGTGTGCTCTTAATCCTAATATAATAACAAGCACATATATTTGATATTTATTTCTTTAATTTATCAATGAGTGAGATTTAGATCGATAAATCAATAAGTCCGATAAGTTGAGAAATGGTATCACTTATAGTGTGTGTTGTTGATTATAGAAGGAAACTGTGTCCTAGTAATCTAGGTTGATAATGTCCCCAAGAGGAGCTCATAAGGATTGTCATATTAAACCCTGAAGGTGGACTTAGTCCGACATGACGATAAGGTTGAGTGGTACTACTCTTGGACTAAGATATTAATTAAGTGAGTTGTCAATAACTCATTTAATTAATGGACATTCGACATCTTAAACATAGGGAGACTAACACACTCATAATAAGAAGGAGCCCAAAATGTAATTTGGGATTGGTGTGGTAGTTCAATAATAGTTCTTTAGTGGAATGAATTATTATTGATGAAATTAAGTTATGTGTTCAGGCCGAACACGGGATGCTTAATTTCATCGGGAGACCAAAACCAATTCCTCCTCTCGGTCCCTATCGTAGCTTCTTGTATATAGAGATTTATACCCACCACATACCCACCTTCTTACCCATCCTAATGGGGTCGGCCAAGCTAGCTTGGAACCCAAGCTAGGGCCGACCAAGACCAATTGGATGAGCCAAGTTGGTGGCCGGCCAAAGCTTGGGTCCCAAGCTTAGGTGGCCGGCCACTAGAATATTAAAATGGATTTTTTATTAATATTATTTCTTATGTGGATACCATGGATTTAAAAAGAGAGTTTGAAATTTAAATCTTCCCTTTTATAGCTTTCTACAAAAGATTAAGAAAAGATTTAAAATATTTCCTTATTTGTAGATTGAAAAGAGATTTTAATTTTTAAGAAAACTTTCCTTTTTAACCATGATCATATTTTAAAAGAGAGTTTAAAAATTAAATATTCTCTTTTATTAGTTTCTACAAAAGATTAAGAAAAGATTTGATATCTTTCCTTATTTGTAAATTGAAAAGAGATTTTAATTTTTTAGAGATAACTTTCCTTTTTGGAAATTATCCACATGTTTAAAAGAAAGATTTTAATTTATAAAATTTCTTTTTTAATCAATCATGAAGTGATTAAAATTATTGGAGAAATTTTTTATAAATTTCTGGAAACAAATTAGGAAATTTTAATTCTTGTGTGAATTAAATTTTCCTTGTTTTCGGGAGATGGTGGCCGGCCATGTATATTGAGAAGAGAAAATTATTTTTAATTAAATAAATTTTCCTTTTCATAGTAATAGAATTAAGGAAGTTATTTATTTAAATTTCCTTATTTGCCAAGACCAAGGATTATAAAAGAGGGGGTAGAGGTGCCTTCATGGCTAACGACTCTATTCTTTTCTTCCTCTCTTTTCCTCCTTGGTATGGCCGGCCCTAGGGTCTTCTCTTCTTCTTCTTTTCTCTTCCTCCTTTGTGGCCGGCGGCATCAACACAAGAGCTTTCCATGGTGGCTGGTTCTAGCTAGGAGAAGAAGGAGAGAAAAGAGGTTTTGTTTCTAGCATCCCTTGGAGCTTGATGGTGGTGGCCAGACCTCTACTTCTCATGGAGAATTCTTGGTGGCCGAATCTAGCTTGGAGAAGAAGGAGCTTGGTGGTTCTCATCTCGGAAGATCGTTGCCCACACAACGTCCGAGATTAAAAGAGGAATACGGTAGAAGATCAAGAGGTTATTTTTACTTACAAAGAAAGGTATAACTAGTAATTGTTTTTCGCATCATACTAGTTTTCTTTGTATAGTTATTTTTGGAAATACCAAACACAAGAGGCATAAGATTCTAGAGTTTTCGAATTTGTTTTCGAGTTTGTATTTTTTTTTTTTTGTCGAATTTGTGATTCGATTGTTCTTTTTGGTTAACCTAGAGTTATTTAAGGGAATTAAATATTAGCTTTCCTTAAAAGGCTTTGTCTAGGCGGTGGTGGTTGCTACCATATCCAAGAAGATCATGTGCCTCGTCATGCAGTCCTAGAAGCCAATTTTGGAAATTAATATTTAATGAATTAATAACATAGGTGGATTTGAATCAATAGTGTTAAGTTCTGCTTGTGATTCAAATCTAAACCATTAAGAACAGATAAGTTAAATTTAGAATCAATAATGTTAAGTTCCATCTGTGATTCCTAATTTAACTTCTAAAGAACACAATAGGTTATTTAAGAAAATGTTCGACACTTGTACAAAATTTTTGTACAGTGGAGCCGGTACGGTTTTTCTATGACTAACCAACAATTGATATCAGAGCTAGGGGTTGCTTCTGTGTGTTTGGTTTTCAAATTAGGTTATGCACATGTCATACATAATTTAGGCAGGATAATAGTAGGATGTGCTAACTTTGTGGTTGCAGGCTCCAACTATTATGACATATTTTTTTATTGTGTGTGATTGGACCCTTGGACATGTCAAGGGCATTTAATTGTGTGTGCATGATTGTAAAATTAAATACAGCAGGAGCTGTATTAGTTATTAGGATTTTGCATTTTTTGTTCGATCTAGAATATATGTACATTCTTTTATGGAATATAGGATCGATGTATGTAAAATTCTATATTTGTCACGGATCGTATCCTTGCGAGGCGTGGTGCTATCGGAGGACCAGAGGCGCAGCGGAACAAGAAGCAAGATAGATGCGACAACTCGACCCAACGGTGGTGGCTAAAGATGGCAGCAGCTAGGGTTGGAGAACACGGAGGACAGTGATGAAAATGCCATAATAGTTGGAAAATTAATTTCCATGTTTATTGCTTTTATTTACTGTGATCTGTGTGTATGCATGTGTTATATGCTAGCATAGGTTAAAATTCCTCACCTTAAATAACTAAGTGGGAGAGGGATTAGTATATAAATCCCACGGTCTCCATTACTGATTTGTAAGTGATGCAACAAGCTTGCGTGTTGGCTCTGAGTGCCTCCCTCCACAACGGATGAGTTTGTTTGCGGATCACTAGATCAAACTTCCTTTATAGATGGTTATAGGAAGTTATTTAGGATGTGTTTGATATTCTCCAACTGAAGGGGCACAATTCTATTTAATGGACTTAGTATCAAGTAATGGTATACACTTAGACACATTTAATAGTATCCTCCCCAACGGAGTCACTACTATCACTTGTGTGACCAAAGGGAAACCAACTATTGATTTGTCATTAAACTAGATTGGCAAGATAATAAAATTAATAAACCCCTCTTACAAATGTTTGAATTTGTATACGTCCACACTAACGTGGCATACAAGATTCATGGTGTTTGAGGTAATTTTATTTGTCAAAAAGTTATATTGACAAGATAGTTAATGGGTAAAACCCTCCTCTTACAAATGTTGATTTTGTATACGTCCACACTAACGTGGCATGCAAAACTCACGGTGTTTTGAGGTGTTGGTAAATTTAAATAGTATTGTTTGAGGAATCAATATTATTTTAAATTTAGAGTCTTGACCAAATATTTGATCAAAGACAGACCAACTATTAATTTTATTTGTCATAGGTTGACAAGATAATAAAATTAATGGATAAAATCTCCTCTTTGAATTTGTATATGTGACATACAAAGTTCATGGGGATTTTAAAGTGTTGGTCTTGACCAAGTATTTTTGTGATTCTTAGGTTTTTAAAATGTTTGTCAATCTCCTAGTTGTTATACTATAGAATAGACTTAGTAGTCTCAATTATAATGGTTGGAAATAGGACTTGGACATTAAGGTAGACTGTCCTCTTAGAACTGAGAACAATATAGGTGTGTTTTATTCATTAGTTGATACATGATTAGTGGTGTTATCTACCGGTACCTGGTGTGTAGATACAGGAACCACTGATCATGTATGCAATTCACTGCAAGGGTTCTAGGAAATCCGACAACTATATGAAGGGAAAATACCATTTACATGGGTACTGCTGCAAAAGTAGTAGTTGTTGCAGTGAGAGAAGTTTATTCCTTGATAGGATAAAATATTAGATTTTTAGAAATTGTCCTTACGTACTAAGTTTAGAAAGAATCTGATAGATATTCTGTCTATTTTGATAACAAACTTGTTATCAAGAAAAATAGGGAAGTTATCTGTTATGGTATGTTGGTTGACAATTTATAATCCAATAACTCCCACGATGCAATAAATGGAAATTAATAACACATTTTCTAACTTTAATAAGAGAAAGTAACCTTCGGGAATGAACCAATCATATTTTTGGCATCTAAGGCTAGGTTATATTAACTTGAGTAGGATTCAAAGGATAATAATCAATGAACTCTTGGGTTCATTGGTAGAGGAAATCATTTCAACCTGCGAGTCTTACTTGGAAGGAAAAATAACCAAGAATATTTTAAGTCTAAGGGGTATGGAGCCAAAGATATGTTGGAATTGGTTCATTCTGATTTGTGTAGACCTTTGACAATCCAGGCAAGAGGTTGTTTCGAATATTTCGTCTCTTTTATAGACGACTATTCGAGATAGGGATACATTTACTTGACGCACCACAAGTCTAAGTGCTTTGATTAGTTCAAAGAATACTAGGCTGATGTGGAATAGCGTCAAAGTAAAAGTATCAAGACACTACGGTGAAATCATAGTAACGAGTACCTCTTAGGAGAGTTTAGGAGTTACTTATCAGAAGTCAGGATTTAATCCCAACTAACTGCACCTGGTACACCCCAACAGAATGGTGTAGTAGTAAGAAGGTACAAGACTCTTATGGAAATGAGTAGATTGATGATGAGTTATTCAGAAAATTACCAAATTCGTTTTAAGGATATACTCCGAAAATGAAAGTGAACATAGTACCTTCCAAATCAGAACTCTCTACTCATATAGAATTGCTCAATATGTGTAAGCCTATTTTGAAACATATTCGGATTTGGGTAGTCTAGCACATATGTTGAAGAGAGACAATGATAAGTTGGGAAGGAGTTCACTTGTTTATGAGATATCTTAGATAAACGAAAGTAGGTTTATAGTCTTACAAATCAGAAGGTCATTGTTAGCATCAATGACCGATTTTTAGAAGAGGACTATATAAATGAACCACAAGCCCATAAGAAAATTTATTCTTAAGAAAATAATAAAGGACACGTCTAATCTAGTACCAACTGTACAAGATGAAATATCACAAGAAACTGCAACACGTATCATAATTGATACACGATTATAGACAGTGCCTCATCATAGTGGGAGGGTTGTCAAACAACCTAAAAGATTCATGTTTTGAGAAAGACTTTGGACTTGATTTCAAATGAACATGAGCCTGATCCCTGGACATATGACAAAGCACTCCAAGATAAAGATGCAGTATCTTGGCAAAGAGCAATGAATACAAAATTAGAATATATGTATTCTAATAAAATCTGGAAGCTTGTAGAATCACCAAATGGTGTAAAAGCCATTGGGTGTAAAAAGGTCTACAATAAGAAAAGAAGGATAGACAGGAAGGTGTGAATTTCCAAAGCAAGGCTTATTGAAAAGGGAAACCTTTTACCGATAGCCATGTTTTAGTCTATCCGGATTCTTTTATCAATTGCTGCTTATATGGACTATGAGATTTGGCAAATGGATGACAAGACAGTTTTCCTTAATGGAAGTCTTGAAGGAAACATCCATATAAAGCAACCAGAAGGATTTATTGCAAAGGGCAAAACAGCTTTTTGTTTGTAAGCTCAATCAGTCTATGGACTGAAGCAAGCTTCAAGGTCTTGGAACATCCGGTTGTAATCCAGTCTTATGGATTTAGTAACCGGATAAGTCTTGTGTATACAAGAAGTGTGATGGAAACGTGGTGGTATTTCTTGTACTATATATAGATGACATTTTTGATAATTGGAAACAATATCAAGGTGTTATCGGAAGTAAGGGTATGGTTGTCCAAACAATTTGTTATAAAGGACTTAGGAGAGTGAGCACATATTCTTGGGATCAAGGATCGCAAGGAAAAGAATGTTGTGCTTATCCCAAGCTTTATACAATGAGCTCATTTTAACATGCAAAACTCCAAGAAAGGTTTTTCTACCTTTTAGACATGGAGCGGCTTTATCTAAAGAGATATCTCGAAAGATATCAAAGGAGATAAAGGACATGAAAGTAAGTTCCTTATGCTTCGGCTATTGGAAAGCTTAATGTATGCTTTGCACGAGATCAGATATCTATTTTGCCCAGTGCATAGTTAGCATATATCAAAGTAACCCTGGACAAGGACATTGGTCTACAGTAAAGCATATATTGAAGTACCTTAGAGGCACTTGAGATTATATGCTAGTTTATAAGGCAGTTAATTTGGTCCCTGTGGGTTGCACAGATTTTGACTTCCAATCGGATAGGGACAATAGTAAGTTGACCTCGGGGTTTTGTGCTTACTTTAGGAGGTGAAGTCATAACTATGGAAGAGTGATAAGCAAAGGTGCTTTTTCGGACTCTACCATAAGAAGCTGAGTAAGTGGCAGCCTCTGAGGCAGTCATAGAAGCTGTATGACTCAGATACTTCAAGATAGACTTAGATATGATTTCTGGTTTGTCCAAAGATTATTACAATTTATTGTAATAATAAATGGTGCAGTAGCAAATTCGAAGAAACCATAAGTCTATAAGGCAAGTAAACATAATAGAGCGCAAGTACCATCCAATATGAGAAATCGTATAAACGAAAAGTTGTTGCCGCCTAGATTGCATCAGGTGATCACCTATAGATCCTTTCACTAAGGTCCTTAAGGAAAGAGCTTTTGATGGGCATGTTGAAGGGTTGGGAATCAGATGTATGACAGCATTTATGGCAGCATAGTCTTTTAATATAAGTGGGAGATTGTTGGAGTGTATACTAAAAGCCTAGCTTTTGTATATACATTTAAAAGAATCACATTGGTCAAGTGTCTACATTTATATATACCAAATGTAGATGTTCAATTAATTTATATTGTAGATAACATGGTGTGTGGTGTCACACACAGAGGATCATGTTATCAGTAACTTATAAATTATAAACAGTAGCTGACGACCAAGATGGAAAGGAACAAACCATTGGAAGGTCGTAGTGTAATTAGGTATTAGTTTATCTTAACTATATAATTACACTAGTACACTTAGAGTGTATTGAGTAGGACCATTAGAGGTCGTTTCTTTTATACTGACTTTATAAAGGAACAAAGACCTCAGTTATTATGGAAGTATGTGCTCTTAATCCTAATATAATAACAAGCACATATATTTGATATTTATTTCTTTAATTTATCAATGGGTGAGATTTAGTTAGATAAATCAATAAGCCTGATAAGTTGGGAAATGGTATCACTTATAGTATGTGTTGTTGATTATAGAAGGAAACTGTGTCCTAGTAATCTAGGTTGATAATGTCCCCAAGAGGAGCTTATAAGGATTGTCATGTTAAAACCTGCAGGTGGACTTAGTCCGACATGACGATAAGGTTGAGTGGTACTACTCTTGGACTAAGATATTAATTAAGTGAGTTGTCAGTAACTCATTTAATAGTGGGCATTTGACATCTTAAACACAGGGAGACTAACACACTCATAATAAGAAGGAGCCCAAAATATAATTTGGGATTGGTGCGGTAGTTCAATAATAGTTCTTTAGTGGAATGAATTATTATTGATGAAATTAAGTTATGTGTTCGGGCCGAACACGGGATGCTTAATTTCATCGGAAGACCAAAACCAATTCCTCCTCTCGGTCCCTATCGTAGCCTCTTGTATATAGAGATTTATACCCACCACATACCCACCTTCTTACCCATCCTAATGGGGCCGGCCAAGCTAGCTTGGAACCCAAGATAGGGCCGGCCAAGACCAATTGGATGAGCCAAGTTGGTGGCCGGCCAAAGCTTGGGTCCCAAGCTTAGGTGGTCAGCCACTAGAATATTAAAATGGATTTTTTATTAAAATTATTTCTTATGTGGATACCATGGATTTAAAAAGAGAGTTTGAAATTTAAATCTTCCCTTTTATAGCTTTCTACAAAAGATTAAGAAAAGATTTGAAATATTTCCTTATTTGTAAATTGAAAGGAGATTTTAATTTTTAAGAAAACTTTCCTTTTTAACCATGATCATATTTAAAAAGAGAGTTTAAAAATTAAATATTCTCTTTTATTAGTTTCTACACAAGATTAAGAAAAGATTTGATATCTTTCCTTATTTGTAGATTGAAAAGAGATTTTAATTTTTTAGAGATAACTTTCCTTTTTGGAAATTATCCACATCTTTACAAGAAAGATTTTAATTTATAAAATTTCTTTTTTAACCAATCATGAAGGGATTAAAATTATTGGAGAAATTTTTTATAAATTTCTGGAAACAAATTAGGAAGTTTTAATTCTTGTGTGAATTAAATTTTCCTTGTTTTGGGGAGATGGTGGCCGGCCATGTATATTGAGAAGAGAAAAATATTTTTAATTAAATAAAATTTTCTTTTCATGGCAAAAGAATTAAGGAAGTTATTTATTTAAATTTCCTTATTTGCCAAGACCAAGGATTATAAAAGAGGGGGTAGAGGTGCATTCATGGCTAACGACTCTATTCTTTTCTTCCTCTCTTTTCCTCCTTGGTGTGGCCGGCCCTAGGGTCTTCTTTTCTTTTTCTTTTCTCTTCCTCCTTTGTGGCCGGTGACATCAACACAAGAGCTTTCCATGGTGGCCGATTCTAGCTAGAAGAAGAAGGAGAGAAAAGAGGTTTTGTTTCTAGCATCCCTTGGAGCTTGATGGTGGTGGCCAGACCTCTACTTCTCATGGAGAATTCTTGGTGGCCGAATCTAGCTTGGAGAAGAAGGAGCTTGGTGGTTCTCATCTCGGAAGATCGTTGCCCACACAACGTCCGAGATTAGACGAGGAATACGGTAGAAGATCAAGAGGTTATTTTTGCTTACAAAGAAAAGTATAACTAATAATTATTTTTTTCATCATACTAGTTTTCTTTGTATAGTTATTTTTGGAAATACCAAACACAAGAGGCATAAGATTCTAGAGTTTTCGAATTTGTTTTCGAGTTTGTGTTTTTTTTTTTATTTTGTCGAATTTGTGATTCGATTGTTCTTTTTGGTTAACCTAGAGTTATTTAAGGAAATTAAATATTAGCTTTCCTTAAAAGGCTTTGTCTAGGCGGTGGTGGTTGCTCCCATATCCAAGAAGGTCATGTGCCTCGCCATGCAGTTCTGGAAGCCTATTTTGAAAATTAATATTTAATGAATTAATAACATAGGTGGATTTGAATCAATAGTGTTAAGTTCCGCTTGCGATTCAAATCTAAACCATTAAGAACAGATAAGTTAAATTTGGAATCAATGATGTTAAGTTCCGTCTGCGATTCCTAATTTAACTTCTAAAGAACACAATAGGTTATTTAAGGAAAAGTTCGACACTTGTATAAAATTTTTGTACAGTGGAGCCGGTACGGTTTTCCTAGGACTAACCAACAGAGATGACCACCTGATTTACCTCTCTCTGGGAGGAGACGACCATTGGGTTTCAACAGATTCTTCAAGCATTGCCTGAACAACCCCCACCTCCCCCTACCGATGAGGATCAGTTCTGATTGTGTTTAGTACATTGCTATACATTGTATATTTGGATGATTTGATCTATCTAGCTTGCTACTCATTGCCCCTGCTGTTTGATTATTTTAGAAAAATGTACAATAGACTAGGACTCTTACTATCAAATGTCTTTTAAAATAATTTACAACTTATAGGAAAGTTATTTACTTATGTTTTCCAAAATTTTTCATTTCTAGTGTTGCAAAATTATTTTAACCTTAGACTAGATCAAATCCATAAAAAATATGATCCTATAGATCTATAACTTGAGTATCTCACAAATACACTAGGTTTCCCTTAATTGTGTATTCAAAAACCTAGAATGGCGTGAGATGCAAAAGCAGATTGCCTAAACTTAAGATATTTATATCAGTGCATCAACACAAGTCTGAGCGTGAAATACTAAATTACAGTGATCATGTTAAGTAATCCATTTTTTGTCAAACATTAATTTGATACACTTACTTAACTTGACTAACCAAGTGAACACTATTATCTTTTGGTAGTTAGTTAGTAACTAACGGTTAGATATTTAAGGATAATTTTTTAGATGATTTTTTAAAAAATATATACCAGGTCCAAGGGGAGGTAATTTGAAACCAACTTTTAAAACCTTCTTTTATGCATTGTGAAAAGTTTTTTTTATGAAATATTTTTTAAAATGTAATAGTTAAAGTGTTTTGAAAGTTGTGTTGTGAAAATATTTCTAAGTATTTCGAAAATATTTCTAAGCATTTCAAAAATATTTCAAACACATTTCAAAAATATTTCTAAGTATTTTGAAAATATATCCAAGTATTTTGAAAATATTTCCAAGCATTTCGAAAATATTTCAAACACATTAAAAAATATTTCAAAAAGTATTTCAAAAATATTTCTAAGTATTTTGAAAATATATTCAAGTATTTAGAAAATATTTCTAAGCATTTTGAATATATTTCTAAGCATTTCGAAAATATTTCAAAGTGTTTTTGAAAATATTTCTAAGCATTTCAAAAATATTTCTAAATTAAAAATTCTCAACTTTTCTAAAATACTTCTTAAAGCATTTTTGAAAATAGCTTTTAAATTCTTGTTAAAATACTTGAAACTCAATATTTTAAACTTTTGAGAAATTATGCCATGCCTTTACAATAATTTTTGAAAAATAATTTTCAAAATTTTGTTTTTCAAAATCTAGCTTTATAAAATTTAGCTTTGTAAATATTTTGAAAGCTACTTTAATTTTTTTTTCTCTTAAAGTTAGCTTTGTAAAATTATTTTACAAATGAAATTGGTTACACGTACTCCTCCCTAATAAACCTAAAAATTTTATAATTTTGTTTTATTACTTTTCATGCTTACTTCACAAGATTTATTACATATTTCACAATCTGATTAATTTATTTGCACATTATTTTGATAAATGCCAAATGGGGAGAGTTTGGGATTTAAGTTAGAAAATCAAAGAACTTAACCCTAAAAATGATTAAGAGAACAAAACTATACTATCTTATCTCTCTTAAAATCATATGTTTTGCATATTTTTTTTCCTAACTTTAACCTAGGTTGTCATTACATCAAAAAGGAGAAAATTATTGGTGCAATTTACACTAACGGTGTAGCTCAAGTTTTAATGAATGACAAGTAAGTTAAGTTATGTGCTATTGTGATCTAATACATTTATTGAGTGCGCAAGTTTCGAGATGTTTGATTCCTAATGGGCAGTTGACATGTTTGATTCTCGATTAGTGAAGTCCGGATTTGCGATTCCCGATTGGAGAAGACCGGATGTGCGATTCTAGCAAGTCAGGATGTGCGATTCCAAACGGGTGAAGATCGGATGTTTGATTTTGGTAAGTCGAGATGTGTGATTCTCGATGGATGAAGACCAGATGTGCAATTCTGGTAAGTCGGGATGTTCGATTTCAGAAGTCCGGATGTGTGATTCCGGAGGGTAACTCTACAACTGGTAAGTAGAGGTAAGTCACTGGAGGAGAGTGACTAAGTGAGGACACATCGTCGTTCGAAAGGACTATAGGCATCGGTTCGATTTATGTCCATTTCAGAAACCTAAATCGAGATCATGACTAGATCCTGGTCTCGGGAAGATAGGATCTAATTACTACTCTTTTTTATTACTGTGCCAACATTTGTCTTGCAGATTTATTGGACTAACATATTTTGTAGGATAAGAAAAGCACAAAAGGCCTCGGGTACTGTTCACCCGAGGCACATTCCAAGAGATGGAAAGCGCCTTTAAGAATTTGGAGGCACCTTCTCACTGTTCATGGAAGGAGTCCTCAATGCTATGGAAGGCGCCTTTCACAGGATAAAGTTTGACCTTCTCGAGGATAATCTTCAGTAAGTTTTGAGATCAGATTTGTCCCATTGGAGGCGCCTTCAAGGACTTGGAAGGTGCCTTCCACGCTCAATAAAAGAGGTGCTCACCCATACTTTCATATAGAACTTCCATACGAGTTACTATGCATCCGATTGAGCTTTCATCTGATCTGGCTTCTTGCTGTTGCTCTAGAAAGTCTGCCTGCCTCCAAGCTACACTTCTAAGACATCCGATCATCTCCGACAGATCGACTGCAACACAATAAGTACTCCAACTTGTTGGTAACCTTTTTTTAAGTGTTGCATTTCTAATTATTACCGTTTTAAGAGGGAAGTGTAGACCGTTATACTGTCCCTATCTTTGTACTTGATCATCTCTTCCGGCGGCTCCAGAAGAGGCATTTAGTGGATTACCTATCAATAGGTCTGCGAGACCTGGGTCTTGGAATAGGAGTCGTCGTAGGCTCTGAACCAAGTAAACCGCCTATGTTTTTCTGGATTTTCTATTTTCATTTGTTTTACTTATTCTCCACTGCATATACTTTTCTTTTAAAAATGAAAAAGGACTAGTTTTCAAAAACCATGTGATTCACTCCCCCCCCCCTCTCACGCACGACTCAATCCAACATCATCATATTAGGAGAATGGAATATAATCAATGGTTCACAATGTGATAAGTGCAGTTGATTATTTCAATATAGATGAAATACCAACACCTGAAGTTCAACAACTGTATGACATGTTAACGGCTAGTAAAAGAGAAGTGTGGGAAGACATTCCATCTAGTCATTCCCAACTATCAACTACTGTAAGATTATTTAACATCAAGACATAACATCATTTCTCAAAATGATGTTACGATGATATTTGTCAATTAATGTTAGAGTTGCTTCCTACTGATCACCTAATGACTGATAACTTCTATAGTACAAAGAAATTGGTGAGGGATTTAGGTTTGCCTATAGAGAATATTGATCATTGTATAAACAACTGCATGATATTTTGGAATGAAGATATTGAACTGACTGAATATAGAATCTGTACTCACCCTCATTATATGCATGGAAGTCGTATATCAGGAAAGAAGAAGAAAAATATTGCATGGAAGATAATGTATTACTTTCCGTTAATTTCTAGAATTCAACGCTTGTATGCATCTGTCGTAATAGTTTGCTACATGAGGTGACATCATGAGCATGTGTACGAAGGAGGTATAATATGTCATCCTCGTGCCTCCCCTACATGAAAATATCTTGATATAATATTTTTTTTTACAATGGAACCATGTAATGTGAGACTGAGACTCTCCGCAGATGAACTTCAACCATTTGGTCAATTGGGATAATAATATTCATCTTGGCCAGTTATATTAATACAGTACAACTTATTGACATGGTTGTGCATGAAAGATGAATTCTTGTTCCTTATTATGCTTATTCCAAGTCCAACTAATCTAAAAGAGAAGATAGATATTTTCTTACAACCTCTGATTGCTAAATTGAATAAATTATGGAATGTAGGCTTGGAGACTTATGATGTTACAAGTAAAACTAATTTTACTCACATGCTACCTTATTATAGACAATTAGTGATTTTTCAATATACTCAATATTGTTAGGATAGAGCATGACTGGTTAATTAGCATGTCCACATTGCATGATAGAGTCTGATGCATTTTCATTATCTTGTAGTGGGAAGGTATCTTGGTTTAATAATTACCGTAAATTTTTACCAGTTGAATACCCTTTCAGGAGAAATAAAAAAAAATCATAATGAATATTGTAGTCAGAAAACTTCCACAAACAATCAAGTCTAGTGAAGAAATCATTAACCAAATGACAACTATGAATTCCTACCAGTATTTCATCCTAGTTCTAATTAGATAAATAAACACAGTGTTAGGCTGTACAAGTGTGGTTGGAAGAAAAAGAAGTATTTTTTGGGAGCTTCTATATTGGAAGTATCTATTCATTTGACATAACTTAGATGTGATGCATATTGAGAAAGTTTTTTCCAATAATATCTTCAATATTATGATGAATATTCTTGGAAGAACTAAAGAAACTACAAAATCATGTAAGAAATTAAAAGAATTAGTTAACAGATCTGAGTTGCATCAAAATGAAACAACAAATCAATTTCTAAAGGCTTGTTATACATTGGACAAAGAATGTTAGCAAAATTTATATATTTGGTTGAAAAAATCGAATTCTCTGATGGGCATGCCTTGAATATGGCCAGATACGTGGATATGGACAAGTTAAAAATGTTTAGAATGAAGAGTCATGACTGTTATGTGTTCATGTAAAGACTTATTTCAATAACTTTCCATGACCCACTACCTATTAATGTTTGGCAAACACTTACATACTCTATTTTTCAGAGATTTGATAACGAGGTGTATTATGATGACTGATATGCTTTGGTTAGAAACAGACATTCGTCTCACTCTATGTAATCTTAAGTGTATATTCTTATCTAGGTTTTTTGATTCAATGGAACATCTACAAGTTCACATACCTTACGAGGCACAACTAGCTGGTCTTGTGCAGTATAGATGGATGTATTCATTTGAACAATTTTTAAAAATATTAAAGAATAATATTCATAACAAAGCAAGAGTTGAGGGGTCAATATGTAATGTTTATTTGGTTGAAGAAACATCTTCTTTTTACTCATATTATTTTGCTGATAATGTGAAAATCATATATCACAAATATCCTTGAAATTATGATGATACTTAGCTCATAGATCCAGAGATGCTTTCTATTTTCAAGTTTCCTAGTAAGCTAATGAGTGCATCTGTTCGAGAAGGTTCAATAAATAAGAATACCATGTTGCAAGAACATACATACTCTTGAATTGTGACAAGGTTAAACCCTACATAAGATGAGTTGATTGATATAATCAAACACTTATCCCCTTATATTTGTTTGGTATATCACAATTTTCTTAAAATTACCTTCGTTAACAACTTCTATGAACAACAACTACAAATAAAAAATACATTAATCGATGCAAGTGAGGTAGCAAAAAAGTTAGAAATGAAATTTGCATTATGGTTTCAACTCTATGTAAGTTATAGAATTAATTATTTTTATACATCTATATTACATTCCCACTAAATTTATATCATAACTACTTTTATATATGAAGGACCATAGAATATCAAATGTACAAGATGAAAAAATAATCAATCTTACATTTGGACCCCTCCGTTCAGTAAGAGTGTACTCTAGTTATTATGTTAATAATTTCAAATTCCACATGGCACAATAGGATTCACGCAGACTAACGTTTAATTCTGATGTTTGTGGAAAAGGATCTATCAACAATAATAATTCTGAGTTTGATTGTTATGGGAGACTTGAAGAAATCATAGAGGTTGATTATTCTGTATTACCCTTAAAAAGATATATGTTATTATATTCAAATATTTTTGGTATGATTTGACTATAAGAATAGGTACCAGAATACATTCACATTATAATTTAGTTGAGGTTAATGCAAACAAAATGTTCAACAAGTTTAAACCTTTCATTTTCATAGTACAAGTGCGTTAAGTTTCTTGAATACTTGATAAAGAGAAGAAGAGTTAGTGAATGGTTAGCAGTTTATCAAACGAAGCCTCCTCGACCATAGAAATACCAAATTTCATAATGGCCCAAAACCATGATGTATTTCAAAATAAAGAAGTAGAGATACATTCAGTAGATATCCAGATTCAATCAATATCTCAATTACTTATAGATGTGAATGTACCTTACGAGGAGATAGATGATGGAAAGATGTCCAGCAGTGAGAAGCTTGTTGAACTAATAGATTCTAGCGAGGAGGACCTATAAAATGTTAATATTTTTGATTCAAATTCTTAAATCTCATTAGTTCTACCTTATAAGCCATTAATGTTAAGATAAATTTCTTTTAAAATATAAATCTTACTAGTTCTACCTTATAAAATATTATTGTTATGATTTGATTATTAATTTGAATGTGTATGTGTTATAATGTTATTGTGCAGATATAGACATGTCTGATCAAGCAGTAGCACCCGATGGCGAGACTAGGTTGCAGCTTTTTGGGGGTTGGTAAATATTGGTGTTATTAGTAATTTCAAATTGGTTTATTTTTTATTTATAATATATTTCTCATATAGTCTATTTTTCATGTAGTTTTACTCCAGATGGTCATTGGGTGTCAGCATAGATATCGAGAAAATTTAAAGAACGAGTGTACGTTTCTAGTACACATGGAGGTATGTAGACCAAGATATAAAAGAATTGTATCATGGAGAATTTTTTGTAAGTAATTTTTTTATGAGGATTTTATTTTTCTTTTTTATACTAATTTGTGAACTTATTGTTGCAAGAAAATATACCAGCTATCTAAGATTCTTAAATCTTAGAGCAACCTAGAACAATACTTGTACCAAACTCTATAAGGATATGTTATATAAATGTAGAAGAAAGGGAACAAGGTCATGTTTTGTACCAGATGATGTGGAATGCATGTCGAGCCACCTAGCTTGCAGAAGGATGGTAATCAAATTTAGCGACAGCTTGAGCCAACATAAATATTGAGTTAGCTGGCCCTAGTATCAAATCTATAAAACATACAGCTAGATCCTGATAGATGGTAGAATATGTCATAGACTTGGTGAGTTTACAATTAATAAAGTTATATAAGAATCTTTAATTATCAATGAATTTATTTTGATTTAATTTCATTATTTAATTATTCAGGCAGATAAACTACACCGACCTCCTATTTGTTAGGAGGTATTTAGCGAGACATATAAAAAAATTGATGTCACATTTGTCAATCCTCAATAGAAGACATTAGATGTAAGAATACAAACTTGAATACTTTTAATTGTTAATAATGAATATATTTTTAAATTGTATAACTGATCTGAATATTTATTATTTAAATAGGATGAAATGATTGCTAAAGTTGCACAAGTATAGACTCTATCCACTGACCAGTTAAATGAGATTTATTATGATGTGATCGGTGGAAAAAAAATGACCTCCTTCCTTTATAGTCTTGGGTCACAGGTGAGAATCGTATATGATCATGTGATGACTCCTAGGGTCAGGGGTCATCCCAATGAATCATCTACTAGAGTAAAAGTCTTAAAGTAAGAAAATCATAATTTCAAGAATCAACTCTCGACATTAGAAATTAGAACGAGTTAAACATGCAAGTTAAGCATTTTTCTAAGGAAATTTGAGCCATCGTATAAGATGAACATTTAAGCATAAGTTATGTATATATAATGTATAATATATAAAAAATATATATATAGAAAACGAGTAGAGAAAAATGTCCCATTTTAATAAATTATCAAAAGGGTGTCTAAGCCCTCGAGTTGCACTTTTGAATTTACTCTATTGGTCTGTAAAAAAATTTCATGAGATCGAGTTGATCATCTCTAAGATTAGTCAATTCAAAAAGTTAGATACTTAGGTTAAAAAAAAAATCAAAAGGGTGTCCAAGATGCCCACCCAAAATTGTATTCTATATTTATCATTCAAAATTAATTGCACTTAAATAACTAGATTGACTGCGAGCTCATCCATAGTTTTCATCTATATTTATCATTCGAAATTAGATGCACCTTCATCAATCCTTTAAAAAACTAGATTTGTTGTCTAATTGATCAAATGTATGCCCTTAAGTAAATTTATATAGCAGTTTTGATCACAATTTTAATTAAAATTATTACATGAGTTATATTTTTTTTAAAAAAATTATAAAATTTAAAATATTCTTAAAACGCTAAAAGGCAAAGTAATATAAATCATACTTTAAAGTTTTAAAATTACTACATGATTTATATATTTTAAAAATTATTAGAGAATATATACTTTTCTATTTTTATTCAAAATTGTTTCATAAATAAGTATTTCTATGTATTTTCTATACCTAATGGATATATAGATATACATTAATTTCACATCATCATTTAATTTAGAAATATGTACTGTATTGAAATAGTCTGAGTTAAAATTATTTAAGAAATATAGCTTAGAACTTAATAACTTTATGCAGTGAATATTTAATTTGTTCGCAATTCCATAGTATAGTTTGTAATGCACTGTTGGTACAATATGTCATCACATATAGTCTGTAATTATGTAGCACTTTAACTCTACTTAGGCTACGTTTGATAGGATGTAATCTATCTTGTAATATAATCAGGATTATATTACAAGGTTAATTATTTTGTTTGTTTTAACTTTAAGCCTGTAATGTAATGTAATCTCGATTAAAAAGGTTGTGAAATTTTATAATCTGGATTACAAAGTAAATACTATGTAATCCGATTACATTACGAGATCACTGTTTAATCAAAATTTGAATGTCGAATATACCCCTAGTCAGCCGTTACCCGCCGACTGCCCGTTGGCCGCCGCCCTCCGTCGGTCACCGGTCGTCGGTCGCTGCCGGTCGTCGCCAGTCGCCAGCCGCCGGTCACCGGTCGTCGGTCACCGGCCGCCGTCGGTCACCGGTCGCCGATCGTCGCCGCCCGTCGCCGCCGCCGGTCGTCGACCGCCGTCGGTCGCCGCCCGTCGCCGACCACCGCCATCAGTCGTCAGTAATCGCCGTCGCTGTCGTCGGCCGTCGCCGATTGCCGGCCGCCAACTGCCACAATCTCCAACAGAGGTGCAGCGGTTGTCGGTAGAAGTCGCAGGATATTTTTGTAAGTTTATAATAATATGAATTACATTCCTTATAAAAATAACGGATACCAAACAAAAGAATATAATCACCCTTGTAATTAAAGATTACATACATTATATTACCAAACGTAGTAATGTAATCAAGATTACATTACATTACATTACAAATTTGATTACATTACAAACTCGATTACATTACACTCAACCAAACGTAGCCTTATTATCATTCCATCTAAATAGAAGAAGTAAACTTAGATATTTCAAACAAATTCAATCTAAATCAAGTAGCTGGCTTGCAAATTAAATGTTCAAAGTTTGCATACGACTTCAAAGTCTCCCGCGTTCTCATTAAATCCTACCTCAAAGTCTCCCACTCTTTACGTTCTCATTAAATCCCACCTTCGACCCAATTTCTTGATTGCTTACTTGTCATTATTTCATGTTGAATTAGTCTGATCAATTCTACATCATTTAATTATGAAATTGAAGTTCTTGATTAAGAAATGTGTACTGCCTTGAAATAGTCTGCTCATCACATTGAATCAGTCTGCTCATCAATTTGAGGGATGGGCGATGAGCTGTTTCATCCATCATTATTGTCTTTAATTCATTGGCAAAGCTCAAATTATAAGCAATATTTTCTTTCTATGGAGCCATTTTATTCTCGGAGCTCGAGAACAAAAGATTCAATGAAGGACAAAAAAACACTGTTTGGGGCAGACAACACAATCATAATATTGTCTCATTTGTAAAAAATCACAAGTATATATTTCTTGAAAATACTAATTATATTTTTATTTCAGTGAACTCTATTTCTAATGTCTCATTAGTATGTATTCCTTCAAAATACTAGACTTATTTGTTTTAAATTTATAAGATGTTCTTTATTTTATTTTAAGAAACAATAGAAAATGATTATTCTATTCTATTTTCTCTCTTAAAAATAAAATTTATATATAAAAATTTAATTCTAAATTTGACTAGTTTAATTCTCTGAATCATCAAAATGCATTGAAGCATCAGACTTTTTCTCTTCTCCCTTGCGTCTCTACAAATTAATACCACCTTAAAAATTATAAGATCCAATAAAACATTCTATTTTTTTCAATCTTTTTGACATTATAAAATATATATATTGGTTTTTCTCTTTGAAATAGATTCCATCTTGAATAATACATGAAGAGGGAGTTTTTTTTTTATTTTTAATTTTACCCTTTTATTTCATGAAAAGCTTTCAAAGTTGTAAAATCAACAATATTATCATTTTATCTCTATCAATTAATATTATCAAAATGGCCATATTAGAATTTAATTATCATTCAATTTCATTTTCTCTCATTTACATCTTTTTAGTTTTAATTAGTTTGTCTTACAATGAAATGCCATTATAAAATATGTAAATACTTTTTAAAAATAATTATAAATATTAAAATTCAAAGGTAATTTTTATATGCATTGACAAGTCAAGAGGAATATATTATAAGTAAAAATTATTTTGTATTTTCATTTTACTACTAGCTATTAATGCAAGTGACAAGAGGAACTCCGTTAACTATCTATTAGGATCACATTTAGACGTTTATTGTATCCCGATTTGCCTTCCAGTCCCTCGTCTCGACTCTGTCTTGCCATTCGGCTGGCAAATAAGAGCCTTGATTTGAGCCTTCCAGTGTGATGCGACTGGAAACTCCGAGGAAGTAAAAAAATTCCAAGTTTACTATCCCATTTCTGTGTTCTTTCTTTGATCGGGTCTCATTTATCATTAGAATCGAACACTTGCTCGCCAGACTCAGGGGTTTGGTCGAAAAAGTTGGAAAAAGCGGCTTTTTTTTCACATCGTTTAACTTCGTATGGGAATTCGGATTTTAGAAATCAATGTCAAGTTTAAAGTGCATGCAAAGCTACAATTTGTTTTTAAGGCACCACGTTGCTTGCATACTGCTCTTGTGGTGTTTATCTTAATGCTTATGCGAAACCTTGACGCTGAAAGAAAAGAATAGGGAGAGAGGAAGGAGTAAGATGAAAATAATAAAATCTATTGTTCATTGTTATTTGTCCTAAGATAATACAATATATAATGTTCAAAAGTACTTGGTCAAATAACTAATTAATAAATAACAGAATTATTCTAAGAATAATTCTGAGAATAATTATAACAGAATTATTAGAATAATCCAAATACTAATATGATTTGATTTGGTAATTTGATCCGGTCAATTTGGATAATTCTGTTATATCTCTTTTACCCCCCGACAAACTCAGCAGGAGATCTCTGACGTTGAGTTTGCTTGCTAACTTGTTGAAACGTTGTCTGGATAGTGGCTTAGTAAAGATGTCAGCGATTTGATCTTCAGCAGAAATATAAGAGACGGATAACTGCTAAGTTGCCACACGTTCACGAACAAAATGAAAATTAATTTCCACATGTTTTGTACCAGCATAAAAGATTGGATTTGCTGTAAGATATGTTGCTCCAATATTGTCGCACCAAATTTTTGGTGCAATATTTGATGCAAGATGAAGTTCAAAGAGAAGTGATTGAAGCCAAATAATTTCTGACGTTGTATTTGCTATAGCTTTATATTCTGCCTCAGTGCTTGAACGAGATACCGTAGGTTGCTTTTTCGAATTCCATGAGATAAGATTTCGTCTAAGAAATATTGCATATCCACTAGTAGAGCGTCTATCTTCAGGAGAACCTGCCCAATCCGCATCACTATATGCATGTAAATCTCGAGATGATTGGCGATATAAAAGAAGACCATGTAGAATAGTGCCTTTGAGATAGCGAAGTATTCTTTTTACATTATCCCAATTTTGTTCGGTTGGAGCATGCATGAATTGGCAAGCACGATTTACCGCAAAAGTAATATCAGGACGTGTGATAGTGACATATTGTAAGGCCCCAACAATACTTCGATAAATTTGTGGATCAGATAGAGCAGGAGAGGATGACGTTGGAGAGTTGTTTATAGCAATTGGCGTAGAAACCGGACGTGCTCCATCCATTTTGGCTTTTTGAAGAAGTCCAGTAATGTATTTGCTCTGAGAGAGAAGATAGCCATCCTCATGTGGAATAAGCTCAATACCAAGAAAAAAATGAGCAATACTCAAATCTCTAGTAGGAAATTCTTGATTGAGAAGACTTAATAAAGTTGTGATACTCTTATGATCATTGTCGGTTATCAGAATGTCATCCACATAAATAAGAAAAAATATCATATTTTCATCATTATATTTGTGAAATAGAGACAAGTCAATCTTTGATCCAGAAAATCCTTGAGCTTGTAACCAATTAGATAGTCGATGAAACCATGCACGAGGAGCTTGTCGAAGACCATATAAGGATTTCTTGAGTTGGCAAACATGAGATGGAAATTGTGGATGAATGAAACCAGGTGGTTGCTCCATAAATATAGTTTCCTCAAGATGACCATGGAGAAATGCATTTGAAATATCCAATTGTCGTACAAGCCAATTAGAACTAACAGCTATTGATAATAATAGTCTGACAGATGTAATTTTGATGACTGGGCTGAAAGTGTCATTAAAGTCAATACCTGGCTGTTGGCTAAATCCTTTAGCTACAAGTCGAGCTTTGTATCTTTCAAGAGAACCATCAGCTCGATGCTTAAGACGGAATACCCATTTAGAGCCCACAACATTCATTGAGGGAGTGCACGGAACTAGAGTCCATGTTCCATTGCGAAGAAGTACATCAAATTCTGTAGTCATTGCACTACGCCAGTTTGGATCCTTGTTTTCTTGTGTAAAACAGGTTGGTTCAATAGATTTGGAAGAAACCACTAGAGCTCGTGGAAGGGGATATCGAGTTGCATTTGGTGGGCAACGCTCATAAATATCACTAATGGGAAGCATGCGACGAGGAGCATTATCATCTGAATCACTTGTTGATGACGACGAGGAAGTAGGCTGACATAGTGATGTCGATGACGGACTTGCATTATCCGAGGAACCAGAGAGCATATTATCTTCGATCGGCGAGACTTCTAAGATTAGAGCAGCAACTGGAGGTGATTCTGATGGTATAGGAGAGTTATTAGAGAGCTCCGGAGCAGGACCTAGAATTCCATCACTTCTGATAATATTAGGTGGCATTAAAAAGGTGCCACTTATATCTGGAGAAGAGATTGAAGAAGCTACCGAAAAAGGGAATAAAGACTCATCAAAAGTAACATGTCGTGAAATATAAATTCGTCCTGTTGGTATATGCAAGCAACGATAACCATGGTGCAAATTGCTATAACCAAGAAAAACACATTGTAGTGAACGAGAGTCAAGTTTGTGTTTAGAATAGGGGCGTAACCATGGATAACATGCGCAACCAAAAATTCGAAGGAAAGTGTAATCAGGGGTTTGATTATAAAGTTTTTCAAAAGGACATTTATGATTGAGCAATGGTGTAGGAAGTCGATTTATGAGATATACTGTAGTGCTAACAGCTTCATCCCAAAATTTGCGCGGAACTGATGCATGATAAAGAAGAGCTAAGGCAGTTTCAATTATATGTCTATGTTTTCTCTCAGCATAGTCATTTTGTTCTGGAGTGTGAGGACAAGAAACTCGATGAATAATTCCACAAGAGACAAAATGACGATGGAGAGCTTGATATTCGCCTCCCCAATCAGAATGAAAAGAGAGTATTTTACGATTAAAAGATCGTTCAACTTGAATTTTAAAATTACAAAATATATCAAATAGATCAGATTTCCTTCTCATAGGATAAAGCCAAGTATATTTACTAAAATGATCAATGAATGTAACATAATATTGGAAACCTTGATTAGACAAAATAGGTGCAGGGCCCCAAACATCAGAATGGATTATTTCAAGTGGAAAATTAGAAACATGATCAGATAAAGAGAAAGGTAGCTTATGACTTTTAGATTCCATGCAGGCCCTACATGAATAAGATGGAGAGGAGGTAATAGAAGTAGGTAAACCATACCTATTGATGATTGACTGAACAATACGAAGGGAAGGATGACCAAGTCGAGCATGCCAAGCTGGTTTATTTGTGCGTTCACCAACAAAAGCTTTGATTGAAGAACTCTGAAGACAATAAAGGCCATTTTTGATTCTCCCATAAAACACAATAGCATTTGTTCCTCTATCCTTTATAAGATAATGATTATAATGAAATTCAAAAATGACATTATTATCAAGACAAAACTGGCGTGTAGAAAGTAAATTTTTAGTGATAGATGGAACATGAAAGACATTGCGCATGTGAAAAGTTCGATTAGATAAATGAACATATGTGTTTCCAAGATTAGCAATTTGCAAACTTGAACCATCGCCTACTTGCACCGTATCTGAGCCATAATATGGCATTACGTCTGTAAGGATATTATAATCTGATGTGACATGATGAGTTGCTCCAGTGTCAATATACCAATCAGTAGATGAGAACTCTGAGTTTTTACCACAAGTATGCACAGACGAAAGAACTTTAGGATATACTTGTGAAATAGATGGTTGTCTTGAGGCTGTAGGACCACCAATGAGATTTAAATCAAATGGACTAGGACATTGAATATCAAAATGTCCAATTCCAAGACAAATTTGACATTTTACCCTAGACCAATCAAGTCTTTTAGGACATATATTTCCAGTATGACCAACGATGTGACAAATTTGACATCGGTCAGGACTTTGCTTTTGTCCTCTTTGATGTCGTCGAGTATTTGACATCTAAAGTAAAAAATAACTTGTTCGGTGGTAGTGGAAAAAAAATAGAGATTAAGGAAGAGGAAAGAGAAGCAAAGGGGTTGGCAGCGGAAGAAAATAAGTATTTTTCGTTTGTTCTGAAAAATAGAGAAGAATAAGAAAATTAAAACACGTAGGAGAAAATAAGAGGCTTGAGGGAAAAACTTAAAATTCGTCGTTTATACGATCTCGCCTCAAGAAATTGAGGGAAGATAAAAAAAAAGAGAGAGAGATGGCTCTGATACCATGAAAGAAGAAGAATAGGGAGAGAGGAAGGAGTAAGATGAGAATAATAAAATCTATTGTTCATTGATATTTGCCCTAAGGACAATACAATATATAATGTTCAAAAGTACTTGGTCAAATAACTAATTAATAAATAACAGAATTATTCTAAGAATAATTATGAGAATAATTATAACAGAATTATTAGAATAATCCAAATACTAATATGATTTGATTTGGTAATTTGATCCGGTCAATTTGGATAATTCTGTTATATCTCTTTTAGACGCTGCATTGAGTTCTTTTGTTAGAAAAATATATCTAAATATACCTTGACGCTCAGACTCAGGGTTAATTATTAATATTTGGAATAGTGATTAATATATCAGAAAGATATTTACCTTGATTTTATCAAAATATCATCCCAAGAGGATCGACTTAACTTGACTTAGAACATAATTTATAGAGATACAACGTAAAAGTAATAATGACACACATAATATTCTTATATTATATTTTTTTGTGACACTTATATTTTGATAACATTATCGAAAAAACATCCTATAAAATGATATCGTCTTATACCCTCTTCGTATTCCTAATATTTTATGATGTCGTTATACAGTATCAATGCTAACCGTAAAAGTGTCACAATATAGGGATATAACGATATACTAAAATGTCAAGACAATTTTATTTTAAGGATATTTATAAATATCACTGATGCGGTGATATGGAGAGGCCCACCCGGTAGGGGTCGGTTGCCACGATGGAGGTCAGAGTCAGTGCAGTCAACGTGCAGGTATCATATGGCTAAACGAAGAATAATCGCATTGGTCGGTCGGATGATCTAACCCCCGACTGGGAGGAGAAGGTTCTGGTCCAATCCCACCTTTGACTCAGGGAGGTGTGTCGAACGACCGACGCTCAATGGAGTAGTGTTGGACTCCCGGAGGAGGAGGAGACGATATGCAGAATCCTAGCCGAGCAGACACGGCATAGGCTCAGTGGAGTTTCGGCTGAGCGGACACGGCATAGGCATAGCGAAGTTCCGGCTGAGCGGATGCGGCACAAGCGTAGCGAAGTTTCGATCGAGCGAACGCGGCACAGGCGTAGGGAAGTTTCGGCTAAGCGGCTAACCCGCTCGACCTAGCAACGGACCCATTGTGTTATCTCTCAACATCCTTTTAGGAGTGAGTGCCGGTGACACCAGGCATGGTCGACAGGAAGATAGTACGACGAAAGCTTCCACTGTCACATCAGATATATGCTCGGCTTGTTAAGGTATTGTGTCAGGGACGTTTTACTGACAAGTTTTTTCAGAGGAAACTTCAAGAAGCATGCTCACCTAGGGAAGCGTGCACGCGTGCTATAGGAGCTCTATATAAAGGGGGGTCCAAGCATCTGCGGAGGTACGCGATATACACTATTTGTGCTACAATCTTCATTCTTGTTGCTCCTCCTTCTATTTGAGCGTCAGAGACTGACTTGAGCGTCGGAGGGCCAACGCCGGGGACCCCTTCCCTGGCTAGGCAGTGACGTCATCTGTTTTGCAGGGCGAGGCGGAGTCTACGAGCAGTCAGCGGGACATCCACATCCCCAACTTTCCATCTCATCGACTTTTGGACAGAATTATATTGGCGTCGTCTGTGGGAACTTAACCTGTATCTGAGTTGAGAAGATGGAGGATGCTAGACAACTCACTACCGTGATGCTCACCAAGGAGGAGCTCGACATGCTCGTGCAAGCCCGAGCGACGAAGATGTTTGAGCAGCAGCAACAATAGGCATTAGTCGATCGACAAACACCACAGCCTGTGATGTCGGTAGCCGGGAGACGAGCGGGGCTGGAAGACCAAGCGGAAAAAGCTTCCATATGGGGGTAGAATAGGAGGCCGACCGGCACGGAGGGGGAAGTGCCGCCCATGCCAATCTCCTTCCATCGTGCCTTGTTCCAAACCCCCTCAGAACTAGCCCAGGCGAACCAAGAACGGGGATCATCTTCGGATGACGCACCCTTTTGGGATACACGAAAAGGTAAGGCGCTCAGAAGCTACGGTTCTCCCGAATGGATCAATCTGCAGTTCTCCTAGGAGATCTTACATGACCCCCTACCCAGGCACTTTACCCCACTGGCGATTGGGGATTATTACGAATCGATCGATCCAAATGACCCCCTGCCCAGGCACCATTTTACGAGAAGTCGGCGCTATCAGAAAATGAGCGTCAATCTCTTAGCCCTAAAGTTGGGGCCCAAGGAAGCACTCATCCTCTGCTCCTTCATTTGTTGATTCGATAATGGCCTGAGATACAGTGGTCCCATGGTAAGCGTATTTTCATTTAGATTTTCATAAGAGTGACCTTAGATCCGTACAATCGAGCTTGCAGCTTTCTAAAGCATACAAGCTTCGTCTTCCAAGGCTTGATAACCATCCTTATCCTCCTTCCACTGACTTCGTGACCTTCTTCAAAGACCAGCTTCTCAGCGGTCTCCGATTTCCTATCCCCTCCTTTCCTTCCTTGAGTCAGTATTTTGGTATACCCTTAACCCAGTTCTCCCCCAATGCCTTCCACGCTATGTGTGGAATCGTAATCTTGTGTCTCCTTTATGAGATTCCTTTGACTCCTCAACTCTTTCACCATTTCTATTCCCTTAAGCGATAGGAGCCGGGCTTTTTCATATTGCAATCCAGGACCGGGTATAGATTTTTAGAGGGCATGCCTTCTTCAAATAAGGGTTGGAAGTCCCGCTCTTCTATGTCCAATTGCCTGAGTCCGTGACTTGGTCCATTGAATAACGACTCAATCTTCCCTCTCCTTTTGAGTTGAGAGACCATCAGCACCAGCCTGCTTGTTTGACTACTTCTGAAAAATTGGATGGAGTGCAACTTCGACTCTCTTCTATGCTATGGGAGAGCGTGTTGTATACTTTCGGGTTGAGCTCCATCCATACTCCTCTAAGCGCATATTTTGATAAGATTACTTAACTCTCCTTGCATATTTCCACTAACTGAGATATTTTCTATTACCTGCAGAAGTTGTCATGTTCCAAGCCTTCACCCTCAACTCTTCGGTGATGCCAGTGCTATCCTGCAGAAGTGAGGTAGGGAGATTATGGCTGGCTAAGAGGTTCCCTAGGCCAGCACCTCAACAGGGGCCTCTTCTCAATAGTTGGGGGACCCTGAGGCCCCTGAAGCAGAATCACTCCCTAGTGAGGTGGCTGTTGGTGAGAGGGCTCCCTCTCCAGCTCCCGAGCAGCACCTACGCCTTCAACACAAAAGACGACATGTCACTTCATCAGTTCAATCTTCTCCCCAGAGGCTACCTTTGTTGCGGGAGTCCTCCAAGGTCAAAACTCCTGCCCGGTGAGCACTCCAGCTTCGTCGGAGGTTGTGGCCTCTCCGGTCCCTATCCAGGTCCAAGAGCAGATAGCCACCGAGAGGAAGGCCAGCTCGGGACTTCTACGACTTCTACTCCTCCAACCTCTAGCCAGCCACCATCTTCGGCTCCTGCTTCTTCTTCTCGCCCCAAGGAACATCCTAAAGGACGTTATGCCTTCACTTATTTGTTTCAATCGCCATCCCTCCAAGTGCTGGGTCCCATCCCTTCCGCCAGCACCTCTCCCAATTGCGGTCAGGTGCAACTTCATGGTGCCCTGGCCGATTCATGGAAAAGCACTGTTGACCAGATTTCCGTGTTAGGACCCTTGGTGGTCGGCTAGAGGGGGTGAATAGCCCCTGCATAAATCAATCAAACAAAAAACCTTCCTTGAACAAATAACTTAATTAAAATAACACTTGCATATAAGAAATACTAAAAAGACTAAAAGACATAAGCACACAGGTTTACTTGGTTACAACCGGAGAGGTTGTTAATTCAAATAAGATGAAGTCGTACTATTTTCTCCTTCAGGCGGAGAAGCCTCTTTACAGCAATGAAAGCACAGAAAAATGAAGCTAAATAAAAAAGGAAGTGTGTACAAGTGTTTCTTGGATATTTCTTGTTGTTATTAACTTCTGGGAGCAGGACTGCTTATATAGCTCTGCTCAGGGGGCCTGGAAGGGTTCCAAGCGTCTAGAATGAGATAGAAATCTATCCCCGATGCAACGATCAAACGCCATGTCGATCTTGATAAATATCGAGTTCTGGGCGCCCGGAATGGTTCCGAGCGCCCCGACCAGGTCGGGGCGCCCCGGGGCTAAAAATAAGCACTTTGCTGATTTTTGGTCCTGGCCTCTTTCTTTGGTTCTGCTTGCATCGGTTCGGATCTTCCGCTCTAATTTCGCTCGCTTGGGTGATTTCGGCCATTCGGAATATGGCTCACCCGAACTCAACTTCTGACCTTCTCGAGCAAGCTTCCGCTCCGGCTTCTCGTCCCTCGGAAACATCGCGCGCCTCCTTCTCGTCCACCTGCGACTCTTCTGTAACATCTCGTCTCTCAGACACGCCGAGCCCGTCGGCTCTCTCCCACCCTGCGCTCCTAAGTTTCTGCACACTTAGACATATGGTTTAACATAACAGGACCTAACTTAACTTGTTTGATCACATCAAAACTACCTTGGGATGCCAACACTTCTAATTGGACCTGGCCGACCAATTCTCCCAATGACTAGTATCGGTAAGTTTTATCTACTTCCTCCCCATGCCCTTGGCACATTGATAATCCTGCCCATGCTTTTTACAGACCTGTGTTATGGGGCTGAGCCTCTCCCAGTATGTAGTAGGTCTCCATCAGGAGAACGAGTCCTTGAGGGCTCGAATTCAGGAGATGGCGTCTCCTATGACTGCTGGTCGCACTTTTGACCTGACAACCTCTGAGAGCCTAATTCAGTCTCACCTGCGGACGACAGAGGACCAGACTCGCACTGCCAAGGGCCTAGCTCGCGTAGAGTCCAATAAGGTGAGGTCCCTGGAGACTGTCCTAAAGACCAGTGAGTCCAAGCTTAAGTCTGAGGGCATGAGGCGAGTTCAGATCCTGACAGACTTGGAGGCGAAGGACACAGAGATTATCAACCTCTCCTCCTAACTGCAAGATCTCCAAAAGGCACATGCCTCCTTGTAGACGGACCTGGCTGCTAAAACGACAGATCTGTCTGCCAGCATTGATCAGGAGGTCGCTCTTCAGAACTAGTTGGAGGCGGCTCAGGCTGCTCTCAAATTTGTGCAGGCGGTTTTCAATAGCTAAGGAGGAGATAGTGGTTGCTCACCAGGAGGTGGCTAAGGCACGGGACGACACTGACAAGGCAAGGGAAGAGTTGAAGGATTACCAGGCCGACGAGGACTCTCGTTGAGCAGCTCACAAGATCTCCTTCCTCGCATCCAAACATTTTGGAGCTAAGGTAGGCCACCTCATCAACCAGATGCTTTGTTATAGTGGGACAAGGGCTTTGTTGCAGTTGCAAGAGAAAGGTTTGCTCCGGTCGGCTCCTCCTAAAATCTTCCAGGACCAAAACCGTCTCCTCAATGAGCTACCTGACGAAGTCTTCCCTACCTTTGAATAGTTTGTGTTCCCTTGTATCTGCCTTTTTTTTGTTGAATGATGATGTAAAGCTTCAAACTTTTTTGCGATCTTGAAATTTCTTTAAGAAGTTGTGTAAGAGTTACATGGATGGGCATATTATCAGTGTGAAAAGTGGTGCTAGAATATCTTAAGGGGGCTCGTCCAGGACCTTGAGATATTTTACTTTATATGACTAAGTAACTTGTCAAGTGTTTGACCCCTTCATGAGTGCCTGGTTGGCTTTATCACCCGGTCAGGCTTCTGCAAGGGTCATTCCACCTGATCGGGCGCTAATCCTTACTAGCCGCCCCATCTCCCTGAACGAGTTTTATAGTAAAACTACTCGATCGGTCGCAAGCCACAGTGATTTTCGAGTCCTCCCGCTAGCTCGGGTGAGGCTCACTGTAGCCTCTCCTATTTCCGATGTCATAAAGACTTCTACTCCATTGTTACTGTGTGTCCTTTGATCCAATTTTTTTTGACAAGACCACTTTTGCACAATATTCCAAGATGATCCAATGGCCAGCATTGCTTCCACGCCTATGGCTGACGCCAGCTACCTCGTCTGCGGATCGCCTGATTGGCACTGATGTCTAGACGTCCTTCCAGGCATCTCCCATGACTACTATAAATATTCCGCTTCTCTCATTTGAACTTCTCGCTAATAGCTGAAGTTCTCTTCCCTTCTCTTCCTCCTTCCGTGCTTTTGTTCACTGGCCTTCTGTTTGTGACCTCCTTATGGATTCTCCCATACCTAGGCATATATGCTCATGGAATCTCAACCTTCAGCGGTGTAGATCTAGATGATCTCTGCTTCGTGTATGAAGTGTTTACAACCATGCACATCATCATACCCTCTGAGGTCCATCGACTCTCCCAACCACCTCAGGGCTATGTGACTTTTTCCAAATAACAGATTATGATTGGTCTTTATTTTCCTATCCACCCCTTCTTTTTTAATGTGAGTCACTACTTTCACATTTCTCTTTGTCAACTCACCCACAATTCTATTCGGATCCTGTGCGAGTTTGTTTTCATCTACGACTTGTGTGATATTCACTGGACTCTTCGCTTATTTCACTACTTCTTCACTCCCCTGACGCCATAGTGAGGGTCTCTTTCGCTTCCAGGCTCGTGTCCAAACCATTCTTTTTGCTCCCCTACCTCCTTCAGAGTCGGAGTGGACAGATAAGTACTTATTCCTTCGCTTTCCTTCTGCTGTGGAGTGGCCTACCAAGTGACGGTCATCTGTTCCCTTGACTCCCCCTCTAGGAGACTATCGCTTGAACCCTACTTTTGTGGAGGCATTGTCGCAACTAGGGGGCTAGCGCTTTGACCTGGGCGTGTTGCTAACGGAGGATGTGCTATATCTGTTTAGACTAAGTTTCATTCCTTCAGAGTTACCACACTCGCTTGGTAAGTATTACCTTCGCCCTGACTTGCTTTTGCCTCTCACTCTAACCCTTGTTTTGTTGTAGCGGACACTCTTGCCCGAGCGTCTCTGACCAGGCCCCTCCCCCTAAGTCTTGAGTAGGTGGGGCCTTTCGCTCCCTACTCTGACTACTTCCAGGGTGGCTGCGGTTACTGTCTCTCATCCTGCCACCTCTCAGGCAATGCTTGTTGCCTCCTCTATCCCAGAGCCTGTGAGGACTCATCCTGCTCCTTCCGCTCGTCGCCCTCGGTGCCCCCGGTGCCCCCGGACTCTGGAAGAGGGGTCCAACTCAGACAAACAGCCACTCTCGCATCGACCAAGGCGCAGACCTGTTGGATCTCGTCCGGTAGCCAAAGCCTATGCTACAACCCCACTACCCTGGACAGTTCCATCTTCCATTCCTGATATACAACTCCCAGGCGATTCTATTATTTCTCCAGAAACCCGACCAAGGGGTGACCAAGGGAAAACCCTGGTCGTTAAAGAAGAGATCAATCCAGAGTGGCCATCCTCACCAACCGCCTCGATCGGGTTTTCTTCCCCTCGGCCATCTACTTCTACTCGACCTGGACCCAGCGGGACCACTCTTGGACCATCGCGGTCTCAGCCTTCTCATTACCGTGCTACTATGCCTTTAGAGTGGAGATTACATCACCACCTCGCCGCCCAAGCTAGCTCTATCCTACTACGGGGACAACTAGCAGCTCATTAGAAGGAGACTATGAAGCAAATGGATATCCTCCCACTGCCTGCTCTGGTGGACATGTTCTCTGAAAGGGCCATTGTGGTAAGCCTTCGCTTTCTCTTACTACTCTCTTCCTATTCTGACTACCCGTTTATATACATAGATTTTTGCCGAGTCGTTGCGCTTGAGTCAGACGTTCTTGCATATACATCAGCTAAATAAGAGCTTAAAGGATCGTGTTGCAGATTTGGAATCTCAATTTTCTGACTCCTCTTCAGCCATGTTCCAACTAAAGGCAGAGGTGGAGACCTTAGAAAGGTAAATGTATCCTAAGAACAGAACCTAGGTGAAGCCCTACTGAAGGCTAACCGACTACGAGATGATAAGAAGAAATTGGAAGCTCTCCACCAGTCATCTGAGCCTAAGTAGTAGGAAGAGCTAAGCCTCAAGGAGAAGGCATAGTCAGAACTGGATCAACAAACTGCAATTCTAGAGGACTTCAGGCTCATGCACAAGAAAGAGCTGGACCGCTTGACCAAGGAACTTAATATTAGAGTATATACTAAAAGTCTAGCTTTTGTATAAATATTTATTTAGAAATAAGAATCACATTGGTCAAATGTCTATATTTATATATACCAAATGTAGATGTTTAATTAATTTATATTGTATATAATATAGTGTGTGGTGTCACACACAGAAGATCGTGTTATCGGTTCTTTATAAATTATAAACAGTAGCTCACAACTAAGATGGAAAGGAACAAACCATTGGAATAGTCATAGTGTAATTAGGTATTAGTTTATCTTGACTAATAGATTACACTAGTACACTCTAAGTGTATTGAGCAGGACCATTTAAGGAAAGTTCTTTTTATACTGACTTAATAAAAGAACAGGTCCTTAGTTATTATGGAAGTGTGTGCTCTTAATCCTAATATAATAACAAGCACATATATTTAATATTTATTTCTTTGACTTATCAAAGGATAAGATTTAGCTTGATAAATCAAAATGCCCGATAAGTTGAGAAATGATGTTACTTATAGTATGTCTTGTTGATTATAAAAGGAAACTGTGTCCTAATAATCTAGGTTGATAATGTCCCCAAGAGGAGCTCATAAAGATTGTTATGTTAAACCATGTAGGTAGACTTAGTCCGACATGACAATGAGGTTGAGTGGTACTACTCTTGGACTGAGATATTAATTAAAATGAGTTGTCAGTAACTCAATTAATTAGTGGACATCCGACATCTTAAACATAGGGAGACTAACACACTCATAATAAGAAGGAGCCCAAAATGTAATTTGGGATTGGTGCGGTAGTTTAATAATAATTCTTTAGTGGTATGAATTATTATTGATGAAGTTAAGTTGTGTGTTCGGGGCGAACACGGGAAGCTTAATTTCATTGGGAGACCAAAACCAATTCCTCCTCTCGGTCCCTATCGTAGCCTCTTGTATATAGAGATTTATACTCACCACATACCCACTTCTTACCCAACCCAAAGGGGTCGGCCAAGCTAGCTTGGAACCCAAGCTAGGGCCGGCCAAGACCAAGTGGTTGAGCCAAGTTAGTGGCCGGCCAATGCTTGGAATCCAAGCATGATGTGACCGGCCACATCACATTAAAAGGGATTTTATTTATAAATTTTTCTTTTATGGATTCCATTGTTTTAAAAGAGAGTTTAAAATTTAAATCTTTCCTTTTATAGCTTTCTACAAAAGATTAAGAAAAGATTTGAAATCTTTCCTTATTTGTAGATTGAAAGGTAGATTTTAATTTTGAGAAAACTTTCCTTTTTTAACCATGTTCATGATTTAAAAGAGAGTTTAAAAATTAAATATTCTCTTTTATAAGTTTCTACAAAAGATTAAGAAAAGATTTGATATCTTTCCTTATTTGTAGAATGAAAGGAGATTTTAATTTTTAGAGATAACTTTCCTTTTTGGAAATCATCCACATGTTTAAAAGAAATATTTTAATTTATAAAATTTCTTTTTTACAAACCACCATGAAGGGAAAAATTATTGGAGAAATTTTTATAAATTTCCGGAAACAAATTAGGAAGTTTTAATTCTTGTGTTAATTAAAACTCTCCTTGTTTTGGGGATTAAAGTGGCCAACCATTGAAATTGAGAAAAGGAATTTGATTTTAATTAATTAAATTTTTCCTTTTCATGGAAAAAGAATTAAGGGAGTTTTTATTTAAATTTCCTTATTTGCCAAGACCAAGGATTATAAAAGAGGGGGTAGAGGTGCCTTCATGGCTAACGACTCTATTCTTTTCTTCCTCTCTTTTCCTCTTTGGTGTGGCCGACCCTAGGGTCTTCTTTTCTTCTTCTCTTCTCTTCCTCCTTTATGGCTGGCGACATCAACACAAGAGAAGTCCATGGTGGCCGGTTCTAGCTAGGAGAAGAAGGAGAGAAAGAATGTTTTGTTTCTAGCATCCCTTGGAGCTTGGTGGTGGTGGCCGGACCTCTACTTCTCTTGGAGAATTGTGGTGGCCGAATCTTGCTTGGAGAAGAAGGTGGCTTAGGTGGATCCTCATCTTGGTAGATCGTTGCCCACACAACGTCCGGGATAAGAAGAGGAATACGGTAGAAGATCAAGAGGTTATTTGCTTACAAAGAAAGGTATAACTAGTAATTATTTTCCGCATTATACTAGTTTTCTTTGTATAGTTATTTTTGGAAATACCAAACACAAGAGGAGTATAATTCTAGAGTTTCGGATTTGTTTCGAAGTTGTGTTTTTTTTTCTTTTATTTTTCGAATTTGTGATTCGATTGTTCTTTTTGGTTAACCTAGAGTTATTTAAGGAAATTAAATATTAGCTTTCCTTAAAAGGCTTTGTCTAGGCGGTGGTGGTTGCTCCCATATCCAAGAAGGCCATATGCCTCACCATGCAGTCCTGGAAGCCAATTTTGAAAATTAATATTTAATAGAATTAATAACATAGGTGGATTTGAATCAATAGTATTAAGTTCCGTTTGCGATTCAAATCTAAACCATTAAGAACAGATAAGTTAAATTTGGAATCAATGATGTTAAGTTTCGTCTGTGATTCCTAATTTAACTTCTAAAGAACACAATAGGTTATTTAAGGAAAGGTTTGACACTTGTACAAAATTTTTGTATAGTGGAACCGGTACGATTTTCCTAGGACTAACCAACACTTAACTCCAAGGACATGCTCCTCAGAGATCATAGAAGGGACCTAGAATCTCAAGCTGTCGAGCTGGGCTCCTTACAGGTAGAGCTGTCCCAAACCCGATCTGCGTTGTCCCAATCAACACAGGCCATGGAAACTTATAAGATGGGGGAGAACGAGCACCGTTTGACCGATCGGGTAGAGTACCTGTGCTCTCCAGAGTTTAGCTCTCAGGTAGGAGATCGCTTCATCTGATTATTGGCTCATGGAGCAGTAGGAGTAGTCCAACAACTCCAAGAGGGAGAGTACTTATCATCTGACTTCCCTGAGGATTTCCCAGACCATCATTGGATCATTAAAGGAATGCCCGATGATGTTTTTTCTGAATTCAAATGATTCCTTGTCTAGCACATATATTGTCTCGTGTCCTATTTATAAAAGCTTGTTTATGGTTAGTTCCTGCTCCCCATAGGGGCTTTTCTACTTTCCTTGGGCTAGATTCATGTGTGTAAGTGAGGTATAGCTCATTAGGCCACAAGCCAAAAGAACTCCACGTGAGAGATCTTTTTAGATTTTTGCTCGTCCTGGCTGAGACATTCTGTCAAGGTTTAGAAGAGCTTTGTTTAAGGCTTATAAAAAGGAGTGTAGTAGGACTTAACTAAGTCCTGTGTCTATGACTTGAGGACTTCCGGAGTGCCACGTTGAAGGAATTAGCTTAATCTAGGTCAGGCTTGCCTGACCTGGGTTTTTGTGCATATGCCTGTGGTGTTCATTCCCTGGCCTTAGATCTTTCTCTCAAACAACCACTATTACAAAGAGTAACACCCTCAGACACAATAGGGCTAGATATAGTTAGCACTCCAGGGGCGATCCAACCGTCTACCCCGAGTGTCCTGTCAACCATTGTTACAAAGGGTAACACCCTCAGACACAGTAGGGTTGGAGGTAGTTAGCACTCCAGGGGCGATCCAACCATCTACCCCGAGCGTCCTATAGATAGTAGGCTCCGGACGCTAGTTTCTTAATGACCTTATAAGGCTCATCCCACTAAGTTGTTAACTTAGTTACCTCTCCGACCGGTCTAATCCTTTTCCATACTAAATCCCCTTCTCCGAAGAAGCGAGGGATCGCCTTCTTGTCATAGGTCATCCTTTGTCGGTATGCGGTTAACCGGGCAGCCGCCCTCTCACGAGTTTCACTGATGAGATCCAACTCCAGAAGTCGTCACTCAGCATTCTCTAGGTCATACAATAACTGCCGATCAAATGGAACTCCAACCTCGATCGACACAATAGCTTCGTTGTCGTAGAAGTGATAAAAGGGAGTGAATCCTATACTCTCTCGTGGAGTGGTTTGGTAGGCCCAAAGAATGCTAGGGAACTCTTCAACCCAATCGTCGCCCACATGGTCCATCTTGACCTTTACCCCGCAAACTATCTCCCTGTTGATGACCTCAGTCTGGTTATTGCTTTGCGGATAGGCGACGGAAGTGAAAACCTGAGTGATGTCAAACCCTCGACACCATCCTGGATCTTGCACCCTTGGAACTGTCGACCATTTTCTGAGACCAACTTGTGAGGGATTCTGAATTGGCACAAGATGTTCTTCCATAATAACTGGATAACAGCTCCTTCTGTTATCCTGGCCAAGGCCTCTGTCTCCACCCACTTGGAGAAGTAATCCACCGCCATGAGTAAAAAGTGTTTCTACCCGGGACCCATGAGGAAGGGTCCCATGATATCCATACCCCATTGATCGAAGGGGTAGGAGACTATTGAGGTTCTCAAAGTCTTGGTCGACCGATGGATCAGGTTATGATGCTTATAGAAAGAGAGACAGGTGGTTACTAACTGCTGAGCATCTCTTTGCAGGGTGGGCCAAAACTACTTGGCCAGGAGTACTTTGCAGGCCAGCGTCCTTCCTCCTATATGATTACTACAACATCGCTGATAAACTTCTTACAGGGCATATTCTGCTTCGTCTGGGCCTAAACATTTAAGCAGTGGTCGAGAGAATGCTCTCTTGTATATTTGGTCCCCAATCAATATATATGCATGACCTCTTTTTCTGATCGCTCTGGATTCTTCCGCATCGGTAGGTAAGACACCTTATTGAAGAGAAATGATCATTGGAGCTCTCCAATCGATTGGCTCTTCGAAATTGTTCTATAGGTCAATCTGAGCTATTAGAAACCTTTGGGATATTGACTTGTCCAGAACCCAAGTGGTCAAAGAGCTAGCCATTTTGACTAATTCATCTGTTGTCTAGTTGTACACTTGGGGAATCTTGGTCACTGTGACTTCCTTTAAGCTCTCCTTCATTTTCTTATATGCTTCTCTATATAATTGTAGCTTCTCACTGTTGACTTCAAAGTTACCGACCACTTTTTGAGCCACCAGTTGTGAATCTGAGTAAATGATTACCCAGGTTGCTCCTACATGTCGAGCTACCTGCAATCCGGTTAGTAATACTTCATACTCTACCTCGTTATTGGTAGCTCTGAAGTTTAACTGGACAGCTAGTTGCATAATTTCTTCTTGAGGGAATATGAGGAGTATCCCCACTCCACTTCCCTATTGATCATATTCTCCCAGCTCTGTCGCCCACTTGATGAGATGGCTGGCTATCTCCATGTTGGTAAGGGTCTTCCCCATGGTACTATTGGTTAGGACTGTGATTGGGTGCGCTAAAAAATAATGTCTGAGGTGACAGGCCATGAAAACCAATCCATAAACTAACTTTTTCAGGATTGTGTACCGAGACTTGACTCGTTTCAATAGATGGCTGAAGAAGTACACTGGCCGTTATACATCGTCCTATTCTTTCACCAATGCTGCCCCCACGACCTCAGGGGTAGCTGACAGATATACCCAGAGCGGCTCCCTAGCTATAGGTTTAAAGAGCGAGGGCAGGGTATCCAGGTGTTGTTTCAGCTCTTCAAAAGTCTTGTTGCATTCTTCATCCCACTGAAACTTAGCAGCTCTTCGAAGTACCTTAAAGAAGGGGAGCACTTGGTCTGCTAATCAGGATATGAACCTGGACATCGCAGTTATTCTGCACACCAACTTTTGGGCTTCTTTCATATTCTGAGGCGCTTTCATGTCTCAGAGTGCTTGAACCTTTTCCGGGTTGGCCTCAATCCCCTGCTCGGTAACGAGGTACCTTAGGAACTTTCCCCCTCGAGCTCCAAATAGGAACTTCAATGGATTTAATTTCATCTCATACTGCTGTAGCGTGCCATAGGTCTCTTTTATATCAGAAATCAAATTTATTGCCAAGGTGGATTTGATAAGGATGTCATCTACGTAAACCTGCACGTTCCGCTCTATTTGCTCCTAGAAGATCTTGTCCATCATCCATTGATAAGTAGCTCATGTGTTGTGTAGACCAAACAACATAATTGTATAATAGAAAGTGCCATCGGCTGTGATAAATCTAACCTTCTCTTGATCTTTCTGGGCGAGAGGGATCTAGCGGTATCCTTGATAAGCATCCAGCATGCATATTCTCTCGCAGCTCGAGGTTGAGTCGACCATCCGGTCGATCCTTGGTAGCGGATAGCAATCCTTAGGGCTAGCTCGATTTAGGTCTCGAATGCCGATGTAGACTCTCCACTTATTATTAGACTTAGACACTAGGACCATGTTAGAGAGCCAGGATGGGAACTGTACCTCTTTAACGTGTCCTACTTTCAAGAGCTGGTCCACTTCAGCTCGGATAATCTTATTTTACTCGGTCGAGAAGTTCTGCTTTTTCTGCTTGACCGCCCGGAAATCAGGCAGGAGGTGTTGCTTGTGCTTAGCTACCTTGGGCTTGACTCCCGACAGCTCCTCAGGGGACTAGGCGAAGATGCCCCTATTGCGGGTCAGGCATTTAACCAGGTCTATCTTGATCTTGATTGGAAGATCGCCTGATATGCTGGTGATGCTCTCCGGACGCTCTGGATAGAGTTGGACTTCCTCCCAAGGGATGGGTTCTTCAGCCATAAGAAGGGGTTCGTCTTGGATGACGTGGATTCTTCCATCCTAGGTTCATTGAGCCTTGTAGGTCTCCACTTTTACCATGTCAATGTAATACCTGCGAGAGACCAGATGCTCACCTTTGACTACCCCTACCTAGTCTCCCACAAGGAATTTAATTTTCTGATGGAAGGTGAAGACTATCGCCCGGAACTCGTGCAGTGTCGGTCTTCTCAGGATGACGTTATAAGAGGATGGTGAATCCATCACGACGAAAGTGCTTCTCTGCGTCCTCACCAGGGGCTCGCTACCCAGAGATATGGCTAGCTTGATTTGTCCCATTGGTCTTACCTCATTGCCGGTGAACCCGTACAATGAAGTGGCTACAGGCTGGAGCTCACTAGCGTCGATTTCTATGCCCTCAAATGCATTCTTGAATAGCACATTGACAGAGCTTCTAGTGTCAATGAAAACCCTGGCCACGCGGTTGTTGGCGATGATGGCTTTGATTATTAGGGAATCATCATGCAGGAACTCCAATCTCTCCAAGTCTTGCAGCCCAAAATTGATTACAGGACCTACAGCTTGTTCTCGGCTGCATCCTACCGCATGTATCGCCAAGCGGTACTCATGAGATATTCGGGCTCGGGCGGAGTCTCCATCAGTGTGTCCTCTGGAGATCATGCCGATCTCTAGGATGGCAACATTCCCCCTGTTCTCTTCCTCCAGGGATTCCACTTGCTCCTTACCCTGGCTTGGTTGCTGACTTCCTTGACCTGTATTTTCGGACAGGGATTTACCTGACTGACCCGCTGCGGTAGGCTGGCTAGCGAGTAGCTCTTGAAGCTTGGCCGCCATCTTCGGCGGAGGCAAGCCCAGTTCAGCTACACACCAAGAGTCATATGCGAATTGGACACAATCTCCAATCGAATAGGTGTGGGACATGTGTTAAGTGTAATAGCGAGGCCCCCACTGATCGGGTCTGGGGGCTTGGAAAACTTCTACCCATTATGCCGCCTTGGAGTCCTGACCGGGCTGAAATCCTAGTTGGGCATCCTTGGAGCGGGGAAAGGGTCGAACCGGAGGTTGGGGTGGTCTTTTCTTAGGTTTATTGGCAGGAATAGGAGCCTTGTCTACTTTCCTCCGAGCTGCCTGAGCTTCTTCTACCTTGGTGTAGGTAATTGTCTTCCCCAACATCTCATCAAAATTCTTCACAGGCTCTCGGATGAGGGCTCGAAAGAACTCCCCCTCCACCATGCCGTGGGAGAAGGCGCTCATCAAAATCTCCGAGGTAGCGAACGAGACGTCCTGGGCTACCTGGTTGAAGCGTTTGATGTAACTTCTCAAGGGCTTTGCAGACCCTTGCTTGAGGGGGAAGAGATAGTGGTTTGTCTTCTGATACTTCCTGCTACTAGCAAAATGGCGCAGGAAAGCGCTCATGAAATCTTGGAAGCAGGTGATAGACTCACTCGGCAATCTATCGAACCACTTTTGTGCTGAGCTAGACAGAGTGTTTAAGAACACCCAGCACTGTACTGGTGCAACATCACCGTATTCCAAAATTTTTGGAGATGATCCTCTCGGTCCTTACTACCATCGTATTCTCTAATAGCTAGGGGCTTGTACCCCTTTGGTAGCTTCTCCTCAAGTACCCTTAGAGAAAAGAGCACTTGCTCCTCGGGCATCTCCCTCAGATCCTCTCGGAGGATTGTAGCTTTCCCCTTTTTCGGATCTCTGGGCGGGGAGCTCTCGTCTGTGGAGGCCTGGTGTTTCCCTCTCTTGTTATAATAGTCCGAGCCCTTGTTATAATAGTTTGGGCAGGACTTTCAATAAAAGGCTTGGGAGAAAGTCTCGGGCTGTTTCCTTTTAGACCCCCTATCAGAAACATGGGTTTGCTCCCTTGAAACTGTATGCATCTTGTGCGGATGTGAAGCAGTGGTGTGTTTTTCGAAAGCAGCTCACCTCTTGGTTTTCTTGAACAGTTAATACTCCCCGGCTATCGTGGTGACGTTGATCTTGCCAGTGTCCTCTATCGTCACGTTCCAGAACAGGTGAAGGAGATTCTCACAAACGACATCAAATTGATCATATATGGAATCTGAGTCAGACGAAGGCCGGCTGAGATGTCGTCGATGTTGATGGAGGGGTGACTTGGACACAAACGTATGTGCACAGGAAAACGGACCCCCTCGTGAAACTGAAGGACGGCGGTGATAAACCGACAGTACTTAGGCTCTTCGCACACTCAGACAAGCACACGGAACGTTAGAAACTAAAAACCAGGGAAAAAGTCCCCGGTGCAGGCCCTCCGACACTCAAGTCAGGTACTTTTTCTCCAAAAGAAAAGTGTATGAAGGAAAAAGAATTGTAGAAGACGAGTACGAATGTGCACATACCTGCTCAAGGAAGAGGACCTCCCTTTTTATATGACACTGCATACCTCTAGAGTCTGATCGATATCAGAGAATGTCGAGCGTCAAGGCCTGTCAGGTGATGGAAGACACGTGGTGTCCTCTCATTGGTGGGAAGAAGGTTTCATTCTCGGGGAATGACTGACCACTGGAATATTCCCTGACCAATGACAGTTATTTTCTGACAGGCAGTTACGATTCCCTGATACTGTTGTCATCTAGCATTGTATGTACTTGCTTAAGTTCCGTTGTAGCCCGCCCAGGGGACTACTCAGCTAAGCTACTAAGCTGGGGCCTTTGATGGGAAAGGTGAGCTGGCCCATATACAGCCCAAGCGGGTAAGAACTGATCAGTCGAGGACAGGCTAGGAACTGCTTGGTCTTATGTCTTAGGTGCCCGACCTGATAGTGACCGATCGGGAGTTATGCAGTAGATGAGGTGGGGCGCTCTACCCACCCTCTTTCCTTGATTTCTGACTGCCACATTCTCTTGACTTTTGACTGCCACGCCCCCTTGACTTCTGACTACTACGTCTCTGTGGAGCCCTTATACGCCGTATCAATATATTTTGATCATGTGGAAGTGAAAAATCGTAGAAATGGTATTGGCATTTATTCTATGAATTTTACAATGCATTATGGCACACCAATTTGTTCTTCCATTGCGAACTGGTGACCAGTAAACAGAATGTAACATCATACTTATGGGTCCTATTATCATTGGCTCACACTTAATTTACAGTTTTGGATTGATGATTTATGATCATCAAGATAACTAAACTCAATGAGATGATCAAAGCTTAAAAAGTTGTTACCGCGCGCGTTGACAAGAAATAAAGATTTTGGTAAGAGATTAATTTACTTTAGTCTATTCACATGAGAAGATATAGGGAGTTTATAAGAGTGCTTGCTCGCAATAAAAGAAGATGGAGTCTGAACAGACAAACAATCTCAATTTTCACCAATACAAGATTCTAAATACGAAATGTTGAAAAGAGAACTCTAGGCTGGAAATTGTGGAAGCTCAGATAGGTTTCATCCAAAAGAATTGGGACATAATTATACAAGTGCGAAACAAAGATTTCTCTTTTATGATTAAGTATATTATTTTGGTGATTTAACAATATAATTTAACAATAAAATAAGGGAGGGAAGGTGAAGTGTAGGGTATGCTATTCATGGTGAACAATTAAGGGAGGGAGATGACTTCCAATTTCCAAATTCCAATTCAAACTGGTAATTAAAGAGGAAGCGTGGATCTCCAATTTATAATCTGTGCAGGAAGTCAAGGTTAGACTTTGCCACGCGTTATGATTAATCATTAATCATTAATGATTGTGATCCTACCCCAAATAGAGAGACTTGTTTTTCCATGGTAAAATCTGATAACCATCTCGGTGGAAAGTAGTTCACTATAGAACTATAGAAGAAAATAATTCTTGTAAATATCCATACAATAATGCCAATAGGATTCCACTGAATATAAACACGACGAACTTACTTAAGTCACTACCAACTTAGGTTACACATAGAAAGAGAGAATGTTTGGGATATTAATTAATTAGTATAATCATGATTGATATTAGAGACAAATGGTTTAGGAGGCATGTGCACTTCTTCTGAACTTGTAAGCATATGAAGAATTCTAGTCATGGTAGGTCTTTCAGTTGGATTCCACTGAATACACCATAAAGTCACCTTGGAGAGCTTCTTCATTATTTCTCCATCTTTTTCTTCCACCTCCGTTGTCAATACTAAATCTTGTCTTTCAACTAGTCGATCGTACACCCATTCTGGATAATAAATCTCACTCTTTTTTCCTATTTCAGGATCATGATTTTTTCGGCCTCCTATCATCTCCAACAACAACATGTCAAAACTATAGACATCAGATTTATATGACACTGTTCCAAAATTCCTACAATACATCTCAGGAGCAATATATCCCATTGTACCTCTCGCAGCAGTCATAGTCACAATACTAATCTCCCTTGAGCAAAGCTTTGCTAGCCCAAAATCTGAAATCTTTGGATTTAACTGATGATCCAATAGAATGTTATGTGGTTTAATATCAAAATGCAAAATGCGTTGTTCACATCCCTGATGTAAATACTTGATGCCTCGAGCGATGCCAATCGCAATGTTCAACAATTTCTCCATGTTGAATGGTTTGTTGCTTCCTTTGTCTTGTCCTAAGAAAATATACTTTTCCAAAGATTCATTTGGCATGAACTCGTAGATCAAAGCACGGGTTGATCGTTCTGAGCAAAATCCCAACAAGCGAACAATGTTGATGTGGTGAATCCTTCCAATGGTTGCAACTTCATTGATGAATTCTTGACCTTCCCCCTTCGAACCCTCAAGCATCTTAACGGCAACCGGAATTCCTTTTGATAGCTCCCCTTTATACACACTTCCATAACCACCCTGCCCCAACTTATTCTTGAACCTCTTTGTGATCTTTCGAATATTTGAAAAAGAATACCGAGTTGGTTTTGCATCGCCATATGCTGCTAGAAATTGTTCTACCTTAAAACGAGTTTGTTTATCCTTTTCAGACTTCTTTAAAATGTACACTATAATGAGAGCTGCTAATACAGCTACAATTCCACTTACACACGCTCCTGATAAGAAAGAAAATCATCAAAAGAAATATTTCAGAAAGAATCAACAAAGATACTGACCAACAGCACTTCCGGTGCCCTCGCATTGTGACGGGAGCAGGTCCATGGAAGCCGAAGCATCCACTTGATAAACAAACTGCCCTTGACTCTCATTGCTGAGGCACGGAATGGGTCCTCTAATCGAATCCGAATCTGTTGCTATTCCACTCGGGCATCTCACCAGCGAATAACTGCCGTAAATTGAACCGGTGAGATTGGCGTAGATGAGCTTTTGCAAGGAACACTGATCAGCTCTTTCATCTCCTAATTTGATTCTAACGGACTCAAAATTCATGGAGATGAGCTTGCAGGGTCCTAAATCAGGGAGCGAGATGATGGCGTCACCAGCAGCGGAACATGATGCCTCGAAGCCCTGAACGCCGCAGTACGCGGGAGTCGAGTTCAGGCGAAAGGGGTAGCTGACGTCTGTTCCTCTGCAGGCGGAATTAGTTCGGCAATCCTTGATAAACTCTTCTTCCTCATTCCCCTCGAGATCCTCAGCCCAACTCTTGGCTTTGGAAGCATGGAGAAGCAGTAGTAGAAGGCAGAGTAGGCGACTCATGGTGAAATTAGATTAAGGTATTCGAGTTTGGAATTACGGAGGAAGCATGATCTGTGGAGGAAGTCAAGGTCCACAATGAACTATTGCTGCGGGTCGGAGACGTTCGTTGTCTCATAATTAATTTAGATTTCATTTTCTATACGCATTGTCTTTTTCATTGTGGAAATTTATATAGCTCGTAACTTTCAGGAACCTTGAGTTGACAAGGAACTTACTCGATTATCAAACGTTAAATTTCAAGAATTGACTTAGAGGCTTTCTATTGGTTGACAGTGCGGAATTTTCTTCTCAAATAATGTAAGAAGGTATTGCACGGGCCTTTATTTAGTTATTGATACGGTGGATGAGATAGAACTATAAAAGTGATTGAAGTCAAGAAGTTTGATTGATATGATGGTTAAAGTTAAGATGATCAATATTACAGTAAATAAAGTCACATGGCTCGATTGAGCCCTCTTGGCTCAAGAAAATTTGAGCTGAACCGATTTAGCTCAATACAAAAGCACTTGGTCACATGGCCCAATCGGGCAATTTAGTCGATCGGACCTTTTGATCGATCGAATCCCGAGTCCTCAAGGAAGATGAGCCCACAAGGAGACTGAGTCAAGTCATCAAGGAAGATGAGTCCTCAATGAGACTGAGCCGAGTCCTCAAGGAAGATGAGTCCTCAAGATGGTCAGCGTTCCTCTACCTATCCGAGCCGTAAACGAGGTCTGACTAGACGATAGAAGGGACTCGATGGTGTTGGATTGAGATGCACGTGAGAAGGAGAGTGAATCATATGGTTTTGAAAAACTTTTTACATTTTGAAATAAGTACGCTATGGAAAGAAAACACAAAAGCAAAAGTAAAAGACAAGATTCGATGTTACTTGGTTCGGAAATTTCGACAACTCCTACTTTAAGACCCAAGTCTCACAGACCTATCGACGGGTAATCCACTAAAACATCTCTTCTGAAACCACCGGAAGAGGAGATTGAGTACAAGAAAAAAATCAGAAGAGTGTAACAAGCTACACTTTCCGTTTATAGAAATTAAGTACAGAATTGACACTTCATTACCCAACACCTTAGCAGATGATCGGTTTGACTCTGTGTCGGGTGGCTCCTTAGCAGTAGTCAGATGCAGCAATGTCATAGTGGAGCAACATCAAAAAGCTGGAGCAGTTAGAAAATCAATTGGACGCGTAGAAACTCATAGAGAAGGTATATTTAATTGCTTGGTCGAGACACCCATTTAAAGGGTGTGGAAGGCACCTTTCATAACCTTGAAGGTGCCTTCCATAGGCCAAATCCTATCTTGAGTCTGCTGCTTCTTATTGTAGGGACTTAGACGTCATCGCTTTCTATGCTTGTTAGTACGTAGTGGAAATATAAATAACACTAACAAGAGAAAGCTAACCATAAGCACTACAATGAACAAGAAAGACACCAAACCTCACACGTTCATATAACGTGATTCGGAGATCACTTACTCTTACTTCTCTATTGTCCGTAAGATGGACGATCCTAATTCATCGGTGGATGATTCCTCGGGCAACTTTCAACTAGCTCAAGTAGCTCCTTGTGGATGGAGAAACCTCACCACCACCTCGTATAAGCACGCTTGATCGCACGAGAACTTGGAAGACTCTAATAGGGGTTAACCACCTCTATTTCGTCAACCTTAACCAAGCTTCAAAACCTTGGTTATATAGGTCATGGGTTAAAACACAAGCTGTGTTTTCCGCCACCAGTCAATAAGTAAAGTCACTAGTCGATAGGCCTCTATGAAAAAATCAACCGTTATACTCCAACGGCTTGATACCAGTCGACTGTCATACTTACCAATCGACTAGTCTTCATGGGCTAAGTAAACAAAAGCATTCTGTTCACTTCCAGTCGACTGGTACTTCTACCAGTTGACTGCACCAATCGACTGGTACTTTTGTCAGTCAATTGCTAACTCTACAACCCCAAATTTTGCATCATTCTGAGTTGTTGGTGAAGGATCAAAAAGAATTTAGATATCTTCACAATGGTATGATATTGTCCACTTTAGGTCTAAGCCCTCATGGTTTTGCTCTTATGCTCTACCCAAAAGTTTCATGCCAATGGAGATATCTTTTCTCTTATAAACCCATGATCTTTCCCATGTGTTTTTAATGTGGGACTATGTTTGCAACCTTGCAACCCCAATAATCCTCCCCTCAAATAGAGGACCACAGGCTTCCCACGTCTAATTCTCGACCCACCAGGTCTTCCTGCCCCTCCATCCACCCGACCTATTAGGACTTCATTGCTTAGCCGCAACTAGGACTTCTTGCCTGGTGTCTGGTCCTCTTGATCCGAACATAGGAGCCCCACTTTCTTTGTTCGAGGTCAATATTATACCCACATGGCTCAATCAAATCATAGTTCTTGTGCACAGTCTGCGATTAAACCTTTTGGCAATCCGGGCTCTGATACCAATTGAAGGATCAAAAAGAATTTAGATATCCCCATAATAGTATGATATTGTCCACTTTGGGCCTAAGCTCTCATGGTTTTGCTCTTGGGCTCTACCCAAAAGGCCTCATACCAATGAAGATATCTTTTCTCTTATAAACCCATGATCTTTCCCTTGTGTTTTCAATGTGGGACTATGTTTACAACCTTGCAACCCAACAGGTACTTCCATCTTGCCGACCATTGTAGGATCGAAAAAAGGAGTGGAAGATGAAAAAGGAGGAGTACTTATAGAAGAGAGGCACGAAGAGGAAGGCGAGCCAGCGAAAGCAAGTAGAGAAAGAATGGTCGAGGGAGGATGAAGCGCTAAGAAACATCGTCGGACAGCGTTTAGGGTTTTTAAATCAAAATCCTTAGGGAACATTGGGATGCGAACCAGACAATTTAAACATCACAGCAGGCGTCAGTCAGATTGAGAAGCGGAAGCGATTTGGGGTCGTGTGCAAAAAGTGAGCGTCATACATTATGACAAGTAAAGTTCGTGGGGCACGTGTCATCTCCCGATAAAAGGACATTTATGATAAAAGTGATAGGAAAATCATAGAGGGGATATGCGAACAGGAGAGCCCTACCTCATAAAGACCATGCCTCGAGGAATGAAAATTTCATGCGGCGGCCTCGGGAAATGAAGTAGAAGACAGCGGGAAGCGTTGATCAAAACTCAGCGCCTTTGCTCCTCTAAGTCAGAGTAAGATTCAAACTTGACTAAAGTCTATGTACTGCACTTTGTGATCGTAGGAGCATTAGGCCAAGTCCCCGAGCACAATCCCTTCAAGCCACAAATGCTGCTCATCTGAACCACTTCTCAGTCAGGCCTCTAGATCACTTCCCGGTCAGGCCTCCATATCACTTCCCGGTTAGGCTTCCAGATCACTTCCTAGTTAGGCCTCCAAATCACTTCCCAGACAAACCTCCAGATCACTTTCCGATCAGGTCTTCAGGCCATGTGTAGTTCAGGCCTCCAGACTCTCGCCCCAGCGCGAGTTATAAGTAAGCATGCTCTCACGACTCCAGACTCTCGCCTCAGCGCGAGTTATAAGTGAGCATGATCTCAAGCCCAACGACCTCTCGGTCAGGATTCCAGACTCTCGCACCAGTGCGAGTTATAAGTGAGAATGCCCACATGCCCAACAACCTCTTGGTCGGGATTCCAGACTCTCACCCCAGCGCGAGTTATAAGTGAGCATGCTCTCACGCCCAACGACCTCTTGGTCAGGATTTCAGCCTCTCATCCCAGCGCGAGTTATAAGTGAGCATGCTCTCACGCCTCCAAGCTCTCGCCTCAGCATGAGTTATAAGTGAGCATGCTCTCACGCCCAATGACATCTCAATCGAGATTCCAGACTCTCGCCCCAACGTGAATTATAAGTGAGCATGCTCTCATGCCCAATGAACTCTCACCCCAGCGCGAGTTATAAGTGAGCATGCTCTCACACCTCTAGACTCTCGCCTCAGCGCGAGTTACTAGTGAGCATGCTCTCACACCCAACGACCTCTGATTCCAGACTCTCGTCCCAATGCAAATTATAAGTGAGCATGCTCTCACGCCTCCAGACTCTCACCTTAGTACGAGTTATAAGTGAGCATGTTCTCATGCCCAACGACCCCTCGACCAGGATTCTAGATTCTTGCCCATGCGCAAGTTATAAGTGAGCATGCTCTCACACCTCCAGACTCTCGCCTCAGCTCGAGTTATAAGTGAGCATGCTCTCACGCCCAACGACCTCTCAGTCAGGATTCTAGACTCTCGCCCCAGCGTAAGTTATAAGTGAGTATGCTCTCACGCCTCCAGACTCTTGCCTCAGCGTGAGTTATAAGTGAGCATGCTCCCATGCCCAATGACCTCTCGGTCGGGATTCTAGACTCTCGCCCCAACGCGATTTATAAGTGAGCATGCTCTCACGTCTCCAGATTCTCCCCTCAACGTGAGTTATAAGTGAGCATGCTCTCATGCCTCTAGACTCTCACCTCAACGTAAGTTATTAGTGAGCATGCTCTCATGCCCAATGACCTCTCGGTCAAGATTCTAGACTCATACCCCAAATCAAGGTATAAGCAAGCATACTTTCATACTTAATAGCTAATGGATCAGGTTTCCACACTCTCGCTCCCAAGCGGGTTATCAACAAGAAAAGCCTTCATAAACCACCACTTGAGATCGGCATAAAGAAAGGAAGCGCTAGGGAGGAAAGGAGCAGCATGTATAGTTATCATGGCGAGGTAAATGACATCAGGGACTGGGTTTAGTCAGTCAGACCTGAGCCTCCTTCGACTAGACTTGGGGGAGACTTGTGATACGGTGCATAATGGTAGGGTCCGATCATCAGGAGTCAAGGAGACGTGGTAGTTGGAAGTCAAGGAGACGTGGTAGTTGGAAGTCAAGGAGACGTGGCAGTCAATAGTCAAGAGGACGTGGCAGTCAACAGCTAGGAAAAGAAGAGGTAGGACTGCTTGGTCGGGTGCTTTCAGATCAGGATCCCAGATCTGAATCAGGATATACAATCAGGGTGATGCCTGACCTACTCCGACTGGTTGGGTTTTCACAGCTCAGCTATATCCAGGTCTGGTTCTCTCAATAGGTCAACTTCCAGTCAGCCCTTGAGCGATCTCACCATATCTCTCCCTGCCCCTCAAGACTTAGGCCAGGTGTTAAACATGATAAATCATCCTAAGCTGCCCTAGTCATACCTGGGCAGGACAGAAGACGCTACACGACAATAGGGTCAGGGAATCGTAAACGCCTGTCAGAGAATAACTGCTGTATGTCAAGGAATATTTTAATGGTCTGCGGTCATCTGCGAATGGATCCTTCTTCCAGTCCACAAAAGGATGTCACGTGTCCTTCATCACCTGACAGGTCCTGACACCCGACATTCCCTAACATCAGTTAGGCTCTAGAGGTACACATTGTCATATAAAAAGGGAGGTCCTCTACCTTTTGCAGGTACGCTCTCTCGCACATTCGTACTTGTCTTCTACTTTTCTTTCTCATTCGTACATTGTTCTTCTGGGGAAAAGTACATGACTTGAGCATCGAAGGGACTACTCCGGGGACTTTTTTTCTGGTTTCTAGCTTCTAACATTCCGTGTGCTTGTCTGAGTGCATACAAAGCTCAAGTACCGTCGGCTTAGTCATCGTTGTCCGTCAGTGCCACGTGGGGATCTGTTCTTGTGGTCGCATATGAGAAGGGTGTCCTAGTCACCACTCCGTCAACGCTAGCAACAGCTCATCCGACTTTCATCTGACTCAGATTCTTAACAAGATCATCGGGGAAGTAGACCGGGCTAGGCCAGACCTGAGCTACGTAGGGCCTGCATTTGTACTTGATGAAGATGTCGCGGGTGATGCCGCGGTGGTAGACTGCATAGGAAGAGTTGACGGTGATGCCGAGGTCGATGAGTACGATGTACTTCATGCCGGTCGAGTGGATCCTGTCGAGGAATTGGAGGAGTTTGGGGTGCGGATAGTTGACTGGATCAAGAGTGAAGTCCTTGGCGGTGTCCATGTGGTCGCCATCATTCCAGATGACGTCGAGTGGGATCTGCGCTCGCTTGTAGCCATTGACAACGCCTTCCACCATCGACAGGTTTCGGTAGCCCCATCGACACTAGTGGAAACCTTCATAAGAAGTGATTAAAATTTTAGAAATTTAAAAGCACAGTAAATGAAATGAAAGGAGGATCGACAACTTACTGAAAGCCCAATATGACATCGAACCGGCCGACCAATGAGGGTGGTGTACTGATCCACCACTGCAAGCGGCGAGGGCCCTGTTGGGTGCTACTAGGAATTCCGTTCTATTTCCCTTCTACAAAAATTTGTACAAGAACAGAACCTTTCCTAGCAGCCCATGTGCACTACAAAAGGATCAAGGTTATGCGAGGTTTACTCTACCAAGAATGAGTTTGCACTAGCCGGAGTTTCGTGGCTTGATCCACTGAAGGATCACAGGGATCATCCACCTTACGGACAATCGTGAAGTAGGAGAAAGTTATCTTCGAGCAACGTAAATCGACGTGTATTGGTTTTTCTTCTTATTCTTGTCTTTAGCTTTCATATTCGTATTTGTATTTATTTTTATGTCACTATGCTAATGAATACATAGGAAAGCGAATTGGGGTAATAACTATTCAACTCCCCTTCTAACCGACCACCGATCCCCAACAAGTGGTATGAGAGCGAGGTCACACTTCACTGGACTAACCACCGAGAAGAGCAACTTTCAAGGATGACTGACTTGATTGAACCTTCAAAGTACGAAGGAGGAAGTCTATGTGACATCACATTTTGGATGATGAAGATGAAGAACTTCTTCGAGACAGATTGAGACACCATGGTGGTTGTTGAGGAGCTATTCAAAGTCCCAAGAGACAAGAAAGGGAAGAGACTCCAAATGCGTTATTGGACGGAAGAGCAAGCCTCACGATCAAAGGTAATATCAATTTTAATTATTATTTTGCCTAATTACATGATGAGTCGTGTAGATAAATACGAGAACGCCCACGATTTGTAGAGAAAGGTAAAGATGGTTTTAAGTGAAAAACCTAAGCCTACATAAGAAGAAGAAAAATCTGAAGAAAGGGAGGAAGTGGCTGAAGTGGAGGTGGAGCAACCAGAAGTTGACTCGTGTTCAACATCGGAGGAGGAGAGGGATGAGGAAATGTCATCCACAAGTGTAGATTAGGAAACATCATCAAAGGTTAAAGAAGAAGACGGATGAAGAAGAGGTCTTGAAAGAAGTCAACCTTGCAAGCATCTCCACCGAAGTGAGGTCAAAGGACCACCTCATATGCTTGGGTGCAATGAGAAATGACACTACAAGAGTAGGTGTCCAAATGGTAATGAGAAGGTAAATCCTAAACCCATTCAAGTTTCTTTAGATACTAATGTGGGTTGTGTTGGTGCAATATTCCCCAGGTCAAGGTTGACCGGGTTGACTGAGCTTGAATTGAGTCAAGCTCGAGTCTTGATGTTGTGGTTTTGATGTTTGACAATACATGAAGATTGCAGGTGCAATTGTTCATGTGTGAAGGAGAGTCAAGTAGGTCAAGATTGACTAGATATTTGACTGGAAATCCTGGTGAGTGAAGCCAGGTGAAAGTCCTAGTGAGTGAAGCTAGGCAGAAGAGAAATCCTGGCGAGTTAGCTAGGTGAAAGTCCTAGTGAGTGAAGCTAGGCAGAAGAGAAATCCTGGTGAGTGAAGTCAGATGAAAGACCTAGTGAGTGAAGCTAGGCAGAAGGGAAGCCCTGGTGAGTGAAGCCAGGCAGACAAGAAGTCCTGGTGAGTGAAGCCAAGCAGACATGAAGTCCTAGTGAGTGAAGCTAGGCAGAAGGGAAGTCCAAGTAGGTCAAAGGGATTGACCGGATACTTGGCACAAAAACAATCCAGATGGATCAAGGATGATCAGACATCTAGTGTTGGTAAGTCCAAGTAGGTCAAAGAGATTGACCGGATACTTGGCACAAGGAAAATCCAGATGAATCAAGGATGATCGAACATCTGCTGTTGGGAAGCCCAAGTAGGTCAAAGGGATTGACCGAATACTTGGCATGGGAAATACAGGTGGATCAAGGTTGATCGGACACCTGGTGAAGATAAGTCCAAGTGGGTCAAGGTTGATCGGACACTTGGTGAGCGAGTTCTAGTAAGTCAAGGGTGACCGGATGTTAGGCATAATGTACCAACAGGTCATAGGTGACCGGATGTTGGTTTAAGGGGCCTTGGACTTGATTTTGGGCAAAATCAAGGAGCTGGATCGATCAGCCGATTGATTGGCTCATGCCCAATCAATCGGTCGATCGATTGGGTGAGTCCCAACGACAAGCTTCCTCTCAATCGATCAGTTGATCGATTGGGGAGAAGTATCGCGCGAACAGAACAGCTCTGGATCGATCGACCGATCGATCCAGAGCCCCCAATCGATTAGTGGATTGATTGAGAGGTGTGATTTCGCACTATAAGCCCTGGATCGATCATCCGATCGATCCAGGCAATTCCAGAGAGCATAGAGGCGATCTAGATCGATCGATTGATCCAAAGCCTCCCCGGTCGTTGGCGTCGTATTTAGCTGTTGGCGAGCTGTTCTCTCGGCACAACTTACACTGTATCATCTCAGATCTTCACAGGGCTTCCAAAGCTTCTCCACAAAGTTATCACCACCAGATCTTGAGGGTTCTTGGAGGTTTTTCCAAGTCAAGAGGCGGATCTATAGCAGAAGAAGAAATCTTGTGTTATCTTGTAAGCTTCTAGCTTGTATTTTGTTCCCTTTCCCTTTCTTCTTGTAGTGTGAACTTGTAGGGCTTTTTCACCTTTGGTAGCTACCATAAAGGAGTGTTTTATTAGTGGAGGGTGCGTGAGTGTATGGATCCTTAGATTAGTCACCTCTTGTGAGGTGGATACCAAGTAAATCCTCTTGTTAGCATTGTGTCTTTTGTTTCTTTGTATTTTCTGCTGCATATCTTGAACAAACAAGCTTGAAAAGCAAAGACGAGCGCACCGAGCTATTCACCCCCCCCCCCCCTCTAGCTACATAATCGGTCCCAACAAGTGGTATCAGAGCAAGGTTGCTCTTCACCGGAATCATCGCCGGAAAGGGAAAAGAGCTAGAGGGTGAAGAAGTTGGAGCAAAATTTTCCAAGTCAAAGATTTTATCAAGCTCAACTTCAATGGAATTCCAAGACGGACTTGGATTCGATACAAGGGTGCCTCCATTGTTTATTTCAACAAGCTTCGATCTTTGGAAATCAAGGATCGAGAATTTCTCGATGATGGAGATAGAACAATGGTTTGCTCTTATGGAAGATTTTGAAGCTCCAACAAACTCCAAGGGCAAGCCTCTCAAGAAAAGCAAATGGAGTCAAGAGCAAGTTCAAAGGAGCAAAGCAAATGATAAAGTGACCAAGCTCTTGGTCAATTTATTGCCAAGTAATATTTTGGCTCAAGTTGGAGAATTCAAGGATGCCAAAGAGCTATGGAGCAAGTTGGCAAAGATTCATGAGATCTCCTCCACTGTACAAGATCAAGAAGAATCCAAAGAGGGTGACTCATTGGATCAAGACCAAGAGTAAGAGAACTCCGAGGTTGAGAGATGCACAACTCCCGAAGAAGAAGTCCAAGAAGCTTCATCTTCAAAGGAATGCAATGAATAGGGCAAGGAGAGGGCATACTCCTTGTTCCATGTACAAGATGAAGATGAAGAAGCCTCCACCTCTAGGATTGAGGGGGAGTGTAGATCATTGACACCGGAGCAAAAAGAAGCCTCCACATCCGGGTCAAGAGAAGAAGAGGATGAAGAAGCTTCCACCTCCATAAGTCAAGTCGAATCTATTGGAGGAGCATCATTATCGGATCAAGAGGAAGCCTCTACCTCCGGATCAAAAGGAGAAGATGTCATCCCTACGCATGAAGGTATAAATATTTCAAATAAAAATAAAAATCATATCATATAGTTTGAGTGTAGAGAGTATGAGCATTATAAGAGCAAATGCCCTAAATTGGCCAAGAAAAAGGGCCAAGTGGCACCAAAGGGCAAGGAGAAGCCCAAGGAGACCGTCCCCACAACAAAGAAGAGCAAGGAGCACATTGTGTGTTTCTCTTGCAATCAAAAGGGACATTATAGGAGCCAATGTCCCAAGGGAAAGAAAGAGGTCAAGGCTCATGGAGGAAGCACAACTCAAGGGGGAGCCTCCAAGGTAAAAAGAAAGGTATCATTTATTGAGCCTACTCCCTTGAATAATGGTAAAAAGCATGCTAGTTCTAATTTGTATCATTTTAATGTTATTTACTATAAGAATAGAAAGCATGAGAGCTTTAAAGAAAAACATGTGGCTCTACATGCTAAAACTACCACGCCTAGGTTTAGGAAGGTAGATAAAAATTTAGGCAATAACTCTAAGGATTTTGGTTATAAGCTTAGAAATAGAAATGCTCATGGAATTAATGAAAAATCAGAAACTAAGGATTTATGGAAAGAAAATCAAGTCTTGAGGTCAAGACTTGATAAAATGGAAAAGTCCCTAAAAAGGATGGAAAATATCCTAAAAGGGAAAAATGAGCAAAACCTAGGTTTAGGACAACAAAAGTCATCCAATGGCCATAGAGGTTTGGAATACAAACTTAAGCTAAGAAGGATGTAATTTCTTACCATAGGGTTCCATATAGCTATGGAACCGAGTCCAGGTCTAAGGGTTAAGTCAAAAGTACAAGGGAAGTTATCCCTAGGAGTATTTTTGAAACTAAGGTGACTAAGACTTCTAAGAAGTCTAACAAAGTCACTAAAAAGGTCACAAGGGAAGAAATCCCTAGGGTTGACCTAGAAAAGGTGACCAAGGCTTCTAAGAAGCCAAACAAAGTCACTAGGAAGGTATCTAAGGAGGTTATCCCTAGCGAGTACCTAGAGCATCCAAGGAACACCAATAGGTTTTGGGTTCCTAGGAGCATTTTCTACCCCATAGATGGGTTAGAGAGTGTCAACTCAAATTGAAAGGGTAGCTAACCTAATCATGATGAAGTTGACACTCAAGGAGCATTTTCAAGGTTATTATTAACCTTTGAAAATGAAAAGGATTATCATTTACTCTTAATTGGAGTAATATGTGCTATGAGTTGAGAAGTTTTGATGTATTTTCAATGACACAACAAAATATGAGTAAAAGAAATGTCAATTTGGGATTTTGGCATTTTCTTAGAAAGTTAAGGGTAATTTAGGCCTTATTTTTAAATGGTTACTCTTGGAAGAGTAGATTGTGCCAAAATTTGAGGAATATAGTTAATTTCAATTGGCACAACAAATTAAGAGAAAAAGAAATGTCAAGTTGAGAGTTTGGCATTTTATGAGGGACTTAGTGAACAATCTAGGGTTAAATTTTAATTTAGCTAAGGATTAAGGATACTTAGATAGATAATCTAAGTATTTCTTTTATGCTAATTCGCCATGCTTTATTTGCCCATCATATGTCATGACATCATGTTTATTTTTGCATTCATATTTTATTATGAAAACCACAAAAATACCATGTCATGTCATACATACATCATGTAGTCATAGGATATTTTCTTTTAAAAATTATTTCTTTTTGATGTATGTCATAACATATCATGCATTATTTTAATTCCTTACAACTTAAGTACTAATGGCATTTATTAACAAATAACATCCTTGGTGGATGTTCATAACATCAAAATGCCTAGATAAATATACATGATCCCTAGAATAGGGAAAAACCAAAGTTTACATCTCACTAAGAACTATAAGGTGACTTGTATGTGGTTTCGTACACATTAGATACAAGTGAGATGTTAGGATGATGAACAAAACTCAAGATGTTGATTTAGTGCATTCTTTTGAGTTTTAAGTTCATCAAAATACATAGTTATGTGTTTTCCAATCATTGGGAAAGCTAATGTACAAGTCATGTGCATTGAGCCCAAAGAACATGGTTGGATATTGGTTTTGAAAATCATTTTAAAACGCTTTTGGAAAACCTTGGTGAAGACTATCTTTTGATAGTGATCATCATTGAAGAGTTAGGCACAAACTTGAAGAAAACACTAAAATTTTTACAAGTTTTCAAGTTTGTATCCATATTTGAAAATATGATGTATTGTCTTAGAAAACTATTTTTCCATGATACTATATGTCCTAAATAATGTCTACAACGATTTTTATGATTTTTGGAATTTTGTAGATTTTTCTAGGGGTTTATGAAATTGACTGAAATGGAATTTCAGCTTTTTCAGAGGTTCAATCGATCACCCGATCGATTGAAGGGTCTCAATCGATCGGGAGATCGATTGAGAGCAAGCTTCTCGCGAATAGAAGCTTCCTGGATCGATCCACCGATCGATCCAGCCCTCCTGAATCGATCAGTGGATCGATTCAAGTAGGTTCAATCGATTGGGACCCAACTCCAATCGATTAGGAATGCTGATTTTGACTGGTAAAGCCTGATTTTAGCATTTTGGACCATCTTTAGTCTAGGTAACCATTCCTAACCCCTCAAAACACATTTGTATACATTTAGGGGGAGTTTTCATGATGAAAACGAGGACGGATTGGTTAAGGAAGACTAAGTAGAGGTTTAGGTTGAGGTTTGGTTTCATTATTGAATTTATGAACCTCAAAACTTCTATTTTGGGTTTCATAAAGGTTTAGGGATTCCAAGTCATTGTTGGTGAAATAACAGAAGTTACGTGCATGTCTTTAGGGGGAGTTACTCTTTAAAGACATGAAAAATTATTTTCATACACCTTGGAAAGTGGTTTTACCTTCTTTAGTGAAAATGCTCAAGGTTGAGCATTGGAATACAATGGAGAGTGGATATCTTCATTGTTTAGTGGTATATGCTCAAGGATGAGCATTTGATGAAAATAAAGGGTATGAGACTTTTATTTGAATTGTGTGGTGTACAATGAGTGAAGTTGTGAACAACGATGAGTAACTCTTCAGGGGGAGAGTTTCTTTTTGATGTGTGTCAATAGGGGGAGAATGAAGGGTTTAAGTTAGGCCCTCATTATCTAAGAGGAAGTTTTCCCTCTTAGGGGGAGAATGTAGAGTTTAACTTACGTCTTCATTGCCTAGTGGCATGAAGGAGGTTGAGACTATGGGATTAGCCTAACTTAAAGAAGGTATTGTCAAAAGGGAGTTTGCCCTCTTAGGGGGAGAATGTAGGGTTTAACTTACGTCTTCATTACCTAGTGGCATGAAGGAAGTTGAGGCTATGGGATTAGCCTAACTTAAATAAGGTATTGTCAAACATCAAAAAGGGGGAGATTGTTGGTGCAAAATTCCCCAGGTCAAGATTGACCGGGTTGACTGAGCTTGAATTGTTTCAAGCTCGAGTCTTGATGTTTGGGTTTCAATGTTTGACAATACATGGAGATTGCATGTGTAATTGTTCATGTGGTGAGATTGTGAAGGAGAGTCAAATAGGTCAAGGTTGACTGGATACTTGATCGAAAAATCCTGGTAAGAGAAGCCAGGTGAAAGTCCTAGTGAGTGAAGCTAGGTAGAAGAGAAATCCTGGTGAGTGAAGTCAGGTGAAAGACCTAGTGAGTGAAGCTAGGCAGAAGGGAAATCCTGGTGAGTGAAGTCAGGTGAAAGACCTAGTGAGTGAAGCTAGGCAGAAGGGAAGTCCTGGTGAGTGAAGCCAGGCAGACATGAAGTCCTGGTGAGTGAAGCCAGGCAGACATGAAGTCCTAATGAGTGAAGCTAGACAGAAGGGAGGTCCAAGTAGGTCAAAGGGATTGACCGGATACTTGGCACAAGGAAAATCCAGATGGATCAAGGATGATCATACATCTGGTGTTGGGAAGTCCAAGTAGGTCAAAGGGATTGACCGGATACTTGACACAAGGAAAATCCAAATGGATCAAGGATGATCGGACATCTGGTGTTGGGAAGCCCAAGTAGGTTAAAGGGATTGACCGGATACTTGGCACGGGAAATCCAGGTGGATCAAGGTTGATCGGACACCTGGTGAAGATAAGTCCAAGTGGGTCAAGGTTGATCGGACACTTGGTGAGCGAGTTCTAGCAGGTCAAGGGTGACCGGATGCTAGGCATAATGTACCAACAGGTCATAGGTGACCGGATGTTGGTTTAAGGGGCTTTGGACTTGATTTTGGGCAAAATCAAGGAGCTGGATCGATCAGCCGATCGATTAGCTCATGCCCAATCGATCGACCGATCAATTGGGTGAGTCCCAGCGATAAGCTTCCTCCCAATCGATCAGTGGATCGATTGGGGAGAAGTGTTGCGCGAACAGAATAACTCTGGATCGATCGTCTGATCGATGCAGAGCCCCCAATCGATCAGTGGATCAATTGGGAGGTGTGATTTCGCACGATAAGCCCTGGATCGATCAGCAGATCGATCCAGGCAATTTCCGAGAGCACAGAGGCGCTCTGGATCGATCGACCGATCGATCCAAAGCCTCCCCGATCGATTGAAAGTAATCCAATCGATCGGGATCCGACCGTTGGCATCGTATTTAGCTGCTGACGAGCTGTTCTCTCAGTAGAACTTACACTGTTTCATCTCAGATCTTCACAAGGCTTCCAAAGCTTCTCCACAAAGTTCTCACCGCCAGATCTTGAGGGTTCTTGGAGGTTTGTCCAAGTTAAGAGGCGGATCTACAGCAGAAGAAGAAATCTAAGGTTAGGATTTTCTTGTGCTATCTTGTAAGCTTCTAGCTTGTATTTTGTTCCCTTTCCCTTTCTTCTTGTAGTGTGAACTTGTAGGGCTTCTCCACCTTTGGTAGTTATCATAAAGGAGTGTTTTATTAGTGGAGGGTGTGTGAGTGTGTGGATCCTTGGATTAGTCACCTCTTGTGATGTGGATACCAAGTAAATCCTCTTGTTAGCGTTGTCTATTTTGTTTCTTTATATTTTCCACTGCATATCTTGAAGAAACAAGCTTGAAAAGCAAAGACGAGCGCATCGAGCTATTCACCCCCCCTCTCTAGCTACATAATCGGTCCCAACAGGTTGTAGGAATGAAGAAGTCAAAACGAGGAGAATGTGTATTGTGTGTTTCACGTGTGGGGAGAAAGGAAACTACCACATCAAGTGCTCTAAGAAGAGGGAAATCAAGAAGCTTGTGCATTTGAAGAAATGAGAGAAGAAGAAAAGCTCAAGTCGAGGGGGAGCTTTAAGGGTAAGGAAGATATACCCTAATTTGAATTGCAATTCAAAATTTTATTTTCTCATACATGCTAGGAGAAATGATTTTGTTAATCATAGTATGCCCATGCATAATTTTAGTTTTAGATATTATGATAGAAATATGATCAATGTAGATTATAATCCTAGGAGACCTATTCATGCTAACTCTAGTAATGGTAAACCTAAGGAGAACCTAGGAATTAATCCCAAGAAGGGGAGACACATGCATAGAAAGATGGGTAAGTCTAGGAATGTCCAATGTGGATAAGTCAATTCTAGGGTGAGGAATCTAGAAAAAGAAAATCAAGCTTTGAAGGCAAAACTTGATAAGTTGGAAAAAAAACCCTAGAGAGATTCAATGTTGGATCTAAGGGGTTAGGTATGGTGTTGGGTATCCAAATACCCAACAATGATAGATCAGGTTTGGGATATCAATCTAGTTCCTTCAAGGCCGAGGACAAATCATATGCTAGGGCGGCAAATGATAAAGACAAGGGAGAGTCATCCAAGGCCAATAAGAATAAAATGCTAGGGTTGCATATAATTATGGCAAGGATGATGTGCCTAAGGTTAAGGATAAGAAGAAATTAACCAAAGACAAGGAGGTGACTAAGGTTAAGAGCTCTAGGGGGGCTCAAAGAGTCAAAAGTGGACCTATGGTCAATGAATCTCAAGTGGATCTTGCTTGAGATTCAACATGGGTCATGAAATGTGCCAAAGTGGTTTGGAGACGGACTTGAGTCTCAAACCTAGGGAATTGACACATATGGGATGCATTTCATGCATGGAAATATGAAATTGGATTCATATTACATGAAAATTGGTTTTGGATGTATAGATGCTATATAAACAAATGCTAGGGATATATTGAAGTTTAGTATGGGCATATACATCAAAAGGAAGCCAAAATTAAGATTTTAGGTCAATGTTCAATTGAACCATTTAGATAATTTTGGATTTTGTGTCAATCTTAGAATTTGAGATATATACATTTTTAAATATATTTTTTCTAAGTAGACACAGGTAAAATAGACCCCTCTACAAGATTTAAGTATTTTTGGATGTTTGTGAAATTTTTAGTGCATTTCTGAGGTTGGGTTAAAAATACTATTTGGGTTGAAAATAGGATGCTAGTCGATTGATGCAGATACCAGTCAACTGATAAAAATGTTTATCGAACACAGAATGGTTCTGTGAGTTTGTTTCGATAAGAGCAGTCAACTGATACAAATTTGAAACTATTTTTCAGTATTGAGTTTAGTCTGGACAGCTCGTATAGGTGTATGAGATTCTTGGAGGATAAATACCACGAGTTTTGGGTCAGTTTAGATGATTAAGTTTCTCTGATCGAGATATTGTTAGAAGCTTTTTGATATTATGCAAAGGGGGAGAAGTAAGGTTTAAGTATGGAAAACCTTAAATACCTTTGTAGTAAGAAATTCCTAGTTCAATGGGGAGCTTAGGTGTAGGGGAAGCCTTGTGATATGTTCTTAAATATCCTTGTGGTGAAATTTGTAGCTCAATGGTGAGCTTAGGTGTAGGAGGAGCCTTGTGATATGTTCTAATGCATGTTACATGTTTGATTATCATTGTTGATTGTTATTATATTTTTCCTAACTTAAATGTATTGCCAAAATAAAAAAGGGAGAGATTGTTGGAAGCAATCTTGAGGGTCCAGTGTGACCATTATTGGTCCCTTTCGAAGGTCGGTAAGAGGGGAGGGGTGAATTGCCCTGAAAAAATAAATCTAACCTTTCTCGGATTTTCAACTAAATAATAAACACTTGTAATAATAAAAAAAGAGACTAATTAAAGAAAGCAGACACCAGGGATTTACTTGATTTGCAATTGGAAGATTGCTAATCTAAGGCGAATTAGGCGCACTATCTGAAGATCTTCTTTGGGCGAAGTAGCCTCTTACAACGTTAACAGCACAAAAGAAAACTAGAGCACAGAAAAATGGATTACAAGTGAATTGAATAAACTGTGCAGAACAGTGCTATATTTATAGTACTGTTCGAGGCGCCCCGAAGGGTCCAGGCATCCTGGGAGGGATAAATTTTATCCTGACATTCAGATCGAGTCAAACTCGATCTGGTCAAAATCGGTCGGGCGCCGGAGGCATCACGGGCGCCTCGGTAGTCCGGGCCGGATGGTTAAGGCGCCGGACAAAGTCAACAGAATTGACTTTTCTCGGTCCAGGACCTCTCCTCTAGCTCATCTCGTCTCGGTCTGGGTCTTTCGCTCCAGCTCCACTAGCTTGGGTGATCTCGGCCATCCGGATAGGGCTCACCCGAACCCAGGTTTCGACCTTCTCCTTGAGCAGCCTTCCTCCCCGGTTTCTCATCCCTCGAACGTCACGTACATTCTTCTCGTCCACAGGTGTACTCTTCCGAGGTCACCTCGTCCCTCGGACGCACCGAGCCCGTCGGCTCTCTCCTGTGTCGTCCTTCTCGTTAGCCGCGTCTTCTGCTCGACTTCCTGTCCTCCTAAGCTTCTGCACATATAGACACAAGGGTTAAACCAAACAGGACCTAACTTAACTTGTTTGATCACATTAAAACACCTTAGGGTTCTAACAATCTCCCCCTTTTTGATGTGAGTAACCCAAGTTAAGTTAGGGTAAAATAAACATAAAGTAAAAAAACAAAATTTTGCAAATAAGTGCAAAGATTCTTCAATAGAAAAAAAATATATACCTCCCCCTAGACTTAACATTTTTCTCCCCCTTTGATCACATAAAAAATGGGGTACTTCTGACAAGTCTAAGGTTAATTCTAACTAAAAAAAATTAGTATAAAAAAAACTAAGTTAGACATTTTTTTAAGAATTTTTCAAAAATTGAAGTGTACAAGAAATTTCTAAAAAAAATTCATAAATAAAAAGAAATTCTAAGGCAAATTGCAACTTAAAACAACTTCTAAGTTTTTGAAAATTTTAACTTAGACAAAAATATCTTCTCAGAATTTTTTAAAAAATTTACTAAAAAGAATTTTTCTAAAAAGAATTTTTAAAAATTTAGTTCTAAATTTAATACTTTACCAGAAAGTTAATTAAACATTTGATTTCAATATTTTAGCTTCCAGGTCATGGCGAGGCACTAGGTCTTCTTGGTTATTGGAGCAACAACCACTTCCTTAGATAAAGCCTCATAAAGAAACTATCTATTTAATTTTCTCGCTTAAAAATGCTAAGTTTTAATTTTGAGTTTAAATTAAACAGGTTTTTGGAACCCAAAAGAGGTTCCTTCCTACAGGGTTAATCAAGTATTTTCTAGGCACATAGGTTTTTGATATTTTTCTGATTTGACTTTAGTAAAACCTATAATACCAGTTTAATCCTCTATAATTTTTAAAAGCATAAATATTTGAACAGGTAGACTTTTTCAAATTTTCTATTTCTTCTTTTAATTTATCATTTTCAAATTTTATCTTATCAAAGTCTTCTATTAGACAAGATTTTGCCAAAACTCTTTTTATTTCTAAAATTTTATTTTTTAATTTGGTATTTTTATTTTCTAATTTGTACATGGATTTTGCCATAGCCTTAATACCAAAATAAAGCTGATCAGGAGGTAAGAGGCATACCTCACTTACCATATCAGACTTGAGCCCGACTCTCCCCACCACAGCTTAGCTGCATTATCAAGTCGCTCCCCTTCATACGATGCTAGGTTTTGATGTACTTTGCCCTTCATAGTTTGCCATCGGTGCTAGTCCGGCCATATTCTTGTATCTCGGACTCGAGATGATGAACTATGCGATCCCAAGTAGCTTTTAGATTCTTGTGCTTCTTGGGTATCTTGACTTTGTCCTTCTTTAATTACGGCAATCTTCTTTAAAGTATCCTTCCTTTTGACACGACCAGTTGTGATAGACCCTTCTTCTATTTCTTTGATTCTTCTTATACGCATTTCTTTAAATTTATTAGATCGAAGAAATTTTCTAAAGTTTCTTACCGCATATCACGCTTCTTGTTCTTCTTACGAGTCGACTGGGTTCATCCTTTTAGGTTCGTTTAAATATAATCTGGCTTGATTCCTTGGTTGTCCCTGCACATCTGGTTTCATGTAATTCAAGAGTGGAAAATAACTCTTCTAAGGTGCTTACCTCCAGGTCCTTTGAAATGTAGTAGGCGTCGATGATTGACGTTCATTCTAGAGTTCTCGGAAACGCGTTGAGTGCGTAGCGTATGGTATCGGTTGGTTACCACTTCAAGGAGTTCTCGGGGCCCAGTAGTGGTTTCCTTTACCTTCGTGTGTAGATCGGCTACCTTCTCACCTTTTCCTTACGGATGTTCGTCAGTTTGAAGGATGTCTCTTCTTGCTAGTTTGGCTTGAGCGTGCCTTCGTGAAGCTCTACAAATTTTTCCAGCAGCCAGTTCTATGATTGACTTCTTGAGGCGGCAGCACACTTAGCAGGTGATACTCCTCTCGGTTGTTCGCTACGGAATCATTCTGCTCCTTCTTTGTCTAGAGACTCTCTTCTTTTTCTTCTCCATGTTGATTAGTAGGAGCTACAAAACCATATTTAATAATTAGAGGAATTTCAAAATCGGTTTTCAGAAATACCTCCATACGACGCTTCCGGTGTAAGAAGTCCCCCTCAATTTTGGTGGGCGATGCTTGGTTTGGCGATCTCGTTGCTTCGATCGGCGGTTGGTCCTCCTGAAGCGTCCTGGCTCTGATACCACTTGTTAGTCTATTTCGAAGGCCGACAAGAGGGGAGGGGTGAATTGCCCTGAAAAAATAAATCTAATCTTTCTCGGATTTTCAACTAAATAACAAACACTTATAATAATAAAAAAATAGACTAATTAAAGAAAGCATACACAAGGGATTTACTTGGTTTGCAATCGGAAGATTGCTAATCCAAGGTGAATTAGGTACACTATATGAAGATCTCCTTTGGGCGGAGTATCCTCTCGTTAACAGCACAGAAGAAAAGTAAAGTACAGAAAAAATGGATTTTAAGTGAATTAATAAATTATGCAATAGTGCTATATTTATAGTATTCGGGCGCCCCAGAAGGGTCAGGCGCCCTTAGGGGATAAATTTTATCCCCAGCATTCGAATCGAGTCAAAACTCGATCCTGGTCAAAATCGGTCAAGGCAGAAGCATCTGATACTTCCAGTGAATGCAGGCACTTCCCAAATGGTTAAAGGCGCTTGGGTTCTAAAAAATCAATTGACTTTTCTCGGTTGGGACCTCTGCTCTGCTGACTCATCTCGGGAGTGGGTCTTTCGCTCCCGGCTCCACTAGCTTAGGTGATCTGAAGCCATCCCGGAATAGAGCTCTACACGAACCTAGGACAGGCACTTCTCCTCAAACAACCTTCCTCCCGAGTTTCTCGTCCCTCCCAGCGAGCATCGGCGTCGTTCTTCTCATCCACCGGTGT